>NC_054595.1:1275500-1613834 GCF_004785595.1 Juglans microcarpa x Juglans regia
CAAACTACCCAATCTGAATGGCTTACGTATAGGAGCAAACTATGATTCATGGGTCATCGTTGATTTTTAGCTGGTGACCATAGGTGGCATGGAAATTGTAGAATGTTTGATGGCACTGTTGAATGGTGGCACCCTTCACCATTTTTGTCTGGCAAAAATGTTATTGCACAGTTTGTGAATGCCAGAAGTAATGATTTTGATAAAAAATAACATAAGAGAAAACGAAGAGCGAATGAGTTGAATTGGATAAATAAGAGTATATTTTTTTGAACTCCCCTACTGGTTGACATTAAAATTGCGGCATAATCTTGATCTTATGCATATTGAAAAAAATATATGCAAGTCTATGTTAGGAACATTGATGTCAATTGAAGGTAAAACGAAGAATAATATAAACTCACGGAAAGCTCTAAAGCGGTTTGGAATCAGACCTGAAATGCACTTGCAACAAAGCGGTTCAACTGCCTACATGCTAATTGGGTGGTATACATTGTCAAAGAACGAAAGAGTAACATTTTGTGAGTGGCTGCAAAAAATTAAATTACTGGATAGGTATGTCTCAAATCTAACAAGGTGTGTGTGAACAAATGACTGAAAAATTATTGGACTAAAAAATCATGATTGTCATGTATTTTTATAACGTTTCTTGTTTGTTGGTATCCGTGGGTTCTTGACGAGAGATATACGGGTTGCGTTAATTGAGTTGGGTGCATTTTTTAAATATTTATGTATTAGAACGTTGAATGTAAAAGTTTTGGATTGTATGGAATGAGAAATTGCTATAATATTGTGTAAGTTGAAAAATATTTACCCACCATCATTTTTCGACATCATGGTTCACTTAGCCGTTGATTTGCCACGTGAGGTTTGACTTGCACAACTAGTTCAATATAGATGGATGTATCCTATTTATCTGTTTCTTAGAAAGTTGAAATGCACAGTAGGTAATAAGGTCTGCCTAAAATGATCAATTGCAAAAATATATATTGATGATGAGTGTCATACATTTTGTTTCAAATACTTCCACGATGTTGACACAAGGTTTGATCGGCCAAAAATAAACTTTGATGTTGACCAAGCAAGACAACAGAATGAGTTTTCTATATTTTCCCAACAAGTACATCTACTTGGTGCTCAGTGTAGTTATGATTTGTATAGAAGAGAGTTTGAGAAAGCTCAATGGTACATGCTAATCAATTGTCTTGAGATAGAGAGCCACTTGAAATAAGTTCAAATTAATTGTTAATTAATCGTTGGATTTACTTATTAAATAATTATACGAATATACTTATTGTTGGTAATTTTTAATTTCAATGATCATATTAACGTACTCAAAAAACTGAGAGTAAATGATATAGATCAGAGATATGAACATGAGTTCCCAAAATGGTTCGAACAATAGGTAATGACATTAATACAAATGCGATTTTGCACTAACTTAAAAAATAGGTTGGTTTATTAGCGGTTGAATGTTTATACTTTATTTAATATGTAAGTTGTATAAATGCATGCGAGTAATCCGAACGATATATTAGACAAATAATATGCATTGGCACGTGGCCCTTTGAGATGCGCTGCTCGATATTCTGCATGTATTTCTCGAGCAAGTAGGTATCACACAATTGATCGAGAACTTTATAGAAAAACACAAAATAGTGGTGTCCTTGTTGAAATGAGTCATGATGGAGACAACGTTAATTTCTATGGAGTTATTGTAAATGTAATTGGAATGAGATATGTTGGAGAGCTTGTGGTTTATATATATAAGTGTGATTGGTAGGATTTAAGCAATCATCGAAGGGGAAAATGCCACGATGAATATTTTCTGAGTATTAATACATAAAAAAAAATGGTATGAAGATGAATTGTTTATTTTAGCTTCCCAAGCATCTCAAGTATTCTATTTAGATGATCCTCAATTAGAAAATTAATGGTAAGTAGTACAAAAGTTTTCTCCTAGAAATATTTATGACGTTACCCCTGAGGCAGATGAATAAGATGAAGAAGAAGATTATCCCTCTATTCAATAAGCATACTAAGAGAGTCAACCTACCTTTAACTTATTTGTGGATTTGAGCCAATATGAGATGATCCCATTACATAGGGAAGATATTGAGGTTGAAATAGTTGAGGCGACAGTTGACCAAAGTGTTGAGTCATCTAAAGTATATGCAGATGATGAGAGTAAATCTATAGATGAAACTGATACAGATGATTGACCAGTCTTGTGTTCATATTATTCAATATCTCGCAATTATGCCACTAAAGATGAATGAGGTTCGCATCCCATGTCCACCTGTTCCTATCTCTCCATTTGACTTTTCATTAGATATTGACTTTACGGAACAAGGTAAATAGCTAATACTCATTTTTTCAATTAAGATAATTGATAATTGGTACGAGATAAATAATTAAATATTATTTTATAGAGATAACAATACAATCTCGTCACAGACGAGACACTACTAGAAGTGTGACGTTGAAGAAATATCGTAAAATGGGTAAGATTAAGGTTAACATTCCTGATGAACATACTGGAGGCGGGGGGATAACACGCAGCTTTGCTTGCATTGCATGTGGGTGCTCTTACACAGACTTATACGCCTTTGGCTAAGAGTTCATAACATAAAAACTCCGCAAAATGTGAAAAAGCTTATAAAGAAGAATTGTTTGGTAAGTAATATTTAAATAATAAATTTATATTGATATTATTTAATATTCTAAATGATAATATCTTTGTGTATATATTTTTTCAATGATGACTTCAAACTAAATTTTGGTCAGAGAGAGGAGTGTAAGATTGTCGAAGAGCTGATGTGTAATGCATTCTGCAAGTATAAGGTGATGTGTCACGAGTATTACAAGAAGTACGAGAACAAGAAATATGTACGCCAGAATCATTTTCAAGATGTCTGACCTGAAGATTGAGAAAAACTTTGCGATATGTTTGATGATCCATCATATAAGATAAATTAAATGAATTTTTTATGTGTTCTATTTGTAATTTTGACTTACTAATTTTTATAACTTCTATACAGGAGCAAAGTTCTATAAATAAAACAAATAGATCGAAGTTGAAGATTTATCATCATGCAGGCTCAAGATCTTTCTATCTTCTCTCTCTGAAATTGGTAATGTACTCTTTTTTTATTTTATATAGTTTGTTTTTAATATTGAATTTATATCTTAACAATGTCTTTTGTAGAAAGAGTCGGACACCAATTATGATTTGATACAATTATATGCTACATCGCATACTAATAGTAATGGAGAATGGACTCATTCCGATGCTCATGAGAAATATATAATTATTATAATTAGTTTTAATTAAACATATTTAAATTATTGTGTCAATATTAATTTTATATGTTGTGTGTAAGATAAAATAGTTGCCCTCCATATTGAAGCTGCATCATATCAGAATTCATCAACACTGGATGTTGAAATTTTTACACAAGTTCTGGGTCAACGTTCAAGATATTTGAGGGGTTTGGGTTGCTGTGTAAAGCCTTCAAACTCTTTACCAACATCAAGTACTACTGTCATTGTGTTAGATAATGCAAATTCTAAGATTGAAGAATTGATTACAAAACAGCTTGAGTTAGAGGGTCAATTGATAAAACAAGTAGACATGAAAATGCGCATAAAAAAAAAGATCGACAAAGAGAGATGCAACTCCAAATGCAGACACTTATGCAACAATTCAGGCCTCCAAGCAATTGATTTTCGTGTTTTGCATATTGAACAATTATGTACTGATAACATTATTAGTATTAGTATTATTTTATTTATTTAGTTCTGATTTATTAGATTAGTTTTTTTTATATTGAACAATTTGTAATGTATTTTTGAAATATAAATATCTATTTGGTTTTAAATTAGTATTCTTCATGAAAATACTAACCGTTCGAACTATCATCAAACGTTCGAATATATATATATCGGACACATCCGTTCGAACTTCACAAGTTAGAGTTTGAATGGTAAAAAAATGTTGCACGCCGTTCGAACATGCAATTAACTCTTTCCGTCCCAAACACGTTCGAGCAACTTAATTTACGTTCAATTATCAATTTGTTTGTTTGAACGTTTCTTCATGTGCATTTAGTCAAACAGACTGGTATCGATCAACCAGCTATGAAGTATCTGTTCGAACAGACATATTGTTCGAATGACTTCCTAAGACGAATTCCAATTGTCCCAAAAAAAGATTCCATTCGGCCATGATCGAACGGTCCAACCTAAATTTCATCTCAGAAGATATTTTTTTGGACGAATTTGTAATTTTCATTCCAAAATACCTTTTGGGACAATTTTATTGGAACGACCTTGAGACGCTTTTTTTCGTCCCAAAATATAATCCAATCTTTTGGAACGAAACTTTTCATCTCAAAAGACTTTATTTGCTATCGTGAAGATAGCATCACATGATCATGTCATCTTTACGGTGCATGTCTTTTAGGAAAATGCTATATGTATACCATCCTCATATATATTCTTATCCATCAATTTTTGAACTTATTATTAAAAAAAAAGATAAAATCATTTAATTTTTAATATATATAATATGAGTAATAGTAGCACATCCTAAACAGCTTTGTATAATAGAAACCGTAATAACTAATGTTGACAGGGAAAAAAAAATAAAAATTGTTCACAGGAAAAAATACCCTATTTCAACGTCAAGAAAGTAGATTTGCACCATGCATATATCTATCCTTGTCGACCTACTTTTCACAAATGCTGTCTGCAACAACATCACGCCTCAGTACCATAACGAACCTATATATATATATATATATATATACGGAGATATATAATTAATGCTATAAATTATTAGCGTCCATAAGATGATATTTATACAAGTTGAATTACTTGAAGCCCAAAAAATCAGGCTATCGCCGTCAAGTTAATGTCCATACACGAGAAAAAATAGTACCCATGGGATTTGTCGGTTCACGTCGAAGCCGACGTGAGCGAGCGACAGATGATGCATGCCACCAAAGCGATTGCATGAACCTACGGTTTACAAATAAAGAAGACGAGCCCCACACCAAACTGCATGTTGTTCTTACCGGTGGTGGGTGCAACAAGAGTTGTTCACCGCTCGTCTCAGGGTCCATCTCCTCTGTAACTTTGCGTGCGCGGGTCCCATTCAAATTGCTCAGCAGCTCTATTCTAATTTCTACTGGTGTTTTGCTTGGGTCGACGTCGTGGCCCACTGCATGGCCAACCGTGTTTGATTTGACCCCCTCCTACTATTACAGACGCTACATCAAGTAATCCATTTAAACGATATAACTTGGAAGGTAAAATAGCTTTTTCCTTTTCACTTTGCATGTCTGTGTTCCACTTTCAGGTACAGTTCTGATCATCAGCAAAATGTTAAAATGGGTCTCAGCTTAATGATTTAATATTTCACCTGAACCCCACACTAAAAGTAGATTTCCTTCATCGATCCTTGATGCAATCATGCAGGGTTCCTTCCCTTTCGGATTTTTTATGCTTGATGGATCTTGTGAGAAATGATATTTACAGGGTCAAGAGTAAATATTGTATATATATATTTTAAAATAAATAAATAAATAAATAAAAGATTTATATGAAAAAAATTAATTTTTAATAATAAATTTTATTATTTTTTAAAATAATTATACAGTACTTACTTATTACATAACTGTATATAACATTTCTGATTACTCGTATCGAATATATAGAAGCTGAAAAACCGGTAATCGTGTGATGATGATATTGTTGCGCGCAGCCGTAAGTCTGTTGGTTTTTTAGGCACGGGTCCAAATTCAGAGTATCCATATCTAGGGGAGAGAGATCAGAGAGCGTTCAAATTACTAGTCCGAGTAATTCATTGCTCAAATTAAGCATGCATGTATGTACGTACATACTTTCCGGGAAGCTGATCTCAAGGTGCCTAATATTTGATGAATATTTAGGTCGTAGAAAGTTGGCAGATTTAGTCAAAGACCATTATGAAATTATAGAGTTAGAACCGCCAAATTCCAATAATGTAATGATCCATTAATCAATTACTACCAAATTGGAGTTTTGTAATGCTAGCTAGGGTACGTGAGCTCTTATACCAAGTTTTCTGTCCCGATTCATCTCACAAAGCTCAACTGGCTATTCATTTTTTTTTTTTTTTTTTTTGTTTAATTTCTTAGCCCCCACCATGAGCAAAAAAATATCCTAAAAATAAAAAAGAGTCGGTCGCTTTTATCAGATAATTCATGAAGACGGTTGATTTTCTAATCTAAGTACCCCACGAACTTTTGGGGGATATTATTGGTGGAGCGTATCTTGCAAAATAATAGAGATCATGTTAATCTCGGGGAGATTTTGGAGGTGTCCGACGACGATCAAATAATTTGTATATTCCTTATTCCTTTGCTCTTTCTCAGAAACGCAAGTCTGTCACTGGTTTGCAACAGCAGGGAGTCACCCAGAAATCTGAGTATAGGTGGTCACGTCCACCAGAAAATTGGTTTAAGTTAAACATCGATGGGGCATTGTTCTTTGATTATAACAAGACAGGTGTTGGTGCAATCCTAAGGAATTCATTGCGTGATGTAGTTATGGCCCTCAGCAGAGTTGAAAATGAGTTTCTTGAACCAGAAAATGTTGAGGCAATGGCTTTTTTGAGAGGTCTCCAGTTTAGCATGAACATTGGCATCCAGAACATTATTATTGAAAGTGATTGTCTTTTGTTGGTGGAGGAGGAGGTTAACAAGGGTGATGAGTCATTTACTTCTATAAGAACTGTTGTCTCTGAAACTTGAAGATTGATGCAAAGCTTCCCTCAATGCAGATTATAGCATGGAAATCGGTTATCAAATGTAGCTGCACATCGACTTGCAAGACATGCATGATCGATATCGATTCAAGATATGCAATTTTGGTGGCATAGTCTCCTGTTTTCATTGAGAATGTTGTTTATGTTGACAAACAATCTTGTAAACAGACGGAGATATTTACGAGTCCAAACTAAAAGCCCAGCCCAGCCCAGCCCAGCCTATGTAAGAAGCTAAAACAAACTAGGGGTGAGATCTGACTGAGACCCAGTACTCCATTTTCCAGAGTTTTCGTAGGCATGAATTACCTCCTACAAGCTATCAAAGATTCAAAATGGCAACCAAATGGAGACTGTAGTAATGACTTTGTAACTACGACTAAATAAACATTTACACAAAAACAATGAATCAGGATACTCTGAACTTCTTTGGATAATTTACCTCCTACATTTGTCTTCATCAAAATTGCTTAAGACATGAGCGGTGATTATACTGTTCATGTGACCCTTTCCTTATCTCCCTACTAGAACTCATCTAATGATTAGTTCATAAATAAAGTTATATCGGTAAACTATAATAAGAGTGAGAAGAGAATGTAGCATATAATATGCCCGTTGAATTTGGATTTGAAATTCAAATCAATCATGATTTCAATCCAAGATTTTGAAAAATTTAAAAGCTTGTTTGGTTTTAGTGCAAATCCAAATCCAAATTTTGATACACGATCCAGACAAGAACTTTGAATTTTGAAGTCCAAAATCCAAATCCTATTCTCAAATCTATCCATCCGAACCAACCATTACAAGAAATAGTTCACAGTTCCAAAATTCCACTCCAGCAAGATGTAGATATTTGAAACACCTCATAAACATCAAAAGCATCAATTTTTTTTTTGTTTTTTATTGTCAATTATCAAATTGGGTTTCTCCTGTTTCAAAGATCTGATGCTAACAAGATTGGTATAAGAACAGTTGCGGGACCAAAAACTAAAGAGCACAGAACATGTAATCCTAAAGGCAGGAATCAAAGTAGAAAGCATGGACCGGGAAAGCCTCATCAAGGCCCCCTGCTTGGCTTGTGCGCGGATTTAACAAGGATTGCGATATCTGACAATGCCCACCCTAATATCAAGTTATCAACTACAGAACAAGAATAGAGAAAATTCAAACACAACCCAAAACAAAAACTGTGGAATTCCCATGTAATCTTCTTTTTCTAAAGTTCATGGACAATACTTTCCATCAAATCAACCTATATAAAAGCCCGTCATGGCACTCGCATTCTTCAAGCCTCTGTACAGATTCAGTACTCAACGCTTCAACCTTTATAAAAATGGTGATTAGAGCAACAAAATGAGGCTATTTCTTAACATTCAATCATGAGCAAAGCAATTCTCTACACACGCGGAGAACAATACCAATACATACATGCAGCATCAAACCAATGCCCATCACCAAATTTCTCGCCTAATTAAATTTAAATACCCAAAAAGTCACACTGCCAATATGGGTAACAACACGTTATCACCCTAGCGGTTCTCACACATACCCATTAACACAAATCAAACAAATAAACACTCGGAAAATAGACAAATATACTTGCTTTCTCATCTCCTACAGCGAGTGATACTCGAGCAGCCTCTGGTATAAGGGTGGACCGGGCCTCTTGCCTTGAAGCAGTTGTGGGTGTAGTAGGACCGTCCTGAGCGAGGTGGGCACGGGATTCTGTCGGCAGTGAGCGCACCGTACGAGATGTAGTACCTCATTACTCTCCGCCAGAACAGAGACCTACGCCTCCCGAGCGACCCACCGTCTATATCCACCTCTCCCCCTCCTCGCCCAAGTTGTCAAACTCGTCGTACGGTGATGACATTGTTGTCTGCCATTCAAACGCCTCCGACATCAGCTTCAGGCTCGTCTCCTCAAGCTGAGCCCGAGCACACGGACCCACACTCATGACTACAGCAAAGAGCAGGCAAAGGAGGAGAAGCTTGGGAAAAGCCGGGTACGCCATGGATAGCCAGAGGGATGGGGAGAGATAAAAAGAGAGAAGTACTAGGGGTTTAAGATGCAGTGAGCTGTGTGTGGAGGAGAGGAGACACAGGGTCAGTCGCAATGTCACATGCAGCAGTGAGGGCGAGAGAGACAGAGAGAGAAAAGTAGGAGGAAACTGATTAGGTTACATACAGCTGTTGCCTCATCAATGGCTTTAAAGACATGTCGCGTTTCCTCGTTCGTCGTGAAGAAACCTCTCAAATTTACCCGATGCGAAATGGGCCCGGGCTGTTTAAACAAGTAGGTGTTTGACAGCCCAAAAGAGATATTAGCCATTACTTCCTCTTTGAGATCTTATTATGTAGACCACAGAGGGCCCACACTTAGTGGATTTTAGCCGATCTCTTTTTTGTAGCATTGAATTTGCTTTCTCAATGCTTGGGTTAAGGATCTGAGCCCAAATGGAAATGAAATTGGGCCGACATCAGCTTGACTCTCTGTACGCCCCCATTCGTTCATACCACTTTCGGGTGTGATTGTAATCAAAATTATTCCATGCATACGAGTAATATTTCCCTGTCCACTACTTCTATGAATGGCTGGACCAGTATTTTCGTAAGCTGTATATGAGATTGTCGCACGTGTCATTTTCTTCCAAACTCAACTGTGTTCTCGGCAGAAAGTCGAGAGGCAAACCGAGGAAGAGGACATGGTCATCGGCCTCTAGTTTCGACCTATCTCCTTACTCACGCAAACACCTTCTGCTCGGGTTTTCTAGGATCAAAGGCTGGTCAATGAGCAGCATCTCTATCTGAACAAGTAGAGAGGCGTGTGAGAAAAGGCCAAAAATCAAACAAAGGTTCGAAGAAGGAAAGCGCATAAGAGTTTTACAAATTTATGTATCAAGAGTTTAAAATTTAAAGAAAAATGTCAAACCAATATATATACTAAACAAGAATCTTTAATCTTTTATACTCACAAATTAGCGTAGAGAACGCATGCATTTTCTACGTACCTCGTTAACGTAACAGTATTTGATTTGCAAGAAAAGTATATGAAGAAATCAAATTTCTCTTGTTTAAAGATTCTTGCATGTTTTAACATTGTAGTGAGAACAACTCCCAGCTTTCCCTGATCTCTTTATAGACTTATAGTTTCCTTCTTGTATGGCCATTTCCAATCTATTCAAAGGAAATGTAGAAAGTGTTTTGGTCGGATTTGAACGGAAGTTCTACGGCATGGTTTGGTAGATGAGATGATATCCCATTTAATGATTATAATTTTTTTAAATCATATAAAATATAATAAACGATTGAATTTTTTTAAATTTTAAAATAAAAATAAAATTAAAAAAATTATATTCTATTAATATTTTATTTAAATTTTATTTCATTCCATCTCATAATATACTAATCCTAATAAAAATGGATAATGCTAATTTGAGCTAGAAGAAGGTTTTGGAGATCTTGGAATGTTGATCATAAGGCTGCCTGAGGCATTCAAGGCCCTAGCTAGTAGCTAGATCAACCTGGCCCCCGAATAATTAAATTGGGCCTCGGATTCTCTAACGAAACTGCATGGGACAAGGTCAATGTCAAATAGTAGTAGTATTAAAGATGGATGATGACAACTAGATAGTCTCACAGAGGCCGCGATAGACGACGACTCAATCATGGCTCCAGATCGATTGGCGAATTAAAACTTCATACTGTTGTGGTCCCGTCTTTAATTTGGTTGTTCTTATTCATGTCATAGATTCCTCCCATAGCTATTTAGTTGGCCGACTGGCCACAACATCAAAGTTTTAGCTCTGCCTTTATCATTACTACAAATCTCGAAAACAAAACGCCAACTGACCTTATCTCAATTAACTTTGTCCAGTCCCTTAGTCGACATGACAATTAGATGCATCGAGAATTGCGAATATGGACCATGCTAATATCTATACCTCGATCGACATGTATTCACTACAGTGACTTATATGAACCTAGACGAGAACAACGCGCGTTTCTGTATAAATGCTTGCTTTCTCTTCTCCTGACGATTAAAAAATGAAGATGCAGGAGGCATGGACGTGTAAAACTTTAAATATCTAATATCCCGCGTTGCTGCCAGAATTAATTTGATCTGGAGCTTTGGTTTTGGTGAAAGCCCGTCCACGTCCAACCCTTACAACTTGCAGAGTTAAATTTAATGAGCACCAGCTGCTATATATGTTAGTGTTCCGGCCTAGAGTAAAATTTTTTAGATTCCGCGTGAGTACCATCAATCTTCTCTCTTTTTTGCATGCATTGCGTAAAGGTCCTTTGGCTGATCTGATGATACATGCATCATGCAAACCAAAGCGAGTTTTACGATATAGATAGGGAATTGATGGCAAAATGAAAACCAAAAGCCAGACAATCCAAAAGGGTTGGATTTCTGATGTCGCTGCTGGTTTCTGCAATTTAGGTAAAAATTAGAAAAACTCACCATTGGAGTAGTGAAGATCATTGATGAATGTCATGATGTATATAAAGTATGAGAGAGTCATATATATATATATATATATATATATATATATATATATAATATAAAAGAACTGATCATGGGACCAGTACTCTCTGATCAGCTTTGCAATTATCTCAACCATATCTAGCTCTGACCTGTGCTCCTTGGTTTATTATACATATGATTCTATACATTAAGTAATATTATTAATTTTCTTTCATTTTCATATGGGGTCACTGAGCAGAGGGTAAAATTATTAATTATGTTCATGTTCAGAAGATAGATATATATATATATATATATATATTATTTTATTAAAATACTGGCAAGTTTTTGAAACTTATATGTTTAGTCCATCTATGTGGACTTCAAAATGTACCTGTCGCAGTTGGCTGTGCTACAATAACCTAGCAATATAGTATTTATTTTTTGAAAAAAAAAAACTTAGCAGCTATCTGTTACAGCAGAGCGTGAGTTGCAGTAAGCTTAAGTTCAGGGAAAACTGATATTATATTGTGAAAGTATTGGCTACTATATATGCATGAGTTCGGAGTACTGCAATTGGAAGAATACCTCGAGTACGTACTTATATGTTCATGTCATAAGGGGCAATAGCATCTCCATGCAGCTGATCATATGAAAGGTTAATTTCTTTAAAATTCAACTATTAATTAAGCCTCAAAAACATTTTTTTTTTTTTTGGGGTATTTGAGCTATATATCCCCTCATGTGAATTCAAATATTCTCTCTACGTTTGACTTGAAATGGACAAAAGACTCTAAAGAGACACTTATCCGTTCACGTGATTAGCCTTAATTACTTCAAAGTGATAGCACTGATACGCTTTCACGAAGACTCAAAAGCTGGTTCACAAATATTGCACACTTTGTTTACCCTTAGTATGCAAGAAATCTTTGCAGTGCAAAATGAGTATAAGGCTGAAGTCAACAGTACTTTTATACTTGGAGAGGCGTCGGCAATCGGCATCACCGCCAGCTCTTCTTGATCCACCTCGAGAAGCGTGCCAATGGAGCAGTACTGTGATCGAACAGTCTTGCATCATCATCGTCAGGACGTAACCAAATGCTGGAATAATATTTGCTGTATAGTACGTACGTCCCCGGACAACCCACTTCTTTTTATTTTGAGCAACGCTACCAATATACAGTCGTGTGAAGTAATCCTTTTGAAAGGTAAAAAAAAAAAAAAAGAATTTAATATTAAAAAATTAATTTTTTATCACGTAAATATCGTATTTAGTAACATTTTTTAAAAGAATTATACGATACTTATTTATTCTACGATTATAAATATTATTTTTCTTTATTTTTGACATAGACATGTCTAATTTATTATAACTAAAAGATTATTCACAATTAATTTTAATTATAAATAGTCATTTTATTGAAATTAACTGATCATAAATAAACAATTCTCTTATTGTGAGAGTAAAAAAATAAAATCCCTTCTAATTTCGAGATCAGTATGATCTCAATAAATGAATGCAAAGTCTTGAATCAGAGGTACGTCTTGTTTATATTACTCGCTTTAAGACCATAATTATTCATCTCTTGAGATTATTTAACAACTCATTTGATTATTCACACACACATCTATATATATATATATATATATATATATACATATTGCCATACACTGACACACCAGAATATCTCACCGGCCGGCAGGATCACCGGTTTCCTCAGATTTGCGCTAGTAGCTAACGTCGGCGGTGGGTCTGACAAATGTCATGTGACTGTGGGGTTGCAGGGTCGATCTTTTTATCAGAAAGAAAAATTTTTAAGGCAAAAGCTAGCGAATATGAATTAACTTTCAGTCAAAAGATATAATCGCTTTGAAGGGAAGTGGTGCATGCATCTTTATTCAATCAATCCTTCGATCTGAAACTCCAATATATATAAATATATATATATATATATATATATATTTATATATATATATATTTGTGGGCCCAATTCAAAATCGATCGGCCGTTGATATCCTATCCAATGCATGCAGCTTTGACCTTTGGATTAGATGGTTGAGACAACACTAAGAGGTAGCCCCACAATGATGGGCGGTCCTTATCAGAGATCATAAATTCATTCATCGATGAGTTCTAGATTTTTCCAAATGTTTCCAAAGATATAATGTTGATATTTGATCACAACTTGCTATATAAAGCCCTTCCACGTACAGGGGAGCCTGCAAATTGGTGGTCGGTTCCAGAGATAATCTTACACTACTTTCTATCACTATTTTAAATATTCTTTCCCTGCAGCTCCTGTATATAACTGATAAAACCCTAAGTCTCCTGCACTAGCTCTATCTCTCTCTTCCCCCATACCTCTATTTCCTCTCTCTTTTCTTGGGGTGCACAAAAGGGAGTGGGAGGAACCATGGATGTTGACATGCTAAAATCATCAACAGGGGATCACATGGAGGTAATGACAATGATGATGCAAATGGAAGAAAGGCTTCCCGAGTTCTGTGACTCTTTCTATAATGCTTCCACGTACCCATCTGGAATCGAACTCTCCAGTGGAAGCACCAGCTGCAGCATTGCCACCATACCACCCATATTCCACAGCGCCCCAATTAATAATTTAGCTCCACCCACGCTGATAAATATTCAACCTTCCTCCCTACCATTCATTGGGAATCCCAATATCGATCAAGAGCCCTTGAATACACCACCTCTTCAAGCCCATGTTGTGTCCGAGAGATTCAGGAATGCTTCCGTTGATGCATTATCGCTCAGGAATTCATGCGAGAAGAAGAACTCGTCCATGGCAGCAATGAGAGAGATGATTTTTCGGATGGCAGCGATGCAACCGATTCATATAGACCCAGAATCGGTGAAGCCGCCTAAGCGCAGGAACGTGAAGATCTCTAAAGATCCACAGAGCGTGGCAGCGAGGCACAGGAGGGAACGGATAAGCGAGAGGATAAGGATTCTGCAGAGACTAGTTCCAGGAGGGACGAAAATGGATACGGCTTCCATGTTAGATGAAGCTATACATTACGTGAAGTTCTTGAAGAAACAAGTGCAAACTTTGGAACAAGCCGGGGCGAACAGGACACTGCAGGGTGGTGGTTTCCCAGGAATGATCACGAGTAGTAGTACTGTGAGCAATGTGAATTACTCTAGTTTGGTGAAAGCTTGCCAGCCTGCTCAAATGGTGCTGGGTCCCATGGGCTTGTAAAGGAAATACTGTTCAGTCCTTCCTAGCTAATATTATTCGTATTAGTGTATCAAAGAGCTAGTTCTCTTTTCATTAATGTATGGTAAGTTGTTGATCAATCAATCTCGCGGTCTTAATTTCTTGAGGACACTTTCGTTTCCTAGGCAATTTCTTGAGGACAGTTAAGTACTGCACGCATGGATCATACGTGGCCAAATTAATGACAAGGATTAAAATATTATAATCCGTAGCAGCTTGTTGATCATGTTCTTTATTCTATATTTATTACCATTTAAGTGAGTGATTGACATATATATCATGAACCTGCATACATTAATATATATTATTCCACATCCTGCAACAAGCTGTACTATTAATAGGAATTAATGACTATATTTAAGATCTTAAAGAGTACGTAGTGTATATATATCGATCTTAGAGTATAAGATATGCCTAAGAAAACATATGATCATGGATTTATAGATTTCGATAATTTAGTCATCGGCCAAGAGAATTAATTGACCTCCTAGCCTATTTCAATCAGCAACTAGATCTTTTCCCATGATATGGGAAATGTGTTTTCCTATTTTTTTTTTTCTTCATGAAAGTACTGTACGTGTGTGTGTATATATATATCGGAAACTTTTCTTGCAAGATTGGGCTGGTGAAGGGGAGGGTGGGAGAATCGGAAAAAGAAAGATAGACCTTTTAATACAACTTAATAATTAATACCCTAAAAAGCTCCAAAGATTTTCTTTTCATATGGTGTAAATTAAGGGTAATTCTGATCATGTTAAAAATAAGACTGAAGATGACCTTAAGATCACCTCTCTCTCTCTCTCTCTCTCTATATATATATATATATAGATTAAGCTTGTTTTTAAATTTATTGGACTTGTTGGGACACTTACTAGCAAAATGCCCAAATTTGTCAAAATTAAAACAATTTCCTTTTGAAGAAAAGTAATTAAACTATCAGAAGCCAAGCGCCCCTTTTGGTATCCGAGTCACTTGGCTTCTGATAGTTTAATTTCTTCTCTTCATCTCTGTTTATTGTGCTATCTCCAAATCTCTGCTCTATACTTGTTCATTCCTTTTCCATTCTTGTTTCTATTGGCGCCACCTCGTCTTTAATTGACTTCCTAGAATTGTGTCTTTAAGACCCTTTTTGCTAAGAGAACGTGTAGGGTAGGAGAGGGCACAAGGTTAGACCAAGGGTATGTGTTACAAAATGCAACAGACCCGTGAGTGAAGATAGGTTTAGTAAGTGTTGAGTTTTGTTTTGGTTGGTTCCATAATAAATAGAATGTTTAAATCTAATTCGACTATTAGTTTCAGGTTTAGTATACCATCGGATATTATTAATGAAGAAGATTTTTCTGTTGAAGAAACATACTCTGTTGATTTTAATTGTTGGAGTATTCCAAAGATTGATGCAAAATCTATTTACAAAACCACTTGAGTTCAGTCTACTTCCAAAACTGAGTTCAATGTTAAAATTATTGAACAAACCTATGCTATTTCAAAAACTCATGAAAAATGTTGTCTCTTTAACAGAAAATCGATTCAAGATTTTTTGGTAAAAGGTTACAAATTTTTACATATTGGTTCTGTTCAAATTGTTGTTAAGCCTCTAACGAGGAAATACATCAATGCTTCGGTACTTCTTTGTTTTGCTTTAATTATTGTAAACAGTTGTAAACATAGGCCCCCTTCATCTATAAAAGGGGAACCTTGCTTTAGAAGAAGGCATCACTTGTTTAGGATTCGTTTCGAATATCTTCTTCTCCTCCCTTTCATACCTCCCGATTTTCTCTAGAAAATCCTTATGCCTTTTTGTTAAAATTATCTTTGTAAGTTATTTTCATTATGAATAAATATTGTTTCTCTTATAGTGTTTTCAGTTTATTTTTATTATTACCAAGTTCCAGTTATTTGGTCTGTCCAGTCATCTGGTCCTATTTTTAATTGATTTTTATTATCACCAGTTCATTACTTCCAGTTATCTGGTCTTGCATTAATTTCATTTCTATTATATCCAGTTATATGGTCCTATCCAGTTATCTAGTCCTATAATTGCTTGTGCTTAATTCTGCAATTCGCAATTCTGTTAATACTTCTACCCCTTTTGGTATCAATATATATATATATATATATATATATATATATATAGTTTGTGATCAATAACTCAACCATTAGATAATGTATTTATGTAGTTCTCCACAACACAGTGTTTGATATATATTGCATGTAAATTACTGACTTATGATTTGATGCATGCATCTCTATGTAATGATATTCGCAGTGCATGCAGTGAATTACCCCATCATTAATATCTTGTTATTGTGTTAATTTTATCATAGCTTCTTTTCTAATAAAGAGAAACAAACATCTATGTATTAGGCCTTGTTAATTGTTTTCACAAATGAGATGAGATGAGTTGAGATTAAAGTTAAAAGTTGAATAAAATATTGTTAGAATATATTTTTTTAATATTATTTTTATTTTGAGATTTGAAAAAGTTGATTTTTTAATTTTATTTTGTGTTAAGAATTGAACTCTCCATTTTTCAAAAGTCTAAATTACTGAGTAAGAACATCTAAAATAAATAGATACATGCCTAGCCTTTCTATGGTAATTATTAAAAATGAAATAATTACAATTAAATGATAAATTTCCTAAATAATTACAATTAAATGGCAAATTTCCTAATATCAAGAGATTGCTAATTTTGTGGGATTTGATTTTGTCAATACTCCCCCTCAAGTTGGTGCATGGAGATCTGTAATGACCAACTTGCATAGAAAGTGGTGGAACAGTTCCTGTCTCAAGGCTTTGGTGAAGATGTCTGCAAGTAGCTCATGAGAAGAGGTGTGAACGGCTGTAAGGAGACCTGCCCGAATTTTATAACAAACAATGTGACAGTTAATTTTATGTGTTTAATGCGCTTGTAAAAAACAGGATTGTGAGCAATGCATAGAGTGGATTGATTGTCATAATAAAGACTGATAGGCTCAGAATGAGAGACATCAAGATTTGTGAGGAGCTGTTTCAGCCAGGTGAGTTCGCAAGTAGTGACTGCCATGGCGCAATATTCGGCTTCAGCAGAGTAACGTGCCACTGTCGTCTGTTTTCTTGTTCGCCAAGAAATGGGGCTTGTGCCGAGCTGAATGAAGAACCCTGTGGTGGATCTTCGAGTAGTGGGGCAGCTGGCCCAATCTTAGTCTTTGTAGGTGGTAACATGCAAATTGCTAGATGATGAGAAAAAAATGCCTTGGCCTGGACTGCCTTTGAGATAGTGAAGAACGCGGATGACAGCTTGCATGTGTGGATCTCGAGGAGCATGCATGAATTGACTGAGAATATTCACTGTAAAAACAATATCAGGACGTGTTATAGTCAGATAGATGAGACGTCTAACCAGTTGTCGATAGGCACCGGGGTCGGTGAGGAGAGAGCTATCACGGTCTGTGAGCTTCAAGTTTTGTTCCATGGGAAAGTGAGCGGTCTGAGCACCAAGTTGACCACTATCAGTCAGGATATCAATTGTGTACTTGCGTTGGTTGAGAAAGATGCATTTCTGAGAGTGGGCAACTTCAAGACCAAGGAAATATTTGAGGGAGCCGAGATCCTTTCTTTTGAAGTGTGTAGAGAGAATGTTCTTGAAAACATCGATCTGAGAAATATCATTGTTAGCAACTAAGATGTCATCAACATAAACGAGGACAATAGTGATTCTGGTGTGAGTAATAAGAGTGAATAAAGAGTGGTCTGCCTGAGACTGAGTAAAACCTGCATCAAGAAGCACAATGTTTAGTTTAAAAAATCAATTAGGGGAGACTTGTTTGAGACCATACAGAGATTTTTGGAGCCGACACACACGAGTCCCCCCTTAGGACAATATCCAGGTGGGGGGGGGGGGGTCATATAGACCTCTTCATCAAGATCACCGTATAGAAAAGTATTGTTGACATCAAGTTGTTGGATGACCCAATTTTTTGTGGCAACGATTGTCAGTAAACAGCAGACAGTGGTCTTTTTAGAAACCGGAGCAAATGTTTCATGGTAGTCAAAACCTTCAACCTGAGTGTAACCTTTAGCAACTAGTCGGGCTTTGTATCTCTCGACAAATCTGTTAGCGTTGAGTTTAGTTTTGAAAACCTATTTACATCCAATAGGTTTCTTACTAGGAGGAAGAGATTCAAGAGTCCAAGTGGCATTGTCCTCTAAGGCTCGGATCTCAGCAGCCATGGCCTCGCGCCAATGAGGATGGCGGATGGCAGTGGAGTAACAGGAAGGATCAACAATTGTGGTGAGAGCAGTTAAAAAGATAAGATGAGAAGAAAAAAAATGAGAATAGGAAAGAAAAGCAGATAAAGGATAAGCAGTACCTGAAGCTGATGCAGCTGATGAGGATGCAGTGGACTCCGTATGTATGGTCGGACAGACGTAATCCTGAGGATATGCAAGTCGAGTGGCGGTGCGTCTAGGACGAATGGAGGGAGGAGATGGTGGAGATGGGGTGGGTCGAGAATAGAAGTAGAGGTGGTAGGATAAGGTATGGGTTCGGGAACTGTGAGAGAAATAATGGGTAGTGATGGATCTTGGGGATAAGAAGTGGTTTGGAATAGGAATATTTGTTCGTGAAAAGTAACATCACGAGAATAAAAAATGGCTTGGGTTTCCAGGTTGTAAAACTTGTAAGCTTTATGTTGACCGGGATACCCAAGAAATACCCATTTTGAGGCACGAGGTGAGAATTTTTCGCTAGAAGCATAGAGGGTTTGAGCATAACAAAGACATCCAACTATGCGTAAATGAGCGTAACTTGGTGGGGTATTGAAGAGAAGTGCAAAAGGGGATTTATTTTGATGAATACGACTCGGGGTGTGGTTAATAAGATAAGCAGCAATAAAAACACATTCACCCCAAAATTTTAAGGGTAAATGTGCTTGAAATCGGAGACTACGGGCGACATTCAAAAGGTGCCAGTGTTTGCGCACTGCAACACCATTTTGTTGCGGAGTCTCAACACAGGTATGTTCATGAATGATCCCGTGGTCATGAAAATAATTTTGAATTTTGTGGGATAGAAATTCTTGTCCATTATCAGTTATTATAATCTTAATCATGGTGTTGAACTGATTCTGGATAAGTGCAAAATAAATATATGAGATGAGTATATGCTTCAGATTTATATCGCATAAGATAGATCCATGTGGAGCGAGAAAAGTCATCAACAATAGTAAGGAAATAATGAGTATCGCAGATAGAAGAAGTATGGTAACCACCCCATATATCACAAAAAATACGATTAAAAGCAAAAGTACTTTTATTAGCATTTAAAGGAAAACGAAGTTGAGTATGTTTTGAAAGAGTACAAACATCGCAATCAGAAATAATATAAGGATTATTATTGAAAAGAGTGGGAATATTTAAACGAGAGGGATGACCTAAGCGTTGGTGCCATAGGATTTTATTAGCAAGAATCTGAATAGAGAGAGTCGTGACGGGTTGAGGTCGACACACATAAAATCCATTGCAAAACTCACCTGCTCCAATCAGCTTTGTCGACTGTGGGTCCTGAAAAAAATAATAAGTAGAGGAAAAAATGACAAGACAAGTATTATTAGTGGTGAGTTGGGGTACAAAAAGTAAATTAAAATTAAAAGAGGGGACAAAATAGACATTAGACAAAGTGAGGGAATCAGCCAAATGGATGGTGCCAATCCCTCCAATGGAAAGAAAAGCACCAGTGGGTAAACACACATTCGGAGCATACGAAGGGGATGAAATTTCAGAAGAGAGGGTCTGATCATGGCACATGTGGTGGCTAGCTCCACTATCGATGATCCATGTTTGGCCTTGAGTAGAGAGAGAGAGTCAGAAATGTTACCCACGAAATTGGCGTTAGGGGTTGAGGGGCTAAGCAAATCCATGAGCTTTTGATATAGATCGGAAGGGAGACTGAG
Source organism: Juglans microcarpa x Juglans regia (assembly GCF_004785595.1). Taxonomy (NCBI): domain Eukaryota; kingdom Viridiplantae; phylum Streptophyta; class Magnoliopsida; order Fagales; family Juglandaceae; genus Juglans; species Juglans microcarpa x Juglans regia. The sequence continues at coordinate 1,295,948 of NC_054595.1, forward strand.
CATCGACGTGTTCATGGTGGAGGAGGACGCCTGGTGAACCATTAGCAGCAGAGTAGGAGGACGTTTGTCGAGAAGAGAGGGCTGAGATTTCGTGCGAGGCTCACGACCTGAAGCATACCTTATGAGACGCCAGCACTGGTCATGCATGTGTCCTTTCCAGCCACATTCCGAGCATTTGAGTGGTGATTTGTGAGAGCCACTGGAGTGGGTGGCAAAGCTATGAAGCTCGGACGGAGGGTTGCGAAGTTGAAGGAGCCGCTGATGTTCCTTCTGAAACAGAATAGAGAAAATTTGGTGATTGGGGGAAGGGGTTCCAGTGCCAAAATCTGGGTTCTCAGTTGAGAGAATGAATCATTGAGGCCAAGTAAAAACTGGTAAACTCGTTCATCCTCCGCTTGTTGTTGAAATTCTTTAAGATCACTACATTTTTTAAGGTGACTAAGTTCATCCCAGAGTTGTTTAATTTGGTTGTAGTATTCATAGATGGATGTGATATTTTGGTGTAGGGAGGATAACTCTCGTTTAAGGTGATATACCCGCGCGTTGTTCTCATGGCAGAAACGGGATTGAAGGTCGAACCACACTTCACAAGGATCGGTATGGAATTCGAGAGAGTTTGCGATGGAGGGACTGATGGAGTTAAGAAGCCAGGTAAGGACCATGTCCTTGGTTTGATTCCATTGAGTATAATTTGGTGAATCTGTGGTGGGTGAGGAAAGATTACTATGCATATTTCTACAGGTCAGTGTTACAATTTTTGAATTGAAGACATACATATATGCATACACACACCCGCACATATACTTGCTGAAATCCACTCACAATACACACATGTACACTTGCTGAAAATTAACGAAGACAATAGACTCGCGGGGACTTCAAATTAAGCCAGATCATGCTACGTGATACTTCGAAATTAGTCAGTATATACGCTAAAATTGAGACGATCTATATATGATCCCCTCTGAGTAGTTGACATATAAAGCAATTTAAATATGCATGAACGATAGAAACTAACAAAATTTAATATATTTTTTTTCGTTGCTGAAATGATGAGAAGGTGGGTGAGGTAGGTTGCCTCCCAAGGCAGGATCGGCTAACAGAAGTGTTCATGTCTCAAGGATCATGCATGCCTCTCAACACAGCAATTAATTTTCTTAGCCAATATTTTTCTCAAGCAGCATATTATATACAAGAGAAGAAGAATAAAATATATAAGTATATATATACTTGGTCAAACCGCATCTAGCTAGCAAAAGGAGGACCATGTGGGATTTCCCCACTAAGGTCCCAACATACCCAAACAGGCTAGCTGGCTATGATTAATATTAGAAGGTGGAGACACCCTTTTCCTAGATTTAAAATATTTTAAAACATGCATTTGCATGCCTATTTGGCACTCCCAATAAGCTCCAAGTTCATTGTATATTTCTTCTCTGACACATTCATTCTATCATTTCCTATCCGCATGCATCATGATCTACCTCTGATCTTCTTTCATCATTGGATCATATAATCCTCATTATTGTGATTGATCATAAAATTAAGGCGGAATTCATGTTATTATTCATGACAATCTTATCGATCATGAACTAATTACTTTAATTTAATTAATTCTCTCACTAATTTCAACTTATCTCTAGAAACAAAATGATGAATCTAATTATATATATATATATCATGATCTATCTAAAAAGTTTAAATTATATATTAGAGAATTAAAATTCATATATAGTACTGCATTTAAAGCTTTAATATTCCATATTAATCAGATAAACTAATGAGAGAGAGAGAGAGAGAGAGAGAGAGAGAGAGAGAGAGAAGGGTTTTGATGTCGGTATTCGAAGGCATTATAACATGTCCATGTCCGTTTCCAAGAAGCTTCACAAGAGCTAGCTAGAGAAACGGAATGCATGCATTAGACTTGGAACGTAGTGGAGAATCGAGATGCATGATAGACGTTGGCTGTTGGGTGGAAAACACTATAAAGAACAATAAATGATCAAGATAAGGTCACAGGATATAAAGTAGTACTGCATGCAGGAAATTTATTAATTATTTATTTCTTTGTTTATTTTATAATTTAATTTATATTTTTCTTTTTGTCAGATTCATTTGTAGAAATTATAGGTATGAATACAGACAGTAGTGAAATGGGTTGGTTGGATTGGGTTTTGGCAGAAGTGCCCAATTTAAGGGGGCAGGTAGAGGACGCAGATCTTGGACCAAAATTCTTCACCGCGCGTGTCCCTTATGCTAAGTGATACGTATTAGAATGTTAGACCACGTCCGACAAATTAACTTGTCCAAAGAGTACTATTGCACTTTGCCAAAAAACAAAAGATATATATATATATATTATCATCTCCTTTAATTATATATTTTAAGTGATTATTATTTATATAATTGACATATAAAATCACTTAAAACGTACGTAATAACAAAATTAATTAAGATGAAGAATATATATATATATATATATATATATAGAGAGAGAGAGAGAGAGAGAGAGAAAGTTGTTGAGATTAAACTTGTTATAATATAATATGTTTTTCAAGAAAGGCAACCTGCGAATTATCGATATTCTTTTTTAATTTGCAACCTAAATTATCCAAATTGACAATGATAATTAGCATCATAAACCATCAGATCTTGACAATTTGCACATGCAGGTTGAGATATTATTATCGTTATGGTTCATGAAAAACAAGACGTACATATGGCACAACGTTAACGGGTCCTAATGGCAATAATTGGAAATTTGAAAAGGTGTTGTAAATGCAAAATAAAGAGAAGAGTTTGGACCCAAACTTAACTCACGCCGAAACACCTAATTTGCCGTTCATGCTCCGTTGGACTCATCGGCCCGATGGGCCAAGAATAGCCCATTAGATCAATAATAGTTGGTCATAAAAATGTTAAAAAATAAGTTTTTGAAACATATATACGAAAATGATAAATATCATATGAAATTCTTATACTATACATATTTACCTAATAATTAAGAGATTTTTCATTTTTTTTTCTTATATTTAGATACATACACATTTAAGTATTAAAATAGAATGATAAAAATGACAAATTATATATTGAGTAGATGAATATGTGTGATGTAAGGCTTTTCCATAGAATTTCGATCTCATACAAAAATATTATAGCTTAGTTTTTAAAATGATATAAATACATACTTTTAAGAATAAAAAGATATCAAAGTTAATTAGCATTGCGTGGCGTTCTAATTCTTTATAAATGTCGGATCAGGAACCCAATTAACCTTTATGGTCGTGTATTTTTATTTTTTTAAAAGTAAACCTCTCAATAGTATTGGAAAGCTAGCTAAAATATTTCTTGATTTCCATAAATATCAAGAGTTTTCATGAACATCCATGCATGTAACTTATCACAAGAACTGGTGGATCAATCAACCCAGGAGAAAATTTGATCCGAAAAATATTAGAAGACAAGTTGCCGAACAGTAAAAAAAAAAGGGTAACAAGTATGGGTGTATAGGAAACAATCGAATCGGCCGTCACCAATGGGAACCGGTCTTTGGAGTTAGGTAAGACTATTCAACTAGGCTGGGTTTTTTCCCAGCCCGGTCTGAAACCCGGAAAACCGGGTTCCTGTTCCGAGTTCCTACCCGGATCAAATTCGGGTCGGAATCCGGGTTGAAAAATCTGGACTTTTCCGGCCTGGATACGGGTTATAAACTCGGGTACCTGATTTTAAACCCGGTACCTGGGACTTTTTTTCACCTCATAAGGGAAACCTCTCTCTCTCTCTCTCTCTCTCTCTCTCTCTCTCGTTACGCTTGCAAGAAAGTAAAACCCCTAAGTCCGTGCCTCCTCACCGCAATCTCATTGCCGTTGCCGCATCTTCGTCACTGTATTTTCGTCGCCACATTAGATTTCTATCTCTATCTATTCGTGAGTAAAACTCTAAGTCCGTGAGTCTGCTCTCTCTCTCTCTCTCTCTCTCTCTCTCTTTCTCTTTCTTCATTGGATTTCTTGGTTTGGCTTTCCAAGAAAGAAAAGTATCAAACAGATCTGGGTTTGGGTTTGGATTTCTGGGTTTCTCCGTGAGTCTAACCTGGGTTTGGGTTGAAAATTATTTGAGTATCTTTGTTGTCTAATGGATGATGCTTCCTCTAAAATATGAGTTTTAAGTCACTAGGTTGCATACGGTAGATTTAAATAGAAATTTTGTCCTCCATTCATTTGATTTTGAGGTCTCTTTTTCTCGGCTTGTTGCATTAGCCTCTAGTGGCTTTAAGCTTTAAACTCTGCTCCCATGCAATGTCATAATACTGTCCCCATGATCATAGTTAAAATATATAAAATGAGAAGGAGTTTGTCAAAGGCATAAGCCATAAAGGTTTTGGAACTTTGGCAATGACGAAAATGGGTAAATTTATTCATAAAAAGCTTATATAAATTACACTTCAGTCTAAATTAAAAAACAAAAATCAAATAAGTAGGCTTCATACTTCATACAAATGTAAAACTTTTCAACTTGGGCACCCTTGCTTGGAACTAGCTCAGCATGGTGAACAAATAAATAGGTTTCAAACAAATGAAGGTCTTGGACTTGGGTTTACAGGCTCTTTGCCATTTTCTATCAATCCATTGTCTCTGTTATGATGTTTCCGAACCTTTTGTTCTGAAACTAGTGCTTTATCACAGTCTACAGAGTTCCTCATTGTTATAATTCAAATGAGACAGATCCATTGACCAAATCATGGAAAGAGAAGAAGCAAAAAAACCAGATTTTTTTTTTTTTTTTAACAAGGCAGGCATTCAAAGCTATTCAACAATATAAGCTGGAGGAAAAGTTTGCTCTAGCTAAGATTTCTAAATTCTGAAGCTGATGAGAAGATAATAAACTGCATTTAACTACTTTAAATTGTTCAAAAGGTTTTCAAATATAATTCAAAGCTTCAGATTAGGCAGTTTTGTAAGTGACAATACCTCCTCAGCATGCAGTTTCCTCAGTTGAAGAATCCATTCATAGGCTTCATTCTTTCTTTTGCGTGCAAGTGTCAATTGCTTCTGCAAGTATTTCACATTTTTTTCTATTTTCTTCAATTCTTTCTCAACCGGCTTTGCACTAGCCCTTAATGGCAATACTATTTCTTTCCTTATTCCATCTAATTCTGTAGCAATAAGTTGTAATTAGGAAAAAATGGCTTGTTTTCTGATTTTCTCAATAGGTGTATGTTGTTTGTGTTGGGTTAATCCAATGCTAGAAAATAAATGAAACTAAATAAATTTCTCAAGAGATATTGAGAAAACATTGAATTGCACAAGTCTAACCAGTGTTCTGCAAGCCTGCAACAATACCCTTCATGGTCAAGATGAGGGTATCCTCAAGACCAAGGGCATAGTCACTTGTTGGGTTCAGCTTCACAAGTTCATCAGCAAACTATGTTCATAGCAATTTATATTTTGTAATTAGTAAAATTTTTATTTTTTCAAGTTCACTAGTTTCTCATGACGTGCAGATGCAATTAGTAAACACATTAAGGACACAAAAGCAGCTGAATAGATGACTGTTTCAAACTTTCAATTGAAGCATTTTGTAATTTTCATATATTATAATTGTGTTTTGTAATGTAATGTAATGTAATTTAATTTAACATTTTTAATGTTTTTTAGTATCATCTGTTTGTTTGACACATTATATGTGGTTGGTGTAAACTTTTCTTTGAACTTTTTTAAATGAATATGGGTCTGTAAATTTACAGGTCATTTTAAGATTTGGTGATCTCGAATTACATCTTCTGGGTTTTTTTTTATTGATGGGCTCGTGTTTGTTCCCAGAATTTTGTATATTTCTTTGTGTTTCTTGACGTGTTTGTGGATGATGAATTAGATATTTGTGGTAATTTGACTTATATGTAGAAATAAAATCAGATTTAATGCACTGCAGGCCATTTTTGCTGAAAAGGGGATGTTATCATTTATGGATCTATTAATCCTTGTTATCATTTAACTTCTGAAATCAGTGCTCAACTTCACAGCATTATTTTTTTTCCTAAAAAAATTAGATACTTTAGGCTTTTATTAAAAAAAAAAAAAAAAAAAAAAAAAAAAAAACAAGTTGAAGTCGGAACCCTGATTTCCGGGCTTTGGCCCAGGTCATAACTCGAGTGTATCCGGGCCGAAGCCCGGTTGAACACTCTTAGAGTTAGGAATCGGTGAAGAACTGGTCGGCAGGTAGTAGGAATTTGGTGAAACCGACGTTGTCCAGTTCAGTCCCAATTTGAACCAGGTTCAAACTACTAAACCGACTGATATAATATATTTATTTTAAGTGAAACGATATCGTTTTATATGTACTATTTAGAAAAAAAAATTAAAATGAAACGACGCCACGTTTTTGGAATTAGGGTTTGAATACCCCTGGCTCCTCCCTCCCTCTTCTTCTCCCGATATCGTTTATCTCTTCACTTTCTCACTCCTCTCTGAGTCTCACGCAGCGACATCGCATCTCTCTCTCTCTCTCTCTCTCTCTCTCTCACTCACACACACACACGCAGTAGGGCCACCTCCCATCTCTCTCTCTCTCTCTCGCACATCGCACCTCCCATATCTCTCTCTCATCACGACGTGGACGCGGCAGTGCGGCACCATTTTCTCTCTCATCGCGCCACCAATAGGACACTGGCAAACCGACCAGATTCATGCCGAGACCAATGTCGCCAATTTTTCCCCCCTTAACCGGTCGATTTCAACCGGTTTTAAACATGTTTAAAAGTTGTTGGTTCGATTTCTATTTTGAACCGAAACTGAACCGTAATTGTTGATTTTCACCCCTAGTAACAAGCAACGTATAAGTTGTCGAAATCCTAAAACCTAGATGTGGGATGCAAGTTTTTGGAATGTGGAAGTTTGCATTGTAAATTAAGGATTTTTATATATTGAGCTATATTAAAAAACTAAAAATAATACAAAATGGAAAAAGAAGACAAAATCATATAGCTGCTAGGCATTAATTTTGACAACCTCTTCCTGCATGTGATGTCTGGTAACATTGTATGTATAGTGCATAAAACCTCCATTGATAGGACTCTGGTTACTGCATGCGATCGAGTATATATATATATATATATATATATATATATTGAAGAATCTTGCATGGCTTGCATCTTTTGCAATCCTTTAATCCTTGTTGTATGAAATGTCAATATAGATTGAAGAATCTCCATTGAATATTGGACTGGAACCGTTCTTCTCGTCGCTGGATTCATGTAGAAGGATGTTTATGCGGCATTTCTGTTTGAATTTTGCTACGTACAAATTGGTAATATATACTTGTTGCCGGACACATTATATATTTATAATTATAAAAAAAAAATGAAAATACTAATAGTTTTTTTTGTTATTATTGTAGGACCCATTACTTCTCCATAAGGCTTAATTTGTACGTGATTCTCTATAATATATATATACACGATATATATATTAATTAATCCTCAAATTAATCTATTTGTTATATAATTTTCAAGTAATATTTTTTTTTCTACCGAGCCATCTGATCAGCATTTTCTTAATCAATTTTGTTATTTTATTGTCTCCTTTACATTGCATTGTCTAGTACGTACGTACTAGTAGTTGTTTAATTTCATAATTTTATATATTTAAAACCCCATCCACCTTCCAGCCAATTCATTGTCCAACCCGTTCAATATTCAACCCCTTGATCAGTTACCCTAAAAACAATTTAAAAAAAAAAAAATTCAATTACATGATTTTTTTTTTTTTTTTTTGAGATAAACCTCATTGTATTCTTATTGAACTTGTATCAGGTTCAGTATACATTTTGTCTATAATCAACTGATTTGTAATCGACTCAGCGCCCTCTTCTAGCAATACATGTCACTAACACCATGTAAAGCAATTTTTGCTAATTGATGAGCAACCTCATTGCCCTCTTGATGAGTAAAGCCTACCTCCCACCTTGGATAGTAGCTCAGTTTCTGCTGCAAACCCTCCACCAGGTGACCAAAGCTGGAATCGTCCTTATCCCCTTTACTCACAGCATCAATAACTTCCTTTGGATCCCCTCAAATATGACATCCTCTAACCCCAATTCTTCACACAGAACCGTTGCTTCCTACCAGGCAGTACATTCTGCAACAAAGGCACCGTTACTTATCTCTCTTATGACACATGCTGTAGCAAAAACCTCACCCTTGCAATCTTTAATGATCACCCCAATTCCCAACCTCTGAGATGACACATTAATTGCTGCATCGAAATTAGCTTTAGTTTTAAACCCACTGATTTCTTCCACCCCCTACCTCCACCAATACCTGCATTAGCAGTAACCTGATTTACCTCTCCCCCTAACCTCCCTTGAGCCAGTTTGAACTCATCATACCCTGTTAATGAGGCCTGTACAACACTAGCAGGATTTGAGATTTTTTTTTTTTTTTTTATCAAAAACAACTTTATTCTTCTATGCCAAATATTCCTCATAATCATGGTCATTTTCTCTACATTTTTAGCTGTGAGTTTGCTGTACAATTCCTCCCAAATCTGAAAAAATCTCTTCACCCCCACCCTCCATTTCTGAACAGGGCTACCCCTCTCAGCCCAAACATCAATGGCTGCTGGACACCACCAAATGGCATGCATTATCGATTCTTCTTCTATCAAGCATGTAGGACAATTTGCATCCTTCACCACCTTCCTCTGACATAGATTCAACTTTTTAGGCAAGATATTATTAGCTAGTTTCCAAATGAAGTGTTTAACAGCCCCTGATACCCCTAGCTTCCAAATCTATTTCCATATAACTTCCTCCCTACCAACCCCTAAAGTCTCCCCACCCCCGGCCTCCTATCTTACTGCTGCATATGATAAGTACTCCTAACCAAGTACTTTCCATTTTTTGTGAGATCCCAGATTAATCTATCTTCTGCTCTCATAGGACTAATAGGCAAATACAATATCAATTCCGCTTCATCCACATAAAAAATCTATCTCACCAGATCCACCTTCCATCTTTTAACAGACTCATTAATCAGCTCACACACTTGAGCATCAGCATTTAGAACTTTCACTTGAGTCTGAACACATCCAGTCACAAGTTTAGGCAACCATTTTTTACCCTAGATTTTAATGGTTTCCCCATTTCCCACCCTCCACCTCCATCCAAATAAAAGAGGAGAATTTACCCAATGAAGCTTCAAGTAGTGGGACGTTTTTGAAATATTTTTCTTTGAAGATTCTGGCAACCAGAGAAGTAGGGACTTTCAGAATTCTCCGCCCTTGCTTGGCTAGCATAGTCATATTAAAATCCTTAAGTTGCCTAAACCCCAAACCACCACATGTTTTACCTTGACCCAACTTGCACCATTTCCACCAATGAATCCCATATTCTTTTTTATATTGAGACCACCAGAATTTTGCAAAGAGCTGCTCAATTTCAACACATAATATCTGAGGCAGTTTGAATACACTCATTGTGTATGTAGGAATGGCTTGCAAGACAGTCTTAATTAGTTCTTCCTTTCCAGCTTTTGAGAGGAAACAATTTTTCCAATTTTGAATCATATTCTACACCCTCTCCTTAAGACCCTCAAGGCATTGTACTTAGATCTGCCAATATTTCACCCCTCACACAAGGTACTTTTCATATCTGTCACAAATAAAGGACCCAATCTCCTTGAAGATTTCACCCCTCACACTCTCTTTTGTGTTTTTACTAAAGAAAACGGAGGTCTTGTGCTTGTTTAATTTCTATCTCGAAGCCTTTCATAGCACTCGAGGATGGCATACATACTTCTCCACTCATCAATTGTTGCCCTGCCAAAGATCATACAATCATCTACAAAAAGCAGATGATTGACCCTTAAACCTCCCCTTACTGCAGTAACACCCCTTATTACACCTTCCCTTCCAGTTTTCATAAACATTTGACTTAAGTCCTTTGCACAGATTAGAACAGATAGGGGGATAGGGGGTCCCCCTGCCTTAGCCCCCTCAAAGGTATAATTTTCTTGCCAAGCTTTCCATTAACCACCACTGAATAGCTGATTGTTTGGAGACATATCATACACAACCTAGTGAGCTTCTCTCCAAACCCCAATCTGATCAACATAGCTTTCAGAAAAGACCATTCAATTCTGTCGTATGCCTTTGACATATCAATTTTTACAGTCATACTACCAGTTTTTCCTTTTTGCTTAGACTTCATCGAGTGGAGCAATTCAAAGGCAACCATAATGTTGTCAGTAATGAGCCTATCTGAAATAAATGCACTTTAGTTTTGTGAAATAGCAGCATGAAGTACCTTTTTAACTCGATTAGCAAGGACCTTAGAAATCAACTTATACAAGACATTGCATAAGTTGATTGGTCTAAACTCCATCACTGCCTTAGGCACCTTAACCTTAGGTACCAATGCTAAAAGAGTGTGATTTAAATCTGCCACCATAGACCTTCCATTAAGAATTCCAGAAAAACATCACCTATATCATTACCAAGGACATCCCAGTGCCTCTGGTAGAACCAAGCCCCAAAGCCATCAAGCCCCAGGGATTTCCATGGTGACATTTGCTTAAGAGCTCACTCCACCTCTTCCCTTCTAAAAGTCCCTTCAAGACCTTTCCTCATTTCACTAGAAATCTTAGGCTCAACATCAGCAATGCACATCTCAATATTAGCTTCAGTAGGATTAATAGAGGTATAAACTTCAGTGAAGTACTCCCCAAAAGCCCCTCAATTTCTATCTTCCTCATCAGTGTGCACCCTTGCATATTAGTAATTTCAGATATAGTATTCTTTCTTTTTCTTTGGCTTGCATAAGCATGGAAAAATTTAGTATTACGATTCCCTTGTTGCAACCAATGAGCCTTAACTCTTTGCTTCAACCAAATATTCTCCTGCTCCAGCAGCTCATCCAACTCTCTACTCACCTTTCTTATTTCAGCAATGTGATCAGGCCCTTCCACTTCTTTGAGTTCTTTGAGTTTACCAGAGTGAGACTTGCTACGTTTGGGTAGCGAAGATATCTCAACACTTTCCAAGTATTTTCGTATGGATGAAAATACTCCACATGCCAAACACAGTGGGTTATCTTCGTACCAAGGTCTCTCCAAAGTCTCTCCACTGTGTTTCTGAGCCGAGAGTTCATCGATCGCGTGCGAATACCAGTGTGCGACGGAGAGGGAGAGGGAGGTTCGTGGTGGCTGGGTTTGCGAGAGGTGGTGGAGGTGCAGTGGTCTAGGTGGCCGCATACGGCGGCACAAGTGGAGAGAAATGGGTTTTACCCATTTCGGTTTGGTTACCGCAGGGGGGAGAAAGAGTTGCGCGTGGGGGAGATCAGTGGTGGCTGGGTTGGACGCCGGCGTGAGGGGGAGTCATCAGTGGTGGCTGTGAGGCTGGGTGGCTGCGTATGGCGGCGCAAGTGGAGAGAAATGGGTTTCACCCATTTCTGTTGGGTTATTGCAGGGGAGAGAGAGAGCTGCGCGTGGAGGAGATCGGTGGTGCCTAGCTTGGTCGCCGGCGTGAGAGGGAGTCGCCGGTGGTGGCAGTGAGGCTGGGCGGCGCACGGCGGCGCCGAGCTGGGCTGAAGGAGAATCGGGTGTGGGGGAGAGAGAGAGAGAGAGAGAGAGAGAGTGTGTGTGTGTGTGTGTGAGGAAAGAAAAAAAATCACTATAATATTTATAACTATTATATATAAAAAATAAATAAAATTACTAAAATATTTATCACTATTATATATAAAAAATAAATAAAATCACTAAAATATTTATCACTATTATATATAAATAAAATCATTATTAAAAAAAATCAATTATTGATGGGACCCACACATTTTTCAATTATCTATCCAAAAGTCAATAACTCAAAATACTTTCAATGGGACCCACAAACTCACTCTCAATCTCTACTCATAACTATTCACAAACATTCTCAACATTTCTCAGGTATTCTCACTACCTAAACGTACCCGTCCTTGAAACCTTACCTCAAAACCATAGTTTGAGAGGCTGTTTGCATGAGTTGAGGCTTCTCTAGACACTAGGTAGACTACCTCTCACCCCCTCATTCCTCTTCCACACCCCTTTCACTATTTCCCCACACTCTCCATCCTTATCCCAGCTCATTTCATAACGAAATAGTCTCTTATTTCTCTCATTTGTAAAACTGTCTCTTGAGCAGGAGCCTATATAATCCAGTCAAGAGCCACTTAGGACTCTTCCCTCTGTTCTTCACCCATAGACTGATGTGCCACTGAGAATAGTTCCACAACTCAACCCCCTCCACATCCTTCCACATCATAACCAAACCACCACTCATACCTCTCAGTTCCACTACCATACATCCCTCAAAGCCTAATTTCTTTCGCACAATTTTAACTTTGTTGGATCTCAATTTCATCTCCATGATGAAAAACAAAATCTGGCAACTTTTCATTTGCAAGCTTACAAAGGACCTGAACTATCTGAGGGGCCCTCTGTAGTTCAGCTTAGGGCCCTCATTGATCCTGGCAGGGCTGCTTGGCAACACCTGCCAACAAGAATGGACTATCAATTTCTTTGGTTTCCTGCCTCAGTTTCTTATCACCACCCCCTCCTCCATCCCCCTCCCTTTCCACCAACCTTTTTTCCCCCACTAAACTCCCCCTGACCTTTTGCTTTTCCCACCTTTCTTGCTCTCCTCTTCTAAGTCTTTCTAACCTCGATCATTTTAACTCCCACATTCCCCTCACTCCCTTTCTGAATTGGCCCCAAAGACTCCTCTAATGACACCTCTCCCATACAGAACAATGACTCCCTCACCATCATCTTTATCCCCTCATCTTCTTTTCCTTTAATACCTCCCCTGCTTATCAGGTCATTAATAGGCCCCTCTACTTCATTCAGCACCTTAACCATCTCTTGATCCCTCACACTATCCCCTTCTACCTTATCTCCATCATTCCCCCTCTCTCTCCCCCCATTTGACTCTGTTTCTTCTACATCAGACCTTTCAGAAACTCTCCATCCCCCACCTGGAGCATGAGATACACTCTCCTCTCCCCTACTAGTCCCTAGTTGGCTTTCCTCCCTCCAAACTCTCCTCCCCCCTCCCTTATAACTTCTTTTTGGTCTCCCCTCAACTCTGAGCCACGAGCCAAATTGCTCTTGAGCAACCTTCCCACTCCTTAACCCCTCACCTCCATTCATACATCCCTTCTCCCCGTGAATCAATCATCCACACTGAAAACACAATCTGGGCAATTTCTCATATTTGAGATTAACCCACACATTTTGGTCATTCACCTTAATCCGCCTGCCTTGAACCACAACCCTTTTCAAGGGTATTTCCACCCTAACTCGTAAAAATTCCCCCCACCCTATACTATTCACTGGAACATCAACCTAGATCAGAATCCCTAAGGATTCCCCAATCAAATGCCCTTTCTCCTTAGTCATACAGATCATAAGCAAATTATGGATATGAATCTAGAACAACTCATTGTCAAAACTCCACTCATTCAACTGTGCAAAAGCCTCAAACACCTTAAGTGCAAACAAGTGATTGTCAAACAACCAGGGTCTGCCATCCAACACTCGTAGCTTATCAGCCAAAGATTTAAAAGTAATCACAAACTTATTGTCACCTACTTCTCAGAATTCAGTTGGCTTACTGATTCGCCTTATCTTTCCCATCGTAGCTGATAAGATCTCCCTGCCTATCACCCTCTCTATACAAATCTTCCCAACGATACCGCGTTCACCATACTCCCATACGTCCTCCTTAGTCTCCTCTCCAACATTTAAGACTAATCTCTCCTCCTCCAATAGCGTTAGCTTTTTCCATTGTGCTTCCAGGCTCTTCATCCCGCATCTAGAAGACTATTCCATGGCTGCCACACTCCCTTCCCTCGTAGTTACTTAGAACTACTTTTCACCACCTCTGTTTTCTAGAGAGAAAATTGAGAGGAGACTCATTTCAAAGGTAACTATATTTACATGATTTTCTTAATCAACATTTGTACTACTTTTTTTTTATAAGTCTGAGTTGTAATTACTAGACATATATTTGATGGCCATACATTTATAAGAAAGTACAAAAAAACATAAGAAAAAAAAGAAAAGAAGAAGTACATTAATGGGGTTCCAGGAGATCACTTCTTTGTACATCAATCAGTGCTCCAAAACAAGGAGATTTCCTGTTACCATTAAATTAATCATGGATAACGCCAAATATTTACCACACGAAGGATCATGCCGATCAATCAATGCATGTAGAAGAATATATATATATATATATATATATATATATATATATATATATACACGCATGAATTAGTATGCATGCCTAGCAATAGTTGCTAAATATCGAACAACAAATTCGTGGTTCTGGCGTATAAAATGGATCGGACTTCACAAATTAAATAAAACATATTAAAAGGCACGATGATATGATCATTGATCAAGATCAGCTTCTATATATAAAAAGAGATACTCTAAAAGAGAAATGCTAGAGAAATGCTGCAACGAATTGCAGTTCCATGCAACACAGTAAAACTGATCTCTTCTCATCATATTACTACTGCATGCAGCTGGAAGGGCATAGCATGCGCGCACCCTGGCCCTGATGTGGCATGATCAAATGATTAACTCATCAAGTGAATTAGCTAGAAATTTGACCATATGTATATCCACATAATTGGGCTGGTCCAGTCAATACATCCTCTGGTTTAACAAGCAAGCAACATAACAGCTTATTGGAGTAATACTTCCATTAAAACTGTTCTCTCTCTTGGTTTGTCTATAGAATATAAAGAACTAAAATGGGTGAGAACTAGTTATTTAGAATCACCAAAATCTCAATCTTCTATCATTTTCTCTGATCTGTATCATTCAGATTGTGGCCTCGTCTACTGTATTGTTGATCTTGTATGCAGCAAAACACCACCATTTGAGTTCTGTCAATATTCTGGACGTCAGAGGCATCCCAAGATAGTGTTCTTTATATCTTATTTTGTGGGTTTTATAAACAACGAGGGACACATCAAAGAAGTCCAAATTTTCATGTTTATGTTTCCAACCCTTCTTTTCTGAGTTTATGGACGGTTTACCCGAGTAAACCAATTCCAGAAAGTTCTTTGAATTGCTTAAGGACTGAAAGGGACTCTAAATTTCCATGCATTACCTGGTCGAAGGCTAAATTAGACCAACACTGTAACACTGAATCATGACGATTTAGAACGCGTGGCCGGAGGTAAAGCAGCGCCGGAAGGAACCCATTCGCACAAGCTTTCTCAAGGAAACACCCTTGCGGGAAGTCTTGGGAATCTGATATCCTTCGTGGTTTGACACTGCGCTTCTCATTTTCTGGGCCTTCATCTCTGCCATGCTCAGCTTGTTTAAGATGTTATCCATTGATGATGATCTCTTCTTTTCTAATTTCACCTAAACCGGGCTTTGTAGTCAGTAAAATCAAGACTAAAAGAATCAGAAAATTTTCAAATAAGAACTGGAGTTTTTAAACAATTCTCGAAAAGAAGTTTGGTACAGGAAGAGATACTGCTTAGAAATGGTTTCTCCAAAGCGTCTAATCATTTTTGGTGCTGTTGAAAGAGCAAAATCATGTAGCTCAGCAAGTATATGAATTATAATGCTGTAAATGAATTCACCTCAAGTTTTCGTATTGCTGCTTCAGCTTTTTCTTTCTGCGATTTTTCCCATGCAGTGATCTTGGCTTCCTCTCTTTGCAACCTGCACATGGTAATAGAATGAAACGGGAAATTCTTGCATAGGAACATATTTTTACCAACTGAATACTTCAATTATACAGGGGAATTCTTGGACAAGTCCAGGCACTCCATTGGAAATTTCTCGGTACGAAGACTTTTTGCCGTTTGTTACCAAACAGAAAAAGGAAAAAATTCAATTTGACTAGTTATAACTTTCAAACATTGCGATGAAGGGAGCATGTTTCTCAATAAATAACCTAGAAACAGAAGGATAACGTCCAAGTTGCTGGGTTCCACGAAATATTACTTCTTAAGGATGATTGCAGAAGAGTTGCAAGAGATAATGTATAGGAAAAGTACATTGAAGTGCTCATAATTTCTGCCTCTGAGATATTCCAAGATGAAGCTTGAGCTTCCATAGCATTATTGAAGTCTCTAAAACATGGAGACCTTTTCCGAGTTGTATTGGGTATTTTTCTTTTAGACCAACTAATAAATTTGGCTGGTTTGTCAACCTGCACATTCCTGACTTCTACTTTTGCAGAACTGTCACCATGTGTTTCCAATATAGATGGAAACGATGGAGTTGAAGAAACACCTCTTGGAGATGAGTTGATGCCACCCTTATGGCTCACTTGGGTAGCCATATCTTGCTGCAAAACCGCACAAGAATCCATGGTCTGCTCAGCTCCATCCAGTTTCTCATCTGTATATATGACCCAACAGAGACAAGCTTACATGTAAATAAATAATTCTAAGTAGGTTAATCATTCATCAAATTATATCAGTTATAAGGAGTTACATTTATTGTGGCAACAAAATTGATACTCAAATTTGTTTGAGTTAGTATTTCGATGAGTTCATTTATTTTATGTTCAAGCATTGTAGAATGTCATTATCTCAACTTCAAATGGCCAAAAATACTGGAGTAGTTTGCAACTCTGTTACAGCCTTTCGAGTGAGTTCTATTGTTTCTTCTAGGCAGGTTCCAAGCAGAGATCAGTTTTATCCCAAACCTGTGTTAAGATATACAATAAATAATAAAATCTACCTCTTATCATTAGTTTAAGCTTTTGGGACAAGTGGTGATTTCACATGGTATCAAATCAGAGATCCTAAGTTCAAATCCTGACTCTACACTCTATCTTATTTAATTAAATATATCACGTGTTGGACCACCTATTGAGAGGGAGTCTGGCCCACATGTGAGGGGGAGTGTTAAGATATAAAATAAATAATAAAATCTACATTTTCCCATCAGTTTAAGCTTTTGGATCAAGTGGTGATTTCACAACCTGTAGTAGGCGACTCCCTTCAATTTTATCCCCTTTAATTTTATTACAGCCCTGAATCTATGTACTTGTCCTAGATCGATGTGATTTTAGAAAGTTGATTGTAGACTAGATGTTGAATGTCCATGAAACATCAATGCACTAGATCACCTATATTGCCCCTACATCAACTGCTGCATCATCTGTGACTCAAGCCAAGAGTGCTGCCAGCTCAAATAATTTAGAAGGATCTGGTCATGGCTAATATCAATCACTCAATCCAAGATCTTAGCTCTATTTGTAACAGCTATTTGTCTTTAATTTATTTCCTCGAATATCATAGAGAGCTGATTTACAGGTATACTAATCAATGGAAAAGGTGTGGAACATTTCTCCTTCAATTTGATTTCTTTCAGGTTATGCGTTCACAAAGGCTTCCTCCACAGCCTAATACCATAATCAGGATGGATTCATTCTCTATAATTTCCCTACAAAAACAAAAGCAACAAGGAAGAACACACCTTGAGAGCCAGACAAGGATGGCTCACTCAACGACAACTCCGACCATCCAGGCAAAGAAGCTGATTGTATTTGTACCCCACTGTTCTTAGCATCCGCAAGATGAGACTGTCCTACATCACCTTTACCATATCGAACAAAGAGACCATCATCTGCAACCAATACTCCAGCTGACAAAGGAGAGCCCACCAGGAAACTCCTCATAGAACTGCCATCTTCAAGCCCCTCCATTGCAGGCGAATAATTTGCATAGCACACAACCCCTGCAGGCATTATTGGACCACTCTTGGATTTAGGCCGATTTTGAGGCTGGGAATGTGAAATTTGACCGATTCTCTGTCCTGAAACTGGGCTACAAATCCACCTCTCGGCATCCTCCCACTTTGAAGGCAATGCCCTTCGGTTATTGAATGGCATCAGAGATGCAGCACTTAGATGCCTCTGGCTGCTTTTACCTGGCAATAATAGTCGTTCAGAGCTCCAACCCTTTTGGCCCCCAGCATTTTCATCACGGCAACTAGGAGCTCCCGGGGTTTGCAATACACCCAAATTGTGGGAAGAAACAGAGGCTTTCTTCATGGTTTTCTGATTTCAGCTCTGGTTTGTAGGCTTAACAGTGAAGCAGGGTCCCGTCCTGTAAGCTCAGCTCACTGTAAAAAAACAAAAAAACAAATGTTGTTGAAAAGAGAACAAATTTAAGTTGGGCATGATTTCATATGCACTTCTAAAAAACAGCTGTAGTTTTTCACATAGTTGTGTTGGGGTGGCAATCCTAGTACTGTTCTTAGCCTTGATTGAATTTGGACCACTCCAATCCGTTTGAAGAGGCCTTGGCCGTATAACGCCAGATTTTGGATCAAACCAAAGAATCATCTCAGAAACCGAAGTCGACGAAGTTCATATAAATATAAAATAAAAAACGAACGGGTTTGGATAGCATAGTCATAAGTTTTAATAGCTAATCTGCTGCTAATTATGTTTTCAATCCTTTTCCAACAGATGAATGAAGTTATCGTTTTGTTGTACTATGCAATTTGTATTATTTGTACACCCAAAAAACCGCTAATACAAGTGATACATATTTTCGAGGATTACAATGCATTGGATCATTTTAGATACAAGAAAAATATATAAAAGTAATTTTATAAACCAACGTATTTTAATAAGATTCATCAAATTATAAAATTATTTTTATTATAAAATAAATTTAATATATCATATAAAATTAATCACTTGTAAAATATTTTTATAGACTCTCTCGTCGCCAGAGCACTCCCGTCACCTGATTAATGAACCGCTTGGTTTGTTTGGAAAAGCGCGTGTAAGTACTTCAGTCAGAGGGATAAAGAGTCAAAGACACATGGGTAGTAGTTGTGCAGCTGCCTGATTTATACAGCTTCAATTTTCGCGGAATTTTATTTAAAAAGTTAAAAAAATATAATTTATATGAAAAAAATTAATTTTTCATAATAAATTTTATTTTTTTAAACGTTTGTAAAAGACTTACCCCTAATAAAAAAACATAATTTAGTTTTGATTTTACAATTAACCCATATATAATACTGTTGATTATATGTTTGTAAATCCTAGCACAAATAAATTTTCAACCTCTTTCTGAGAATCTGTTGTGGTTGCTTTGGTTATCATAACGTGTGAAATTAATAATTCGTATTTTTCTCAAGGAACGACAAGCTAGGCAATAATAAATGATATAGCAAACTCTGATTCATGGTAGAAGTTAGAGATTAATACGAAGTGAATATACAACCGGACCGATACCGATGTAGTACCGTCCTTCTTGAGGTTCTTTTGGCGTCATGGAAGCGTTGTAGTGACGACAGTGAAAACGTTTGGGGCTTGATGTAATGCTGATGAGGTTGACCGAGGAAACTCCCAAACAATTGGACTAGGACGCAACTATTTGAGTCCATTCAATTAAGATTAGCCTGTCCACAAATAAATTATACAAAATAATCATATAAATTGACATGATTTTATTTAATTGGTTAGATTTATTTTACAATAAAAGTAATTTTACAAATATCTGACGAGCAACATCAAATCACATTAGTTAGTAGAATTGTTTTTATGTAATCTATTTGTGACTAAAATATTTTTCTTCAATTAATACTACTTGTTGATCAATATTTCTACTTTGATTAGGAGATGTTGTATACTTGACCTAAGTTTTTCTTATAACTATGCCTTTTTACTATACATAATTATCATTTATTCATAAATAAATAGAAGTCTTATTCAAATTCTACTTCCTTACTTATTTTTTACATGGTATCAGAGTCACAGGTTCTCTATGGACTATTTGGCAACAGAAAAAATAAAGAAAATAAAAAAATAATGTGTGGTATGTGATGTATGGATGATAAGTAAAATTTTTCGTTTGCACAATTCTTTCAGCATCCTTTTTATAAGCCTCTTGCTAATTGGTGCTGCTTGTTTTGAAATCAAATTTCAGAATCAAATTCGCAAGGTACAGATCATTTGATCTATGATAAGTAAGATTTAGCCCTCACCAAATTATTTTTGTAGATAATTCTTCTCGTTATACTTTGATATATTTTTTACAAACATCGATCTAAACTTGCAAATATTTATAAAAAAGACCATCACAAAATGACTCAAACTCAATTTTATTCTTTAATCAAAATATTCTCTTAAGATAATGCCATGAAATATAATGAAAAATCTTTTCTTCACCATTTATCCCAACATGGGATAATTTTCCAACGCTCTTGTTCCTATACTTCTCAATAGAATGGACGTGTCGAAAAAAAATACATTCATATCTTAGATATTGAAAGCACTCTTCTTGTCTTTGCCTCTGTTCTTGAAATATTTTTGGGTGAAGCTATTGTCACTTCTTTATCCACTACCAATCGGATTCCCTTACAAACGATTCCCAACAAAACTCATTTGAGCTTCTTTGTAGCAAAATCTCTGATTACTCATTACTTAATGTTCTTGGGTGCATTTGTTTTGTTACTTTACCTCCACATGAATGCACCAAATTTGAACCACGTTTTCAATTATATTATTTTCTTGGTTATGACATTTTAGTAAAAGACTATCATTGTTATGATCCCATTACTATACGTCTTTGTGTTTCTCTTCATATGACATTCTTAGAACAAAGAATGTTTACTTGTCTTTCTTGTTTCTCTTCTTCACCTTCGCAACATTCCCCTTTTTTCACTAATATCTCCATCGATTCAGTCTCTGACTTCATTGTAAAGCCATCCATCTCCTCATATAGTCTCTCTACGACCACTCTTGATACGCCTGAAGAGTCTGTTGATTCTCCAATTGCATCACATGTCCCAAAGTCCTCTAGGTATTTGAACCTCATCATTCTAGTTGGGTAAGAGTACCTCTCATACACCTCCAAGATTATCATTGTTTTTATACCCTTATTTCTTTCCACGAACCTTGAACTTATCGCGAAGCTAGTTCTAACCTTCTTTGGTAAAAAATTATGTTTGATGAGTTAAATGTATTCACCAGAACTCATACTTGGGACCTGGTGGATTTGCCTCTAGAAAAATTTGCAGTTGGATGTAATTGGGTATACAAAATTAAGATTCGTGCAAATGGATCAGTGGATACAAGCCTCACCTTATTGCCAAGGGTTTTGCCCAAGAATACAGTATTGACTATGAGGAAATTTATGCACCTGTTACGCTATTTACTTGTTAAATGTTTGCTTATAGTTACTATAGTTTGTAGATGGTAATTATTTCAGATAAATGTCAAGAATGAATTTTTGAATGGTGATTTTTTTTTTTAAGAAGTATATATGCAACATCCACCTAGCTTTGAGCATCCTCCTCGCAAAGTCTATCGCCTTCATCGTGCTCTTTATGATTTCAAGCACTTCGTGCCTGGTTTGCCAAATTTAATTATGTGATTGCTCGGCACCTATGACTCTGCATTGTTTCTACGGGCCACTGATGTGGGTATTATCATCATCATTTTATGTGTTGATGACACGATTATCATGGGAATGATATTTCTAGAATACAAAGTTTTAAAACCTTTTTGAGTCAGAAGTTTAAGATGAAAGATTTGAGTAGACTAACTACTTTCTTGGACTTAAGGTTACTCCTGGTAAAGATGTTCATTTCCTCACTCAATCTAAATATGCTTCTAATTTGCTTTTTCAGATTGATTTGATTGACAACAAAATTGTCAACAATCCTCTTAAGATCAATGTTAACCTCTTTGCCACAGATGGTAAGCCTATTTTCGATGCTACTCTCTATAAAGAGCTAATCGGTACTTTTATTTATCTTACTGTTACTCGACCAGATATTTCCTATGCAATACATTTGGTTAGCCAACTTCGAAGTGCTCTTCAATCTACCTACTATGCTACCGTTCTTTGTATGTTGCATTATATCAAAGGAACTTCGTTCCATGGACCTCATTTTTCCTCACAATTGTCTCTTGAATTTTAGCTTATTCTAATGCTGACTGGGCTGGAGATCCCATTGATTGTCGATCTACTATCAGCTATAGCTTCTTACTAGAGACTTCTCTAATTTCTTGACGTAGTAAGAAGCAATCTGCTGTTGCTCACGTTAGTACAAAACTAGAGTATTTTGCTTTTGTTGACACATCTGAGCTTTTATGGTTATGTTGGCTTTTGACAAATATGGGTACCCCTCAAATGACTTGTTCATAATGATGTTTTTCATAAGCGTGCCAAACATATCGAGATTGATTGTCACTTCACTATATGTCAACTTCAGCAAGGCATCTTGCTTCTTTGCTCCATCTCCTTTGAAGTCCAGCTTGTTAGCATTTTCACGAAATTTTAGCTAAGTGATCGTCTTAATGATCTTGTTTTCAAACTCAATTACTTGGCTCCATCATCTAGAGTTTGAGGGGAATTATGATGTATATTTGATTAGAATACTTCTTTGATTAGGAGATCTTGTATACTTGGCCTAATTTTTCCTTTTTAATAGGTCATCTTATTGTACATAATAACCATGCATTTAGAAATACAAGTCTCATTCACTCCCGTGAGTTTAATCACGTTTTTCTCTAATCTGGTTGTTCTAACTCACTTTCAATTCTTTTTATAATTCTAATTTAAATGAAGGATAATTACATAAAATTTGAATTTTAAATAAAGACAAATATTTTTAATGAAGGGATGCGATCACATTGATTTTTTAAAATAAATAGTAAAATAATAATAAAATACCAGCTCGTCTGAACAACAACATGCAATGTTTCTGGCGCTAGAAGGAAAAAACAAAACGAAAAAGCCACGTAGGATTTAACATGAAGAGAGCCTCATAAGGAACACCTGGTGCCTACGTACTAACGTGGTCAACATGCCCGACTATAGGAGAGGGAAGGAGAAACTCCCTCAAAGAACACCATCACGGAAAAACAGCACCCCACCCCCATCCTCCCCGGCCCCACATTTAGCGCCTCTAGCGGGGGCGGGGAGCGCCCAACCCCACCCCGCATTTCTCTCGCTCCTCCCAAACTTACATGTTTATATATATATATATATATTATATAAACATAAATATATATTTATATTTTACAAATTATGTATATATAAATATATATTACAATTTGTTAAACTTATTTACAAAGTATACACCACTAGTAAATTTAAAAACTACATAATTTTTAAATTATAATCATATTTATAAAATTAATTAATTTTATAATTTAGGTCTAAAAATATATTTTTAATCACTTTTAATATTAGTTATAATTTTTAAACTTAGTAGAATGTAGTCATTTTTTAAGTAGTCATGAGATGAGGCGGATTGGAAATGATGAGTAAAAAACAACAAAAAGTCCATTCAATCGCATTTCAAACCAATTATACGATTGTAATATCATATAAATCCTCACTGGAAACAGACAAATTGTTGTATTTTTTAATAACAATGGAATACAACGTCGATATTAGAAGAATAAAGTGCCAACCCAACATGATTAATACATGATGCTATTTTCGCTCTTGCCAGCTTTTAGATTGTTGCTCGCAAAAGACTGTCGACCTTCACAAGAAAAGGAGAGGATGTTTGTATAGAACATGATCGATTGTCATGGAATAATTTTGAATTTATAAAATATAATTAATTAGCTAGCATGACTACTACTGGCACTTGGCCGATAATGAAGCACGTACACTCATCATCATGTTTAGATAAAATCTAGAATGTAAAATAATATTAATGGTGGAACCAATATTGTCAATTGTATGACCTCCTCATGAATCCCTTGCCTAGGGTATGTTGCTTTTATTTGAGTCACATGTTTGCTTGCTGCAGGTACAGAGTATTTCTGGGACAAACAATACTTCGTTTCCACGGATGTGGGTGCAGGAAAGATGCAGTGGTATGGGTTCCACAAAGAGCCACCTGGCGGTGTTGATAGTCCTCGTGGCATATATATATTCTTCAGATATGCTTAAACTTTTAGATGTGTGTGTGTTTGTTTATATTTAAGTTTAGATTTTTTTTTTTTTTTTAGAATTCATTTTAGAATTTTTAGATTTTATCATATACTTTTTAGATTTTTTTCAAATATTTTTTACTTTAAAATTTTTTTTTACATATTTTGTATTGTTATGAAAGTTGAAAACCATGGCTTTGATTTGTAAAAACGTGAGCAATCCAAGTTTTGATTTTGCAATTAACCATTAATTTAATGATAATACAATTGGAGAGTGGACGATGTGGCTTTATAAGAAAAAACTTCCATGATTTGAAAATTATGTAATATACACTTGTAACTTTTGAGGTTAATAGGGTGGTCATGTGTTATGTGGGGTGACAACCCTTTTGGGCTCTCTAAACACATCTGTATATTGGCTGAGCAACTCCTAGCTGAACAAGTTTAGGTATTGCCCCATTCTGTTCACTCGATTCCTCTTCAACCAATTGAAGCAGTAACCTTCTCTTTTCGAACCTGTTGTGTTTGTTAATGCCCCCTTCTTCAATTCCTTGAGAAAGCTCAACCCCCTTAGTTGTACAATTTTCCTTTCATGTTGTAATTTTATCAACAGATTCTAGAAATCCCAGAGGATAGGGCCTAAGCCTCTCAACCACTGAACCCCTGGCACCATGTCACAACGTACAAGTACTATAACATGCACATTAGTAGAAAAATGGGTGTCTTGCACCTTAAATCCCAATTTAGTCACTCTCCCTTCACTAGTGACCTGTTCTCCAAAGGCAACCCTCACTCTCGCATATTCAACCCCATTAAATGGTATATTACCCCTCCTTACAACTGAGGGGTCTAAAATATTATAGGTATTCCCTGAATCAATTAGCATTGTCACTTCTTGGCTGTCTAATCTCCCTCTCCCTCTCATTGTTTTTGGGTTCTATGAGCCAATAAGGGCATGTTGGGAAATTTTTGGCTGTGGTTCTGTTTTATGGGTTTCTCCCTCCTCTCCTATCAAGATCTTCTCTATCTTTTCACTTTTACTGTCAACATCATATTCTTTTTCTACATCCTCAATTAGGAATAGCTTTCTGGTTGGAAGACTTGTGGCCTGGGCTCCACTTAGAGTCACAGTGATAACACAAGCCTCTTTCATCTTTCCCTTCTCTCCTTCATTTGATGGAAATTACTTTTCTGGACAGGTACCAAGGCCTTGGACGCTCATTTCTCTGTAGTTATAGGGTTTATGTGGGGGGTTTTAAGCAATCCAGATTCATGGTGATTTTGCAAGCCTTTCAGGTTCGTCCTTATAACTCCTAAGTGTTCTTCCTGGATCTTAGCTAGGCTATAAGCAAAGAGTAAATTATTTGGGGTGAACATTCTTATTGGGAGTCGAATGTCATCTTTCAACCCACTCAAGAAATAATTGAGTTTATTGGATTCAGACAAACCCCAAAGCCTATTAGACAATGCCTCAAACTTAGATTTGTATTCTTCTACTGTACTATTCCATTTGAGTCTAGTGAGGACCTCCATAAGGTCATCATAGGAGTTGTGGCCAAACCTAGTCGGGATTGCCTTCGAGAATTCTTCCCACTTGCCCAGATTCCTTGTTTCCTTCAAGTCCTGAAACCATATCAAGGCTTGGTCTTCCATATAAAACGAGGCTAGTCTCAATTTCAACTGAGACAATGTGTTGTAGTAAGTAAAGAAGTGGTTAGCCTTATATAGCCATCCACCTAGGTCCTCCCCACAAAAACTAGGAAAATCTATACGTAATGACCTAGTAAAATACTCCCTTCCTGACTCTTGGTGTTGTTCTTTCTCAGGTGGTGAGAATCAAAGAAGTCTCCCCACAGGAAGCATCCTAGTTCCTTCTCTGCATCTCCATTGTCAATGCAACAAGCTGGTGAACTATCGAGTCAAACTGCCTCTTCATCCCAAGGATCTCGATTTCCACAGTCTTGAATTGAGATTCCGTAGCCCTTGTAAGGGTAGTCAAACCATCCTGGAGCTGACTCTGCAACCCAAGGATATCAGTTTCTACACTCTTGAATTGCACCTCAATGGATTCTTTTAACACCCCCAAGCCTTCCCAGAGTTGGTTCATCCTTGTCCCTTCTGCCATTATGAAAGAGCAGCTACTTTTGGATCTAAATCTCTGATACCAAAATTGTAACACACATAATTGTATATGGAAATAGGAAGAAAATAAAGTTCTCACTTCGAGGGTGAGTGCCTCGAAGATGGAATTAGAGAGAGAGAGAAGAGAGTGAAAGATTTCTGTAATATCATTCGGCAATTGACAATAGCATAGCATTTCCACTAACCACCACCAAGGGTAACATGCTACGGACCTCCGAGTGTGCCAACCAATCAGAAAATAGGCAACTAACGAAACATAAACTACCTCGTGGGCCATTATGGGCCTTCAGTTCATACAGATACTATAGCTAAAATAACGCAAACAACAAAACAACTAAAGCCGAAAACATAAATGAGAGAGTCCAGCCCTTTTACTCCTTCCGGTGTCCAGTTCCCCTACTCTTTGAAACTATACTGCTACCTTGGCCCACTCCGGCCCAATACACAACCCTTCAACAAATCTGTGTGACATTTTAATTACATAATTCTGTTTGGATTCCCACCAATGTGTCCATGTTTTTTTCTTTTTATTGGAATGATATGCTCCGGTTCTTGGCATTGTCTAAAATATGCAGGCAACATTTCGGGTTAAGGTGATGAGATCTTCTCCAAAGATTGCGGAGAGTGTAATACTTCACACAATAAGAAAAATCTAGTTCCTTTTTTAGTTTGCACAGGAAATTGTGCAGCATTTATTCAGAGTGGAACTGGAATTTCATGATTGATCTGCTGCATTTTGGAGAATTGCACATGAAATATATATATATATACATCCCCTTTTTGTCTTATGATAGAGACATGTTATGTCAACTTCATTTTCCTTAAAGAAAGCTACATATAGCGAAAAAAGGGTTCACTGGTCTCACAGTTCACTACATACGTTATTAATGTTTTTGTTTTTAGCCTTCAAAAGATTTATCTCAACTACCTCTATGACATTGAGATCATGCTCAGTGCCATTAGATATCTAGGAGTGGAGCAGATGTAGACAGCTGAAGTTATTGAGACAAGAGCTAAAGTCCACTTTAGGGAAATGGAGATCAAGGCATGCAGCCCCAGTTGTGTGTATCTCATAGGCTGATCAATGGACGGACCTCAGAAACCAAAAACAAAAATTTTACAGGACTTAGGACTAGCTTTGTCCCCGACCCAAACTGTACGTGGGGGATCATGATAAAACTTTCTAATACAGTGTTAAACACGATTCTGATATTTAAAGCACCTTGCTTAATTCATGGTAATAACGAGATGAAAGTGTAAAGAATATAATATAAATAATTAAATATATTTTTTTTCATAAATTAAGTTTTTGAGACAATTGATAATTTCACAAAATTTTTGGACAAGTGATTTTGCATAAAGTTTTTGGAAGCTGTTGAAAAATCTAGCTATTAATTAAAGAAGATCGAAGCTGTAACCTTATAATTAAGATGATCATCTTCTAATTTTATGGGAAAATATAAAATTTCAAAAATGCAATCATGTGGACTCCCACCTCATCACCTACCTAGATTTTTATACATTATTGTGCATACAACACAATTATAAGCATTAATGTTCGTCATTTCAGAAACGAGGCATCACCGATTGCGGTACGAATATTTGGTTTATTGTCTCTCTTTCTTTCTTTCAACATGCATGATTATTTTGGATTATCACCAAGTGATAAAGACTTGATCCCAAACCATATGACTCCATTGACAATGCAGCACTTAGCCCAATTAGAATGTAAAAAACAAAGCAGAGATTGCAGCAGCAATGGCACAAGAGTCCAAGACATGAGTACTCCTCTCTTCCCCCTCCCTTAATATCAACGTACGTGACGTGAATGGTCGCCATCGATCCCAAGTCCTGATCTTAAAATGTCCTTAAAACTTTGAATTTCCACCCGTATCTATCACATTAACTTCCAAACCAGCTGCTCCTGTCTTCCTTTGCATGAGAAAAGTAGCATCCCCCCACTAGACACCCGGCCCCTCTTGCCGATTAGATTTCATGAATGCATGGGGCTGATATCAGAACGGCTGACTCTTTCTCAGACAAACTTCCCCACCACCACCCTAGCTCCTCATTGGCACCCTCCCCACACAAAAGACAAACCCTTGATTAATCCTCACCAGTCCCCACCGCGGGGCATCTTATCCGGTGCTTCACCATGCGTTTCGGTGTTCGATCTGCAATTGTTTTACGTACATCTTCGCTCAGTCTCAGCCATGTGACTCAGATGTTTGGGCTTCTGGAGTTGTATATGTAATATTATGTATGTATTTGTTCCTTTTCATGGTCGATTTGAGGGACCAAAGAGGCTGATGGTGTAAAAACCGAATCGATATGTATTGATTTTAAAAATTTGAGAACCAATACCGAACTAATTCACCACTAAAATTATAACTTTTAATTTTTTCCGTTTCTATCCGATTTGGTCTGATTTTTCCACTTTTACGGATAAACAAAACTATACTTCAATAAAATTTTAACAAGTGAGTGATCCACATCCCTTATTTTATGTTATAAAATTAAAATTTATATGTTATATCAAACTTCAAATATTATATTATTATATCATAATTAAATGTTATATTATGATTTATAAGATTAATTTTATATTATATCAAATTTTATATTATAAGATTAATAGACATGAATAATAAACTTTTAAAATTTTATATTATATTAATTAGTAATTTAACATATAATATATATATATTTAAAAAATAATAATTGCGCCGTACATACGTAATACAAGTAGCATTACTACTAAAACTGTTTACAGGGTGATATTTGGTTAAAGTCAAAGAGGCTTGCAGGCTTTATTAAAGCTAAGCCATGCCCATATTTAATTCTTTCAGACATGATACGAGACGAGATATGGCGCCTTCCATGTGCCAGAGGTGACGGAGAGGAGATGAATGCAGGCGGTGGATACGCACGTGACATGAGCAACGGTGAGTTCAGGTGCTGGTGGTGGCTCTGGACCGTTGAGGTATATTTATCAATATTTTGAATACCGTACCGGATACTGTACCGGTCAAGGTATTGAAATGAAATATTTCGGTACCGATACCGTTTCGGGATAACGTTTCGGGATAGTCGATTTATAAATAAATTATATATATAAATATATATAAAAATTATATTCTAAAATAATAGTCTATATATAAATAAATTATATACAAATACATATATATATATAAATTATAAATAGTCTAGTCTGAATTGAGGGTTAAAAAATAAGTTTGTAGTTTGAAAAAACGAAAAAAAAAAAAAACACAGGTCGAAATTGAGGCCGGTATGACTGGTACCGGCCGGTATTTTAGTCGGTACGGAATAGGTATAGTACTTATACCGGCCGGACGGCCGAAACGAAAAATTTCAACCGTACCGACCAGTACGATACGAAATTTAAAACTTTGATATTTATTGTTAGCGCAGACTTTTATTCGTTTATTTATTTTTCTTAATAATTTTTGGGCTTCGGTCGTTTTGTCAGGCTCAATTATTTTGCACCAGAATGTCTTATTATACCAACTATATATATTTTATAAAAAGAAAAAGTAAATAAATTTAAAATCTATCTATAATAATAATAATAATAACTATTATTTAAAAAAGAAAAAAAAAATAGGCGATAGTTGCACACACTTTATCTATTGAGCCGTGCTACACCAGAATGGCTCCCAACAATACCAGTCGGTCTTTTTTATTTTTTTAAATAAAAATTTATAACATTATTAAAAAATATTTTTTTAATCACTAAATAAAAAAAAATTATAGGAATGAATCGTAGGATTAGGTTTTCTCTTATCTATTATAATTAAAGTTTATATAAATAGCAAATATCTATCTCTCTCTCTGTACAGCTCCCCCACGCTCCATCACATGTGGTCCTGCACAAGATGTCTCCCCAAACTTCAAATCAAAACAAGCGGTACGAACCAAATCAAAACAACTAGAAAGTCAGCAAAGTACCACTCCAAACTCAAATCCACTCCCAAACAACGAATCAGGTTAGGAATAGGCAAACACCCTTACAAATGAAAAAACAAGTGTTCCAAAAGCTGTGAAAGGCTCCACACTTTTGCAGCCTCTCCCAAAACTCACTCAGGTACGGATATCTCGTCTTTGGACCCCACCTGACATGATTCCAATCCTCCACCACCACCACCTTAGGCTTAAACTACACCCTAGATATCCATCCAAATCCACTTTCTCACCCCCCAAACAACCGAAAATAAAGCAAACACCACACCACCTCGTTGTTCTACTTCTGTCTCTCTAAAGCTAAACCGGGGAGAAGGTTTATGTGTCATATCTCCTCTCCTGCGTAGCCTCCCATATCTTTTCTCCAATTCCAATAAATAAGGCTATAAGCAAAGTCTAAACATAATTCAATTTCTAAATTCTCGTCTCATTTCATTTCTAAACATAATTCAAATACAAACATTTTCAAATTAATTATTACAATTTTTTTAAATATTATTATAATTTTTTTAAATTTTAAAATAAAAAATAAAAAAATAATTCAATTTTTTCAAATATTTAAACAAATATAAAATTATAAAACTATATATTCTAATAATATTTTAATTTTATAATATTTTGTCCCATTTAGATTCAAAGATGAGATAAGTGGGAATGATTTGTAAATAGTAGTGAGATTTGTAAATTAAAATTTGTGAATAATAGTAAGATGATCATCTCCCAATCCAAACCGACTCTTAACACAAACTATCATATTATTCACAATTTATCTAACTATTATTATTTATAATAAAATTTTCATCTCATCTCACTTTCCAAACAAACCTTAAAACTAATTTATATATCCGTGCCTTCAATTGCTTTCTTAAAACTATTATTATTATTTCCTTTTAATTTGCCATTGCCAACCCGAGAATCCAAATTAAAAAGCAAAGGGGGGAAAAACCCGGTTTCCCACCCCAACCCTTGTGCTCTCTATCTACAACACAAACTCACCACCATAGCCGAGAAGAAAGCACCACCATAGCCGAGTATTTTTCTTTTAATCCGAGCTCAAATTCCGACAATGGGACCTGAAAAAGCTTCGGTTTATTCTACAAGACACACGTGCAATCATAGAAACAAGAGCCCCCTCAATTCAGCTCCACAGCAAATTTTAACTTTAAATTTTTTTTTTTAAAGAATGAGCTGTAGACACCAACTCAAAAGGAATATAAAATTTAAAAATATTTCATTTATTATTTCATTTTAGTTATATATAACGATGCAATTTGAACAGTTTGATAGTTTTAGACGCTATGTTTCATAGGACAACATTGCCTTTCCCCGAGGTTTTGATTTTTTTTTTTTTTCTCTCAAAAAATAAAATTCTCGATTTTCGATGCCTCATGACCGGTAAACCGATTCAGCCAGTTTCCCTATTCTTTCCGCGAGCTCCGGAGACAGCTTCTTAACCGGTTTCCTCTCCTTCTCCGGTCGAAAATCGAAACCCAACGCATCCGAGACCTCTTCTGCGCTCCATCCGGCTTTTCGGAGGGAATCGGAGAACCGATCCGCTTTCAAAAGCAGGGCATCGAGAACCGCTTGGTTATCTAGTAAAACCATTTCTCCTCCCTCGAAGAATCCGGAAGACGAGACTTGGACGATTTCCGATATATCCGTCTCGCTCCATCCCCCGGCTCTCAAAACGGATCCTATTTGCTCCATATACCCCTCCACCCATTCCGGAATTTCGGACCTGGGCATGTCGAAGAACCGCTCCGGGGATGAACTCGACGACGAAGATGAGTTTCTCCTGCGACGATCAAACGCGGCGTCGCTCCAGAATTCTACCCATCTTGGCGTCCTCGCTCCTGTGGACCCCAGACCCGTGTCCAGGCTTCTGCGTGGGAAATACGAGGACGACCCGGCCGATTTCTCGCTCACGGATCTTTGCCTTTTGAGAATCTGAGGGTCCGACTGGGAGCTGCGGAAGAGAGATTCACGCTCGAAGAAATCCGAAAGATCCAAACCGCAACAGAAGATACGGTTCTCGTCCACGAAGAAAATCGGGTTTCCAGCTAAACACGGGTTGCAAGGAATATAGCAATGGTTGAAGATCGGAATCAAGAGAGGAGCTCTCTTGAGGGCATTCCGGGCAACCCGTAAAGCCTTTTCCGGGTCGGACGGTCTGAGGCCCCAGGACTTGGACCAAAGAGTGTTCCTAGCAATCTGGAAGGAAATAGCGGCGATGGGAAGGTCGAGCGAAAAGCGAAGATGGAGCCGAGCTCCCGCGCCGCGCCAGTCAGGAAATCCGGGGCCTACGGGTAAACCGGCAGAGAGTACGGCTCGGAGGTCCGGGGGGAATGCGAAGCCGAACTCTGCTTCTGCACGGGCAAACTCGGCGTCGGAGAGCCCGTGCTGTACCTGGATCCCCGAATTCTGAAGATGGGTTATGACCTTGTCGGCTAGAGAAGAGAACGAAATGAGACCGTTGCGAACAGGAAGGGACGTGGCTGGAGAAGGTGCAGCGGCTCGAGCAGAGAGACGGCGGAGACCGGCTAAATGGGCCGGGTTCAGACCGGTCATTCTCCGGTCAACGTCGACCATTGTCGTTGAAAAGAGAAGATATAAAGACTTTGCTCTTCTACCGTACCAGCTTCCGTTAATGCCCAAAGATTCGGTACCGGGAAACTCAGAGCTTAATGGGGAAGGGGGTCAGTCTTCTTGACAGGATGGTAATGTATGGGAATGAATTGTAACGTGTGGTGCGGGTTGAAGTTGAAACGAGGAAAAAGTGGGGGAACTGAGGACTGATTTTCTGAGAAAATTCGGCGTGAATGAAGAAAGGAAGCTTTGCGATATTTATAGCTGTTGTGGTAAGAGTGGAGGCCACATACACTTCAAGAATTATTTTCAGCTTCGGAAAGAAACGTTCAAGTAGACTCTCTAAACTACCCTTGGAGTTTTAACATAATGACTAATAGAACCCTGAAGTGAAGTACTGGTAAAGTAAATGCTCACAATTCAGTCGTTGAACAACGGCTCTTTTACGGTGACAAAAAGGTTTTTGTGATTTAGATCTGATTTTATTGTCCGTATGTCAGCCTCCTATATACATTATACTTTATTATTTAATTTACTTATAAATCATATCATTTAAAAAATAAAGATTAATTAATGATTAATAAAAAATTATACATTAGTATAATAAAAATTATATAAAAACGTAACATATAATAAAACTTTTTGCAATATTCGTGAAGATGTAAGTATTAATATAAGTCTTGCTAGCTCGTTGTCCAGCTTTACTAGTCGGTTGTCTAAATCTTTTGATTGGACGTAATTGCTAATTTATTTTTATTTTGTTTTAAAAATATTTTTTAAAAATAAAAATGAAATATATTAACAGCCTAATCGAGAGGACAAACTAACATTTTCTATTGATATATCACTAATACTATATTATAGTTCATGGATACTGTTCATGTAGGCAATCACATAGAAGCCTCCCATAATTTTAGCATTAGCCGCGCTCTTGATATATATCTTACAACATTATTTACATCATGACAGCAACTGACTGACAAGGTAAATATGCTTGAAAATGTTGGAAATTTGTTTTAGTGAAGGATGACGAGTCTTTTACTTTCTAAACGTGTTGCGAAAATTAAGGTGGCCAGATTAACATTTTTGTCTTGAGCTCCTTAATCCAATCAATCAGAAGTTAATGAGGTTAAGTTAGTGTCTGGTATGGGGGTAAATCTATGGCCCCATAAGTAATTATTATGCATTTGGTAGACATCGGAGATAAAAGGCAAAGGGCCAGCAATCATCATGCCCCGTTGTTGTACTCTTAACGTTAATTAATTACTACTTTTCTTCTACTTCTACTTCTACCATTTTTTTTTTTTTATCATTATTTTTTAAATTTCATTTAGGAAAGGAAACCCCATTTTCTACTTTGTGATGCAAATAAATAATTAAATAAAATGACAATAACGGGTTGAGAGGTTGGAACTACAATCTACATACATCACCTTCTGGTTAATGTTTTTGGAGAATTGAAAGTATAACACGAGCACTCAAGTATCAAAATATCTTATCGTGACTTTAAATAAGTATCTATATTTTAAAAGTACTAATCAATAATATAATTAAAGGCTTATAACAATTTTCTAACAATATGGAATCTCATATACCAGTTATTATAATCATTAACGATGTAGTAAACAGATTTAAATCTAAAATGTTAAGATCATTTGTATATGCATGTTGACACCCTATTTGTTGGCTATTGTTTGAATCTCGTGGAATTTGTTTTGTTTTGGCTTCAAACATCAATCGAATAAGTTAGGCAATTTTAAGATCACACATCTTTGTGATTTCTCTTCAAGGTTAATCATCAAGGTTATCGTATTCAATATCATTTCGAATTTAATATTTGCGTAACATTGTTAATATGGTAGACACATGTCTTTCAAAAAATATATATGGTAGACATGTTGAAACATGTCACATCAATCACATATCACAATACTTGTATTTATGATCATCACCAAAATAATGTGAATCTAATTAGAAAAAGATTATAAGAATAGATAGATCAATAATAATTTTGAAAAATTATACATTTCTGTTTACAAATATATTTATATATATAAGAGGGATTAGAACTTATTATAGAGAGCTTAGAATTTACTGATGATAATCCATGCACTGAAAAAAGATCGAAGTTGTTATATATATATAGTTTCGTACACTGATTAATAATTGTAATCAAACATCAATCGAAAGTTAAGGGCCACTTCTGAGCTGACCACGTGATTTTGAATTTGATATTCACCAAAATTATTAAAAAAAAGTTTACAATTTTTAATGCTTTCAGATGTCGGGTTGACCTGGTTTTTTCCTTTTTTTTTTTCCCTTCCCATTCGAGTTATTGACTTAGAAAGTACTATCAAAAGAAGCTAGGTAACATGCATGTGAAATCAGTCGCCTTGAATATATCTAGATATAATATCTTTGGTTAGAGAGAGTGGGATTTTTGGTCGAGAAAGTGTTATAACTATAAAAGTATTAATTTATTAAATTATTTTTATAAATTAATATAGTTTCATATAATATGTTAAAACATTTTTTTTTCATTTAATGATTATAATAATTAGGCCAAGGGGCGTAAGATACACATCGTCTAACGATTTCGTTGTCTTGCATATTTTGATAAAAATGACAATGAAACTATAATTAGTAAAAGGTTGAGTAACGCAATTTATCTCATTAAACAAATTGTCTACTTGCAATGTCTGATTAGTTTGGAAGGAACTTGGACACCAATCCTATTGCGAACGAATGACTTGTTATAACTCACGTGACATACAAACCAAAATTTTAAATTGCATTTCGTTTTTGGTATTGATATGCCAATTGACATACCGAAAGATACTTCAGATTGTAAATAGTTTTCAATTTAAATTATGAATCCATTTAAAATATCATATCAATCGATCTTTTTGGCGATAATAAAATTTATAATGATCAAAAGTAGCATTACTTCAGTTCTATATATCTAAGTGATCTCAAGCACGCCTCTCCGATCCTATTAATCTAATCATAGCTGCCCATGATCTATATGTGATGCTTGTGTGTGGGATTGGCTTAGATTGGTGGGATCTTGGATGGAACAAGTAGCATGATGCATTAACTCAAAACACGAGCAAAGAAAATGGGATTGGGATGTGTTGGGTGAATGCATGAACGAAACAGCATGGTCTCAGCAATCCAAATCAGAAGCAACAAAATTCTAGGAAAAGTCACAAACGGTCGTGTCAACGAGGAACCAGTTGGGCACACTCCATATACCTATTCGTAGATATGCCATTGTCTTGTGTTTGGAATTGGTAGGCAAAGTGGGGGTCCAATATTTTATAACATCAAAAATTGCCAGATCATGAATGTATTAATCTCTCAGTGGACGTATATACGTAGTGGCCTGGGCGCGCAACATTGCTTTCGATCTTGTCTTCCCCAATCCAACACTTATGTTCCCCTAAACTCTGATTAGTCCAACTTTCAGGCCTCTTTCCCTTGGCAGACTAGCTAGGGACATCTAGGAAAATGGCAGGGTGTGATATGTATGCTTTCATCATAAATTGGGTTAGGTGCCCTATTAAAAGAAACACACACACACACAAGTACGTTATACCTACCCAGTTTTATTAGCTACAAAAGAATTACATGACAAAAATAAATATATAAACTGATATGACTTGATACAGTACGTCAGATTGTAAAGTTACTTTTATTGTAAAATAGATCTAATAGATCACGTAAAACCATGTCAATTTGTAAGTTTACTTTTATGTAATTTCTTTATATTTGTAACAGTTTCCTATTAATAATGGGAGGAGGGAATTTTGAAATATTATTGCTTAAAATTAAATGAACGAATGAATATGACCTGTCCAATGAAACAACTTTACCATGCGCGCAGTATTCTCTATATAGATCATGCCTAGATATGATCATCAGCTTATTTTGATGAAAGAAAAAGGGAATTGATCATGTTGTGGGCTATAAAGTTCATCATAGACGTTCATTGTAGAATTGATCATGATTTGGTCTCATATAGGGAACTCAAAAGATCAAAGACAAATAAAACTAGCGTTTTTGCGGCTGCCCTAGTTCAGAAGGCCGAGAGATCAAACAAAGAAAGAAGTGAAGAGAATTTTGTATTGATCGGCCGGGCCGGATGATTATAATGGTCATATAATATATAACATATATGTATATAGAAGCGATTATAAAGATAAAACGCATGCATGCATGCTTAGAAGAATAAAATCATTTTGTAGGGTAAGGATCTAACCTACTTATAATCTTTTATATATAACATCGTGACTATTGGATTGAATATTATTAATCATGAAGGATACATGACCACCCATGTGATTGATAACTTACCATATTTAATGCTTTCTTAAAAATATATATGTGGGTTTTTTAGCTAGCTAGGTTTCTAGGAATATTGGGTTGGTAAAGCTTAGCATGATCTGCATATATCATTGTACATAAAGAACATATATATATATATATATATATATATTTATATATTGATATATTCATTGTATATTATTCTCAAATTAGAGAGGCCTCATGATCATTTACTCCTTGAAAAAATCAAAAGGTCTAGAAGATCAGCTAGCCAAGCAATCGTTAATGCAGGTTCTTTTGCTAAAAGACTTGTACTATATAAAAAATGTGCTTTAGACTAATAATCAAATTAATAGGGCAAAAGATGATGGTGGAATCTCTCGGCTAAGTGGTTTAAATTAGAGAGAAAGTACACCATGCATTATATGT
Source organism: Juglans microcarpa x Juglans regia (assembly GCF_004785595.1). Lineage (NCBI taxonomy): Eukaryota > Viridiplantae > Streptophyta > Magnoliopsida > Fagales > Juglandaceae > Juglans > Juglans microcarpa x Juglans regia. The sequence goes on from NC_054595.1 coordinate 1,333,345, forward strand.
CTAGCCACAGCCATTATGAAGCTAGCTAGTCATGACCCACGTAAATACCAGTGGACAAGAACTTGAACAAATTGATCTTGATCATATCGAATTTAGTCGATTGCAATCCTCTCCAATTACCTTATTGATCAATTGGATGGTCAAAAACGGATACAGATTATATATGGGACATTAAATACTCATGTAAAGTCCACACCATTGATAATCTTGGACAGACTATAAGGTTTATATCATTTTTTTTAAAAAAAAAAAAAATTAGTCAATTCAATTCAGTGAGACAATTAAAAAGGTGGTGCTACGTGCATTAATGGTGCACTTAATCGATCTCCCCAACATTTTCCCAATTAAAAATGGATTCTATTAAAATTTAACGTCCCACTTGTTTAAAGTGAGCTAGCTATAAAGTCGATGAGCGGCCCCTCGTGTGGTGCACACAATATATAATTTATAGGATACTTCATCTTCCAATATGAAATAGGTAGGCCGCAGGTATGATAAGTAAAGGTTTGAGTGGGGGTGAGTATCGCATCTCTTTTCGTGGAGACATGAGGTACTGCGTGCGTGCAATAAGGATGGGAATAAAGTGATCAGGTTTAAGATGCTGAGTTTGATGATGGGTTTTGCACTTTGGCTTTAAAAGAAGCTAGAAGCCTACATAGATCCGATCCCTTGCGCTTCAAGCAATGCCAAAGAGCGGCAAAAGATTAGGCCTCGTCTATTTTTACAATTCATCACATCTAATCATTATAACTTTTTTAAATTTCCACACAAGATTTGGAGTACGTACCCCCGCAGCTACCTAGGTTTGCAGATTTCGTTAGAATTTCCATCTCTTTCAATGTCTATTTATGGTGCTCTGTTTGAAAGTTAAACCAAAATCATAGCTCGATTCAGAGGCTCCCTACCCTCCCTAGTTAGTAAAGTAATTTGAGAATGGCTATCAAAGCTACATATATATTGTAAATTATAGCTCAAAGTTTCAATTTGAGTAATACTAAATACAGTTATAGATTTTGTAATAGCTGCGCATTCTTTTGAGAAAAAAAAAATAAGTTCCACTGTTAAAAAATAAAATCTTTTTATGTATATTCTATAGTTACTTTTTTTTTTTAGTGTACAATGCTTGTTCCCTCTATTACCAAAGATATCATTCCTCTTTCTTATATATCATGAGTTTTTGGAAGTTATGTGGGTTGAGATGGATCAAATCATAATATAGTGTAGGGTACAATGGAAAAGCCCCATGGCCTTGCTTTCATCACATCATGAAACAGTTGCTCTAAGGTCCCCTCCTCTCAAGTGCACCACCTACAGGTATCAAGCACTGTTCAGGTGGTTTGCAATGTCACTTTTCTACCTTCTTTTTTTGTGTTGCTTGTACGTTTCCTTGTATTTTTCGCTTATCATTCTTTTTCTGCGGAAAGATCCCTTCCAATGGATGCCATATTTCTTTGATGAATAGGTGAGTCATTATCAATTATAGACACAGCATCTAATCTAAAGCAAATTGCATGCAAATTAAAGGGACAAAAGCTCATCCCAATAGAATATGGATGCATGATCATTAGTACCATATCATTTAGGCTTCGTTTGTTTTCACAGTTCTTTTCAACTCATCTCATCTCATCTAATCATTACAACTTATCCAAATTTTCACATAAAATATAATAAACAATTCAATTTTTTTAAACCTAAAAATAAAAAAAATATATTCCAACAGTATTTTATTTAACTTTTAACTTTTAACTTTCATCCCAACTTATCTCATTTCGTCTCAAAATATAAACGAGGTCTTAATTTTTTCCGCATTTCTGCCCTCCAATACTGACATAAAGCGTCCACCAATTTCAATGCTAATTGGGTTTGGATAAAGACGGACACCCTCGCCTCATTCTTGGGTGGGTGGGTCTATACTTTGGGATATATGGATCATCCATCTTTGAATTTTGGTTGGCAGCCTGAATGTGATGGACTTACTTTCATGGCCCATACTCTGAACCGGTTTGGGCCTTTGGGTTTGAATTTTATAGTTTTTTCTGCTAGATTTTTATTTAAGAGAAAATTTGCACGCCATAATTCTAAATTAAATCTTTTTTTTTTACCTAAATCAACCTTGAGAAACCAACAACTTGGAACCTTCTAGCAATATTAAATTAATTAAGAATTTCTGCAATCGTTATGATGCAAGTCACTCTTCTTCTTTTTTTCTTGGTGTTTATCATTTTCTGAATTTTAGCTACGCATTGTTGGGACTCATTGTAGATATATATACAACCAATTTTCCCGACAGATGAATGAATTTAAGCGTTTCCCAAATTTTCTTGCCAAACACAAGTTAAAGACATGAAGTAAAAAAGAAGAAGGTAAGACAAGAAAACTTGAAAACAAAAAAAGGCTAAAGAAAAAGTCATGACGACTGGGACCAACCACACTACCACTCCACCATAAATGATAACATCCCCAATGCCCAATTTCACCTTAATTATAAGGAAATAGTCTTAGCTCTCTCCGTGCGGTACGTCCTCCGACCTCCGCACATGCCCACCCCCGGGGCTGTGCTCGAGGTCTCCGCCCCCATGTCTCTGCCCCCCGCGCCACCGCCACCACTTGAACAATCGCAAACACCGCAGCCTCGGACGATGATATCTCCTCTGTACAAGCAGCATTCGTGGTCCCCGGACGCCTTCCGCGAACAGGCATGGCTTCGGCGCAAAGGAAGCAGCAAGAATCGCCGGAGCAAGAGCGTGACCGATGAGGATCTCGACGAACTCAAGGCCTGCATCGAGTTGGGTTTCGGCTTCGACGACTCGTCTTCGCCCGAGATGGATCAACGCTTGTCCGACACTTTGCCTGCTCTTGGCCTTTACCACGCCGTCAACAAGCACTACAACGACACCGTCTCTAAGTCAACCACCACAGTGCCGTCTTCTTCCACGGCGTCCGAGAGCGAATCTACTCCGTCTCCCCTCGGTAGCACTAGTCCCCACACCCTCTTTGGCGCCGCTGGTAAGTATATATATATGTATAGTTTTCTCCATATTTTCAGCTTCTATTTCTGGCACTAACAACGTTAGCTAGGATTGGCTTCATCGATTCAAAGTCATCTTTAAAATTTAACTAAAATATATAACTTCCATAAATTCAAAATCTTCGAACCATAATTTCAATTTCACCTTAAATTAGTTAAAATAATAATATAATATTATTTTTTAATAAAATTTTTTATTTATCTTTTCATATTTTGTAATTATATTTTGTAACTATTAATAATTTAATTTTTATTTAAATTATTATTTTCTAACTATTATTTTTCCTCAACTTATTTCTCGACTATTAATTGGGTCTGATTTTTAGAATAAAATATCAAAATATTGAGTCTAATTTTTTAAAATAAAATATTACTTTTAAATATGAATAGTATATCTTTAAATATAAAAAAACACTCCCAAATTCATAGTTTAAGTTTCTATTGTTTGATTACTGTAATACAAATCATTCAAACCATATTTTTTCAAATTTTAAAGATACATTTTTTTTCTTATTGGGCATCTTCTCATTAACGTTGTTTATTAGGTTGATGAGAAGATATATGCCGGCCAGTGCTCTAAATGCCTATCAGCATAATATTTTAAACCTGAAAGTTAGGTTTTTCGTGTATCTTCTCATCAAAGTTGTTTATTCGTTATTACACGTACGTGAAAGTCCAACATCATTCTGGCCGGTCTGACCCGTGTGCACGAGCGCTAAGACATTTAGCTATATATATATATATAGTGCTGTAGATATTGGATATCCTCATAAACATATATTTTTACGAAGCTGAATCTTCTGTATTTTTTCTTTTTTCGTTTCCTTGGGAAAATCGATCGGAAACTGGTGAAGGTGATGATCCGCAGAATGTGAAGACAAGGTTGAAGCAGTGGGCTCAGGTGGTTGGTTGTTCGGTGCGGCAATGTTCAAGCTAATTATTCAGATATGGTTTTGTTTTGTTTATCAGGATTCAGGGTTAAGAGAAACCAAACCAGAGTTGGCAAAGTAACCAAACATCAACGTCAGCTTGTTTGATATGATTTCCCCCACCGGCTCTTGATTGGCTTTGATTATTTTTTAATTTGGTGAAATGAAATTAAGTAAAAACAAAGCCCATTAATTAAACAAAAGCAAACCAACTTGTACTGGGATTGACTTTTTATTTTTCCCTTTTTAATATGTTACGTACTTCGATTTGGTTATATTGGGTGGTGTTGTTAGCGGCCTGTCTTCTCACTTGGGTTAGGTCGATTGTTAGATTGAAAACAAAGTCTTAAGATATATAAAATATAAATTATTTGTACGATTTTGAATAGATAAGTTTTGCCTAAATTTTTATAAAAAATTAGATTTTATAGTAAAAAGGATAAAACATCCTTTTTTTTTTTTTTTTTAGTAGAATTTACTTTTTTATAAAAAAAATTACGCAGAATTATTTACTCGAGACTTGTATCTAATATTATTATGCTATAGCTTGTTTTCTTTGATGGCCTCGATTATTTGTTTTCTTGCATGGAAAGGAAAAGTTCACTCACAAGAGTGAGGTTAGGTTTGGATTGAGAAATACTTTCAGTCTATTTCATCTCATTTCATCATTACAACTCTCATAAATCTTCACATAAAATATAATAGATAATTTAATTTTTTTCAAATTATAAAATAATATATAATATTTAAAAATAATATTTTAATAATATTTTATTAAACTTTTAACTTTTATTTCAATTTATCTCAACTCACTATCTAAACCTAACCTGAAAGTTTACAAAGTTTTCTTTCAAACTTTTATTCTAACTTTAAGTGAGAGAGAAATGGGTATCATGTTAAGTGGGTTTGCTATGTGTTATTATTTTCAGTATTAATTCTTAATAAATATTATAGAATTTACTTTATATGAATAAGGAAAATGTTTGGTGTACCAGGCTTTACACAAATAATAAAAAACACACAGTGGTGCGATTTTCCATCAACGTAAAACCTCATGTTCAATGAATAATTGGAAGTTGGAAATTACGAATTAGAATATATATATATATATATATATATTTATATATATATATATATGCTAATGAATTTGAAGTTTATAAACAATTACTTCATGGACGGCTAATGTATATTTTCATCCTTTTGTCCTTTATGGTGGAAGTCAAGCAAAATATTTTTAATATCTCTTCATCTCTTGTACTAAAAGTTTGTATTAAGATTTAAATATAACAATAATTCATAGTTAAAACTAAGAGATAAACTTAGAAATTAATTTTATGGTTTAAGGGATTGAAAAATTGTATGGTATGGGATTGAGTTACAAAACCAATGCTCTTGATATTACCATTGGTGCCTACTTTAATGCACAAGTTTACACTAAAACATATAATATATAAGAAAAATGATTTATTTACAATATTTTGTATAATAATATATTAAATAATATTTTTATAAAATATCTGATAAAAATAATATAATTTTATAAAAATATTCTTTATTTAAGACATTATTATATAATATATTATGAATATATCATTACAAAGTATATAATCTATATGGACCATAAAAATTGGGTGTTTTATGATTGCTCAGAACACTACAAACAAGTGTCATGAAACCCAACCTTTATGCTGAGTAATTAAGGGACAGGTGGCTACTGTTACTGCAGTACTGGAGCTTGATCATGACAAGACCTGCTACTTTTTTTTTTAATGGGTCGGAAAGATAGATCCACTCATTAAATATATCAACTTGCTGTTCATAATATAATGAATGAGTGTAATCATAATAGCCCAAAACCAAAGAGTTGCTGCCAAGTGTCTGCCTAATACGTTGGGTCGGACTCAGACAGACTTTTACTTTTTCTTGGTCGGTGACAGGATATTATTATTTATTATTTATTATTATTATTATTATTTATTTCAATTTTTAAAATATAAACTTACAAACTTCTCTTGATTTTAAAATACATTTTATGTTAAAACAGATCTAACATGTCCCTTTAAATCACATAATTATATAAGTTTGTTTTGGTAGGATCAACATAGATATAACCCTTCTTCTTTCTTTCACTTAGAAAAATGTTATTTTGTTTGTTCAACTTAGTTTCTCATTTTGACATTTTATATATTTTAATTTTTTTTTACTTAATATATTTTTTTGCACGCCTTTACTTAATAGTCACTTTTTTTATTTAATAGTTAAGGAAGTGACTTTTAGTTTATTGATTTTTTTTATATTTTTTAAAAATATTTTAAAATGATAAAAAAATGTGAAAAAAATTGAAGAAAAAAAAAAGATTTTAACCTAGCGGTAAGTTGCAACAGACTACTTTGAACGGTAAAGTAGTACATCCTTTCTATTAAGCATATTTTGTTTCTATTCAAATTTTAAAATTAAGAGTGAGAAAGAATATGCACATGAAATAAGTTTTACAAAATTTATAATTATCCAAATGAATTTTTAAGATAGTATTAAATGTCCAAATAGAACCTATTTTATATTTGTTCCTACTGTAAATCTTAGAAGGGTAGTGCTAGAGTATCGCCCAATAGTGAGTGCTAGGTGTATCTCTAGACTAAATCTCACTTTTTTATTTTATTATTTTTCATATTTTTTAAATATTTTTATGAATTTTTTAAAAAATTATTAATACATTAATAGTTACTTTCTTAATAATTAAATAAAAAAAAAGAAAAAAAAATATATTAGCTGTCAAAATAAAAAGACAAAATAAGGGATATAGTATCATTTTACAAGAAAGATTTGCATCTGGTCTTAGTCCATTAAAAGCCACAGCCCGTAATCATATAGCCCGATAAATAAACGAACCGTGTGGTCCAATTTTTTTGCTCCAATTAAAGATCAGGCAAACGATATTTTACTCCCTTTTTTTTCTCTTTTGCAGAGGCCTACTACTACTACAACTGAAATGTAAAAAATCTATGAGAAAATATCTGTTTGTTTTTAAAAAACTTTACTGGCAAGATTACAGAAAAAAAAATAGCTATTTATGATAATTTAGTACAGAATTCTCTAATTTCGTAATTCTAAAAGAATTGATAATTTAGGATGCATCGGAGGTAACTTTTTATTGTGAGGATATACTTTGAAAAAAATAATAATAAAAAGTACGGACAGTTAGAGTGCAAAATATATCATTTAATTTCAAATATATCTGATTATCGCTATAGTAATATGAGTTATTTTATTATTAAATCGGTACGAATGATACACCATCCATATTATTTAAATGATAAAATTTAATTTATAAGATTCAAATTTTAAAATTTATTTTTTAAATCAAATTATGTTACGTAAATATTTTATTAGATATGCTCTAGACACCGATTTGCAAATAATATTTTTCTATATATATATATATAATATATCCAATAACTATATAAGAGTATATAGGTTGAAAGAAAAATGCTAGATACAGTCATAAAGTGTGCAACCATTGCGCACTCTCATTGGAAAAAGTGGATAAATATGAGACCCATATAAAAAAAAATATTTTAATAAACTTCACTCTTTTTCAAATATAGTGTGTAGTGCTTGCATACTCTATGATTGTATCTAGTATTACTTTTGTTCCATTATACTCATTAAAGTCCCCAATTACTCAATCCTAGTTAATGGTGTACCTGGTGAGAAGATTTTTCTAGAGAGAGGGTTAAAACAAGGTGATCGTTTTTCTCCATATTGATTTTTATTATGTACTGAAGGTTTGAGCACTTTGATTGATAATTTAGAATCTAAAGGATATATTAGAGGAGTTTCTGTGATAAGGGGGCATAAGAATAAATCATCTATTATTTGCAAACGATTGCATCATTTTCTATATATAGGGCTCTTTTACAGGAGTGGAATAGGATTGAAGAAGTTTTGGATTTATATGAGAGAGCATTTGGGCAGTGTCTTAATAAACAAATTAAAGACATCAATATTCTTTAGTACCAATGCTAGTAATTTTGAGCAGCACAAAATTTTGGAGGCAGTGGGTGTTAGAGCAAGTGGAAATTGTGAGAAACTCGGGTTGCCTTCAATGGTAGGGATAGCTAAGTACGTGTCTTTCAGTTGCATTAAACATAGAGTATCACAAAGATTGAGCAATTGGAAGAAAATATGTTTGTCAAGAGTGTGGGAAGGAAATACTATTGAAAGCAGCTAGCCAAGCTATACCCACTTATCATATGAGTGTCTTTAAGATACCGAGAAGACTGTAAAGAAATATCTTTCCATGATTGCAAGCTTTTGATGGGGACATAAGGACAATGACAAAATGGTTCGTTGGGATAAATTGGCGGGGGCAGCAAAATCTGTGGGAGGTTTGGGTTTTAGAAATTTGGAAAGTTTTAACAAAGTCATGTTGGCCAAACAACGTAGGAGATTTTTTATTAATCCACACTCATTGGCTACAAAGATTTTTAAGGAAAAATATTTCAGAGAGGATAATCAATTTGTATCCAATCTCCAGTTAAATCTCTTCAAAATACTTCTCTGGTCAGTGATTTAATTGATTTAGAAAAGAGTTCTTGGAAGATTGATCTTATAAAAAATGAGTTTGAAGAAGCTAAAGCTAAAGTAATTTGTAATATTCTCATTAGTTGAATTGGTTTGCAAGATAAGGTTACTCTTAGAAGTGCTTATCATCTAGACATGAGTATTAGGAAGAATTTGAGTGGTCAATCATCTCGAGCTACAAATGAAGTGAGATATGGACAAACAAAGATATGGAGGATGCAATTCCCTGGGGTGGTGAAAACATTTACATAGAAAGAAGTAAATGATATTCTACTTACTAAGTCCAATTTGTCAAAGAAGTGAGGAATCAACATGTCATGTTTTGTGGAGCTGTGGAGATGCATCAAATGTTTGCGCAAGAGGTCTAAGTCTCGTAAAAAAGTGGTCAAATCATGAACATAACTTTCATCAGATATGGGGAAGTATGGTTACAAAGCTACCACAAAGTGATTTAGAATTGGTGGCATTGATTGAGAAAAATATGGTTGAGAAGAAACAGTTATATTTTTTAGAATAAAAATTTACAAGTACTACTAATACAGTTATGCAACAAGTAGTGAAGAATCTAGAATTCTATCAGCAAGTTCAGAAAGATTTGTTACTTTACAGTATGGGGCTGAAAGTATGAGAGCAGAAGTTCGATAGATAACTCCATGATGGAATGTGGTGAAGTTAAATTGGGATGCTAGCTTTGACTCCAAGAACAAAAGGAGATTCGAGATTGGGAATAGGAGGTTTTGGTTTCATTGTGGAAGCGCATACCCTTTGTAAATCACCCAGTTATATATAGCATAATTTTATGCTTTGTGGATGGCCATTGAGTTATGTTTAGAGTTGAACTTTTCTAGGGTGATTTTAGAAGGAGATGCAAAGAATGTTATACAAGCCATCAGAAGTGAAGAAGAGAGTTGGCATTGTTTTGGACAGCTAGTAGAAGACGCCAAGACTATTTTTAAAGAAAAAGTGCAGGGAAGATTCAACACATATATAGAGAAGAAAATTGTGCAGCACATCAATTACCAAAATTGACCATTGATTACAATGAGGAACATATATGGATGGAAGACTATCCAAGAGAAATTTGTAATATAGTGGCACTAGAGAAACTCTGTAATGATTGATCATTCCGATCATAAAATGCTCAGTTTGGTTTGTTTCAAAAAATAAAATAAAGGTAGAATATGAGTGCAGGAGTAATGCAGTAATGCTACATACAGTCGTGGAATGAACAAGATTCAGTCGCTTTGAAAAAAAGTAGAATCCACTATTAAACAATTAATTTCTTTTCATATGGGTCTCGTATTTATTTATTTTTTTCAAAATGATTGCACGGCACTTACGCACTCATAACTGTATGTAGTATTATTATGTCTCCTTTTCAAATAAAGGAAAAATATTTGGGGTTTAAGAAACGTTAAGTGTATGCATATCATAATTAATGTAAAAGACTCGGTCTCTGATCTTATAATTCTTTATTTTCTGCCTGAAATATAATTACACCTGTTGATATTTTAAACTTCTAGAATACCTCTTCTTTGAACAATGATTTTTAATAATCTTAAAATTAAATAAGACAAATTAACTCATTGAAAATACTTTATATATATATATATATATAATAAAATGGTGAATGGAATCTTATATTATCGAAGAGAGAAAAGTTATATTTTTTTATAAAAATTAATCAATATAATAATTAGAGTTAATTATTAATTTTTTTTTTTTTTTATCGTACCTCAGGCTTGGATTTTCCTAGAATTTTTTAGTAAAATCAAAATCCAGGAGAAGCCTATATGTGTGTGTCTCTATATATGCAGCGTTTCTAGCCATTCAAGAAGCGACGATCGTAAATTGGCCAAAAATAGCTGGCCAGTGACTCAACGGTGGCCCGGGCTAGCTACCGTTTCTATCCAAAATCCGAAAATATCAGAGGACTGGACGATCGTCAACGACACATCTACCATCATAGAGACTATTTAATGGTACTTAGCAACTCCAAAATATTCATCAATTTCAAAACCGATTGGTGCACTCTGTTTCGCAATCAGCAGCTATACGAAATCAATACATTTTTTTCTCTGAGCTAATAACAAACCCTTGTTAAGTTCAGTCTTCTCTTCTCAATATTTGGTAAGGAAAAATAATTTATACAGTTTTATAATATATAAATCTTGCGCACTTTTTTGCAAAAAAAAAAGAAAAATATGATTATCATATAAAAAATTATATTTTTCATGATCTACTCCATTATTTTTTTTAAAAAAATATATATATACTAAACTTCTACATCCTCTAACTATATCTATATGTAACTTTTATATTTTGGCATGGATCCACTAGTCCGTGACTCAGTAATATAACCATGTGATACTCTTCCTACGCACTTTAATATTATATATCTACCGTGCTTAGAGAAAAATAAAAAATAAAAATGAAGAGATGCCATCATGTGATATTGTCACGGGCCGTGTTTCGCGGGCAAGTCCCATGTGTTTTACGGCCAACCACCGATAACCCTATCATACACTTTCAAAGACCACATCGTTGAAATTAAATAGTTATAATTTCGTAGTCTTAATTTTGAAGTGGAACGTATTTGTCAAACGTACCCATGTGTGTCTGAGCACTTCGAGGGATCAATACTCGTGGTTTTACAAAATTAATATATATATGTATGATCCAACTACAATGATGTGACCATATATATGATCACTTGGCCTAAGTTTTCGATCGGGCAATGAACATCAGCAATACTTGTATAGATTATGTTGGGAATAACCATTTTAATTTTAGGTGAGGTTTAGATAGTAAATTGAGATGAAAGTTGAAAGTTGAATAAAATATTATTAAAATATTATTTTTTAATATTATTATTATTTTGATATTTAAAAAAATTGAATTGTTTATTATATTTTATATAGAAATTTAAAAAAATTGCAATGGTTAGATGAGATGAAATAAATTGAAATTAACTTTAAATCTAAACCAAACCGGACCTAATCTTTTGAAGATATATGGTAAGTTCTTAGCGCCCAACTATCCTCTCATTAACACGTTAAAGATGTACGTATTCATAGTTGAAAGCTTGATAGGATTAACCCATGCATGCACCCAAAAAAAAAAGGGCTATAGCAATAATATATAATATATACACTACTTGTACTGCATTCACAACTAAAGAATTAATACAAAACCGTTCTAATTAGAATTAGATATTTCGCTAAGGCTAGTTTGGATAGTGAGATGAGATGAGATGATTAGGTCTCGTTTGTTTTCATAACTATTCTCAACTCATCTCATTTCATTTCATCTAATCATTATAATTTTCTTAAATTTTCACACAAAATAAAATAAACAATTCAATTTTTTCAAATTTCAAAACAAAAATAATATTAAAAAAATATATTTTAATAATATTTTATTCAACTTTTAACTTTCATCTCATCTCATCTGTAAAAACAAATGAGGCTCAATGAAAGTTGAAAGTTGAATAAAATATTGTTATAATGTTATTTTTAATATTATTATTAATTTAAAATTTGAAAAAATTTAATTAAGATTTAAAAAAGTTTAATTATTTATTATATTTTGTGTAAAAATTTAAAAAAATTATAATAATGAGATAAGATAAAACACTATCTTAATCCAAACAAATCTTAAATCTGTCGATATGTGGTAATATTGTATTATATTCGTACACGAGTACTTGCATCATTCTGTCTAGCTAATTATAAATGTTAAAAAGAGGTCCTTTCTAGCTATCCATAAAATCAACCACAATTCGAACTTGTTTTTGTTCGGTCTAAGTTTTTTAGCTTAATATATAAATATATATATATATATATGAATATTATGGCATGCACGCATGCACACACTTGAATTTTCAACTTACTGGAATGGTCAAATAAGAACAACAACGTAATTACGTAATATAATGGTACTAGCTAGCCATGCGCGGGGCTTCGGCCGGCGTCATTAAAATACCTTTTTAGCCTTTGGAAGGTTCTCCATGCGACCACATATAATGTACGTACCTGGTAATTAGCAACGAATTAAAAAGATCATCTTTTATGTTTTTATTACAATTTGACGGATTTAAGTGAGAGAAAATGACACCTAAGATTAGATAACTCGTACAATATTTATCTTGTACGTTTCTGTGAGTTTTTTAAATAGCATTAAATATTCAATAAATATTTAATTTGTTGTAGAATTAATTTTATTTATCTGTCTAGCTATATATAAGACTCTTAATAAAAATCTTAAATTTGCGAATTTGGATTTAGATATTGATATTGAACTTGATCCCATCTCAAGTACAGAAGGGATAGATATTTGTTGATCTATACATTATAAAAAATCCGTTAATTATTTGTGCCCAGTTATTTTCTATTAAATTGAATCTATTTTTATTATAAATAATAATTTTCGTTACAAATAATTTGTTATAAATCCTTATTTTCTGCAGTGATATTGGAAGTTTCTGGCTATATATAGCCGGGTCCTCATGATTCCCCCATATACATCAATGTAGAACAGAAGGGCGATAGCTTGAGGTCGCAGCGCAGCCAGAGTTTGAAAAGTAGGATAACGAATTTAGGCAGATAGAGATGATGCATGGATATGCAAAAGTCAATATGATATATATGGATGATAAATAAAGAAAGAACAAGGAATTCCATCGTTTGTGATGGCACGATACATGCAGCAGGGACTACGACGTTTCCTTCATAACACTATATATATAATGTCTTCTCTCTTCTGGTCCAAGAAAACAAAAGCGGTGTTGATTGTGATGTTGCAAATATCTGATTCGTATTCAGACTATATTTTTAGCAAACCCAATAATTTATAGCTCATGTGGCAACGAAACAAACAGTGCATGCATAAGATCATCATGTGGTAATCCATATTATCATTCCTTTCTAAATTAGTCTTGGTTGTAATTACTTTTTGTTTCTCCCACTACAATGGAAGTGACTTTTTTCAGTGATTATTTTCGCTCGGAAACGTCTTATATATCGTCTTCCCTATCTTTTTCCAGTCATTTACACATTGTTGCATGTTTGTCGGTATTATTTCTCCACTTCTGATCTACTCTAACGGAAGTCAAAAATCACTGCTAAAAGGTTATCTTTACCGGCGATTTTATTTGTTACAAATAGTACAAAATATCGCCGTAGTTATGATTTACAATTCAGTTCATAATCGTTGGGAAAGACTAATCTCAGTGATTTTTTTTTTTTTGTCACCAAAAGGACTAAAAATGCTGCAAAACCACCTTTCCAGCGTTTTCAAAACATCGCTGCAACTGACTAATTGGTTTTGAAAACTCAATTGCGGTGATTATAAAATCACCATAAATGTAAATTTCTTAGCGATTTTGGAATCGCTGCAATTGAATTTTCGGTTTTGAATATGCAGATGCAGCGATTGGAAAATCGCTGCTTTTGATCCATTCTCAGCAATCTAAGAATCGTTGCAAAATTATTTTTGGTTTTGTGAACTCAGTTGCAATTATTCTTAAATCGCTAGGAAATATACATAGCTAGCGATTTTATAATCGCCATAATTGAATTTTCAGTTTTGAATATGCAATTGCGGCGATTTGAAAATCGTTGTTTTTGATCCATTACCAGCGATTCTTAAATTGCTGGTACTACTAATTCAGGTTTTTAAAGCGATTTCCTGTCGCTCCTTTTTCGTCGGTAGTGAATTAAAATCACCGAAAAAAGCTAATTAATCAAGATTGTTGACCCAGTGTTCTTACTGGGTCTTGTTTTTAGTTGTTCCTAAAGTCAACATATTAACAACTTTTCCTTCATTCATTAAAATTGAACACTGATTCACATGATCAACTAATCCATCAACAAATATAGTTGAGACCATTAAAACCAATTCAATAATTTCTTCAAGCATCAATTCATCCAAATTCATATGTATTTATACATTGGGTTGGTGCATTATACTCATATTAAGTACAAACTGAACTACTAATTAAATAATAGATAAACATCACTGTTATAACATATTTGAGAACTCTACTATCACTAAAATAACTGCTATCAAGTTCCACAACTCTATTTAAGTAGGACTTTTCATCGGCATTGGCACCTATAGTTCTACATATTACCTTTGATTGAGAAAGGTGGCAAACACGAAGATATATATCTCACGTTACTGCAGCTCAACCCAAGCTTCAATGGCCATATCACCCCGCTGATAAAAAAACTCTTCTCTTTTGCATGAGGTCAGAATATCCGTGCTGTCCAATGCCCGACGTAAGAGTGAAATGTCTAACCATTACTAAAGCAGGTGAGTTACTTTACAAAGACATGAAGGTTCATTTTTTATTTCTTTATGAAAGACAAAGGAAAAACTGTACATTGAAGCTAGCATTGAATAAGAACAGTTTAATTAAGTTGAGATTTTCAACAATTATTTCTACTGTATGACAATACAATTTAGAAGAAAATCAAGAAATCTAGTTCCACCCATCAAATCTTGCCCAGCTTAGGTAGAATCAATATTGACAAAAACAACAAATTTAAAAGTTTATCTCCTCACAATATCTTGGCCTTCATCTCTAAATATGCCATGAGAGAGAGACAAATGGAGAAGGCTTTGTCTAGAGACTCTATATAACAGCATATTGAAAGACTCTAAAGCATAGCAGATGGATGTTCAGCCTTCAAAGATGTGCACAAAATTATCATGGAGAAGGCTTTATCCTAGTTTTGCAGATCCTCAAAACTAGGATATATAAATGTTACCTACATGATATCCGTCTCTATTTTTTCTCACTATGTTGATGCTCATGTCCTGTGTATATTAAGAATAATTTTATTTGAAAATCTTTATACCACACACTATTCACGTGACATAATTTAATTTGTAAGATAAGTTTTAAGATAATGTGTACATAATAGTGTAAAAACTTTCAAATAGCACTCGTCTACCAATTATTAGATTAACTTAAAAAGAAAAATAAAGACTCATTGCATATAAGTGCAGTCTGTCATGCACGTACATATAATTACCAAGTTTTTATTTTTTTAAATAAGAATCAATTAAAAAAACACTAATTCCATTTTTTTATTTTTTATTTTTATACAACAGTACTCCATAGTTCCCATTTTAATATTGGATGTTAGAGGGAGTCATTAATTAAAATGTTAAATATGTCCATAATCTTTTTTCCCCTAATTATTTTTTTTTTCTGCTTATTGATTTTGGAAAATTGTCCAAGAAAAATATCATTCAAAACAAGAAATATTTGGGAACTTGTATATAGTTATACGTGTATATTAATATAGTTGATGGAAACATTTGCCTAACACAAAGTGGGCAATCACATTTAAATTAGGGTTTGTTTGAATTAGAAAAACGATCTCATCTTATCTCATCATTATAACTTTCTCAAATTTTCATATAAAATATAATAAACAATTTAACTTTTTCAAATCTCAAAATAATAATAATAATAATAAATAATATTCTAATAATATTTGATTAAATTCATCTAAAATTATCTCATCTCATCTCATTTTAATCTATCTAATTATTATATCCCTCAAATTGTTAAGTTACCAACCAATCAAGCATGACTTATCTTTTACATTGGTTAAACCTAGTTGCATGTTTTTCAAACTTATGACGGGACATATGCGTCATCTACGTGGAAATTATAATATCTAACGACCTCGTTCTCTCTTTTATTTTAATCCTTTTAAAAGTATTTTCCAGTCAAGGAGGATTCTTTTAGATTTATTAAACCTAGTTGGATTTTTTTTTTTTTTTTTGTTAGTTTATGATATGACATATGCCTCACGCATGTGATGTTTATCGCATTTTTTATTTTCACAAATTATTTTATTTAATCTCATATCATCTAATCATTATAAATTTTATAAAATTTTTTTATAAAATAAAATAAATAATTTAATTTTTTTAAATTTTAAAATAAAAATTAAATTATAACAATATTTTATTTAACTTTTAATTTCTATCTCATCTTAAGGCATATATCACACAATATCTCATCCCCTGATCTTTTTATTTTAAATTATTTGATAAGTTACTAACCGATTAAGGAGAATTCCTTTAGATTTGTTAAAGCTAGATGGATAACTTGAAAAAAAAAACCCAAAGAAAAGCTAAAAAAATTATTACAGTACATATATATCGGCGTATATAGCAATTAATCGAACAACTCAACATGAAATAACTAGATCTCTCGATCCGTAATTATATGCATATGGTCATGAAAATAGGTCATAATAAATTGAGTAATGTTATTTGAAGGCCTTTACACCCCTACACACCATTTATATCGCATAATTTGATATGTAATATTTAAATTTTAAAATTTATCTTTTAAATTAAATTATATCATGTGAATAATACGTGGTGTCAAGACATTCAAATAGAATTATTTATTAACTAAAAAGTACTTTCTAAAATTAAAAAATTCTTAATATTTTTATTAGCACTTAGGTACGATAAATGAATGAGAGTTGGGACCAATTTTTTTGTGTTTTTCTAATAAAAAATGGCATTCTTACGAATTGTTTAGAAATAAATCTCATCCCAAAATTCTCATATCATCTCTTTTTATCTTCTTTCTAAACATTATTTAAATATAAAATTTTTAAATTAATCATTACAATTTTTTCAAACTTTCAAATAAAAAATAAAAAACAATTCAACTTTTTAAATTCCTACACAAAAATAAAATTATAAAACTATATTCTAATAATATTTTAACTATATAATATTTTTTATTCAATTTTATATCTCTCATTTTTTAAAACCTAAAACATATTTAATTTAAATTATTTCATTACTATTTATAAATTATCTTACTATTATTTACAAAATTATCATCTTATTTCAATCTCAGCCCTTAAACTTATATACGTAGTCATTCAAATTAAATCTATTATGCGTCATATTTTACGTGATTATTATTAAATAAATGTGATTAAAATTAATAATAAGAAAATAAGTGGACCTACTTTAGGAAAATCGGTTTGACTTATAGACATGCATATCACACAGATGAAAATGCAATGCAAGTGACGATGAAAAGAAGCAATTGAAAAATTGGAAGGTAGTAGGTGGGAAGAGAAAAGGCCTCCTCACCCGTACCGCCCTGCCTCTCTTTCTTCTTCTTCTTCTTCTTCTCGGAAAATGTAAATACGGTGCAATCCACGCGTTCAAATAACACTCGTCCCCAAATCCCTTTTGAAATGTACTGGAAGCTTCGCGACAGAAAGTCTAGAATTCAACCAATTCCCATTTCAGAATTCTCATCTCTTTTCCAACTTTGAAAAACAGTATGCTTTGCGGCTTTTGTCTGCCGTTTCTCAGGTGTCTACAACCCACGTCTTCGTTTCCCCCTTCTCTCTCCTATTATAAAAGTGTAGCTCCCTCGGAATTTTGAAGAAGAATAATACCTCCGGGCCTTTTCTGGAAGTTATGGTATTTTTCTCAACTAATCATCAATCTTCGTTGTTGACCAATGGAATCTGATCGGAGCAACAATCCGGTTCATTCTCGGTTCTTGCTCTCAGGTTTTTATTGCTGGGGCTGGGAGTTCTTGACCGCTCTCCTGCTTTTCAGTTGCTGATCAAAAATTCAAAATTAATCCCTGTAGTAGGAAACCGATCGGATCGTTCTCGTTTTCATTTTATTCATCCTTTCTAGATTTGCGTCTTTCTTTTTTTGGTTTTCTTTTTGTTTCGGGTTAAGGGAGGTCATTTCAAAGGTAGGTCGGTGAGGGGAAAAATCCGGAGGACAAAATGGCGCAGAGGTCAGTTCCGGCGCCGTTCCTGACGAAGACGTATCAGTTGGTGGATGATCCGGGCACGGACGATGTGATATCCTGGGGTGAAAGTGGCACCACCTTTGTGGTGTGGAAGACTGCAGATTTCGCCAAGGATTTGCTGCCTAACTGTTTCAAACACAACAACTTCTCCAGCTTCGTCCGCCAGCTTAACACATATGTAAGTTCATGATCTCCTCTTCTGATCTTTTCTTTTCATCCCTATAATAATAACACTCCTGATCATGTCCCTCCTTTGAAACAGATAAACAATTAATATTTACAATACTGCTTTAAGAAAATCCATTCAATAGAATACCTTAATTATTTTACGTAAAAAATATTTATCCATCTTCTGGCCGATAGATTGATTCAAGAGTTCCGATCCTAAATATCTATTCAATCCAAGCGAAATAGTTTGTGAATAATGAAATTGTTTGTTAATAGTAGTAAAATAGTTAGAGTTAAGATATTTTATAGAATTTTAGAAAATGTGAGAGAAAAAAAATTGAATAAAAATATTATATAATTGAAATATTATTTTTATTTTAAAATTTAAAAAAATTGAGTTTTTTTGTGTTTTTCTTTTTTTTGTTTAACTTGTTTATTTTTACAGAATTTCTCATCTTATCTCATCTAATAATTATAATTTTTTTAAATTATTACATAAAATAAAATAAAAAATTCAACTTTTTTAAATCTTAAAATAAATATAATATTAAAAAAAATTTCTATAATATTTTATTAAATTTTTAACTTTTATTTCAACTCACAAAAACAAGCGAGATTAAATGTTTGAAAAAATTATAATAATTAAATAAAAAAATTAAATATTTAAAATTAAAATTAGTTTAAGTCATGTTGAGAAGAGATAAAATAGATTTTCTAATCTCATCCAAATATATGCTTTAAAAGTATTAATCAAGATTATAATTGTATAATTATAATGAACTATACTCATTTTTTACCCTCTTATATTTAGATATTCTATTGAATTTTAATTAAAACTGGATCCAAACCAGTTTGTTAATAATGACATAAAGTTTGTGTAGGTATCTACGGACAAGAATATACATAGATGTGTGATATGTCTGTATTTTAAAAAGTCTTTTGAGTGGTTGATCGGGGATTAAGTATGGAGAATTTCTTAGTTATTTCTTCGTCTCAACGTATCTTGAGGTGACATTAAATTAATAATATATAAATAAAATAAAATATAACAAATTATCTCTACTTCTTAAATATTACATCATAAGATGATAACAAATAAATAAAACAAAAGATGATAGATAATATTACTCTTAATAATATCAAATAATACTAAATTTTTTAGTAAACTTCATTTTGGTAGTTCTAATTTGTAAAAAATATTTATATTCTCAAATTAGTGTATAGAGCAAATTTAATAAAATATTTATATGTTATAATTTGATTTTAAAAATAAATTTAAATTCTTAATTTTTAATTTTTATTTCAATTCAATTTTGTAAAAACAAATAATCTCTTTCATCTGACACGTGTATTAACTTTTTTAAGACAGGGTGGTTTTTCTAATCTGTCGGCTTGGAAAATTTAAATGCAAATTGCCTAAAGTTTTATTTGTATAATATTTTGTAGGGCTTTCGAAAGATCGTGCCCGACAAATGGGAGTTTTCGAACGAGAACTTCAAGCGAGGGCAAAAAGATCTACTCTCGCAGATTCGGCGTCGTAAAACGGTGAATTCAGCACCAGCACAGGTTCCAGTCGTAGGTAAATCTACGGGTGGCGGTTCGACATCCGACTCTGGCGAGGACCTAGGTTCAACTTCTACCTTTTCTCCGGATTCGGATTCGGTGGAGACGATGAAGACAACGCAGGTGACTGATTTATCAGGCGAAAACGAGAAATTGAAGAAGGATAACGAGATACTAAGCTCGGAGCTGGCACAAATGAAGCAGCAGTGCGACGAATTGGTGGCATTTCTGACTGGGTATCTAAAGGTGGGGACAGATCAGGTCAATCGCATAATGCGGCAAGGAAGCTGTGGATCCAGCCGCCATGGATTGTTTGTTGAGGCTAATGGGGTTGATTCCGACAAAGATGATGACGACAAAAACAACGGGACTGAAGAAACCGGGGAGAGTCTGAAACTATTTGGTGTTTGGTTGAATGGAGATAGGAAGAAAAGGGGGCGCGAAGAGAAAATGGGATTTAGTGGACCCCAACCAAAGGAAATGAAGGTTTGTAATTGACGAACCATAGTGTGCCACGTTAGCAGAAAAGACTACTTGGGTGGGTGCTTTGGATAAGGGCTGGTGCACCCCGTTTATTTAAAAAAAAAAAATTTATGTGGAACAGGATAAAAGTAAAAGGACTATCCCAGGGTTTAATTTCTAATTAATTAGGTGTTTTTGAAGTGATAATGTACCATGATTAAGTGGTTGTCCCGGAAGGTAGAGCTCAAATTAAAATAATGGATCTCCACCTTCCTTCACTGTTATAGTTTATATGCGTGAAATTTGCACCTTAATCACTAGGAAGTTGACATTGTAATAATCGTAAGGTTTGTGCATTGGAACATTTCTAGATCTGTATCATCATTAAGTCATGTACTTTTGGTTTTATTATTTTTCTTCTCAGCTATATATGATTATAATCTTATTGCATGATTTTTTCCCATTTTTTCTAAGCACGTGATTCTAATATATATCAACTAAGACTCCCGGTTTGGATATAGAAATTATTTTATCTCATCTCATATCATCTCATAATTATAATTTTCTTAATTTTTCATATAAAATAGAATAAATAATTCAACTTTTTTAAATCTCAAAATAATAATAATATTAAAAAAATATTTTAACAATATTTTATTCAACTTTTATTTCAAATTATCTCATCTTATCTTACTATTCAAACGTGACCTAAGAGATTCTAGATTTTACATACTTTTCGAATGAGCAATGCTATTCATTGGGCTTTTCAAATTTAAAATTTAAGTCTTATCAGGTCAATAATACAAAGTATTTGCTTTACACATCAAAAGCACACCCGTTCACAAGTAGAAGAACTCGTTATACTTCACATAATTCACATGGTATAATATAATTTATAATATTTAAAATTTAAAATTTATATTTTAAATCAAATTATGTCATGTGGATTGTGTATAGTGTAAAGACATTCAAATGGAAAAGTTCATTAAATAATGAGTAATGCTCAATTCTAAAGTGTACAAATCGTAAACACTCTCTTTAAAAAAGCAAGGTTTGTCATTAAAAATATAATTTTTTTTATGTAGATATTAGATTTATCCCTTTTTTTTTTCTAAAGAGTGTGCTAAGTTTGCAGACTCTATAACTATAAAGTGTAAATATCATTTCTCTTAAATAACTAGAGCCTATTTGTTATACTCAACTTATGGGCTAATCATTTAATGTCACATCATAAGATGTTGAGAAGATGATATAAATTGAATTATAATTAAAAATTCTCTTTTCCAACTATCATTTTCTGGTCCCGCTTAAAATAATACACGGTACAAAGAAGTTGAATACAGTGGATAAAATTAAATTTCTCAAATCTAACTTGAGCACCAACCAAGTTTTTTCTAAACCATACTTATCATCATTGAGAAATTTCATCAAACCAAATAGCAGCTAATCTTTCTTTTTTGTCTCAACTTGATTTCAGATATTGCTCTCAGTGAGAAATAGGGATTTTTGTCTTCTCTCTATTGAGGAGTAAGAGGTGAAGTTGTTTCAGTCCTTTTTTCCAATGGAGAAGAGGGATTAGTCTCGGGTCGCGTTGGTGACTGTAGAGGGGGTCATGGAGGAACTAGAAGCGATTCGGGATCGACTAAAACTAATTGATGATGAAAACAAGTCTACTAATATTTCTATAGGCAAATTTGAGGAGGTTAGAAGGAAATGAGAACGAAGTCCGGTAGGTAAGGTGTGTTCGAAACGAATGATTGGGAAGGAAGTGGTATGCACAATAATGGTAAAGATATGGAAAGTAGAAAAAACGATGACTTTCCAAGAGATTCGATCAAGGATTTTCATAGTTACTTTTGCAACTCAAGAGGATAAGATGTGAGTAGTAGGAGCTGCCCATGACCATTTGACAATTCTTTATTTATCCTGAAGCTTTTTTATGGAATGATTCATCCAAATATGTTAAATTTTGATGACGAAATTTTCTAGGTTTAGATGCACAACCTGCCTTTGGTGTGCATAAACAGTCAAATTGGGAGTTAGATTGCAAGGTCCATTGGAAGAGTCATAGAGGTGGATGTACAAGAACATGGGGTAGGTTGGAGAAACTATTTACGTGTGAAAATTAAACTCAATTTAGAGAAGGTTATTGTGAGAGGTAAAACAGTCACTTTGCAAGGGAGGAAAATGTGGGTGCCTCTCATCCAGAAAAAATGCATCGAATTTGCTTTCGTTGTAGCCGTATTTTGCACGATAGTCAGGGTGCCCAAAGTCTAGTTTAGGATAAATGCAAAGCACAATGATGGGGAACTAATTCGGTTCATGTTAAAGGTTGCGCCGAACTTTCGAAGGAAATTAGTAGGTGGAGCTCAATCCAGTTCCAATAATTTTGGCAACAAAAGAGACAGAAACCTTCTGAAAGATTTTCACGGTGAAGATAGTTGGGTATCTTCTCCAAGGGTGACGACGGAGGGAGGCGGAGCATCAAAAAGAGATAATTAAGGGAAATTAGTGGAAATGGACAAGATTTGTGGCTATTAAAACAGTGAAGATGATAACACGGAGGGTGATATGAGGATGGAAGACTTTTTTGAATTTGAAAATATGGGATCAATTTTAGAAGGATATAAGGAGAAAATTGCAAGAGAATATCAAAGAAAATATTGTTATAGACTAGAGGATATCGAGCACAGTGATGAGGTCAGAGATAGAGGAAATAAGTCAAAAAGTATTGGGCCTGATGGAGATGTTGTTGGGCTTGGGCCAGGGACTTTAAAACCCTGTAAACAAGACACTATGGGTTCAAACTAAACAGCAAGGAAAAACATAGAAGTAATCCAACGAACTAGCACTAAGCCATCACTAGCCGGTAGGTAGAAGAGAAGAGCTCGAACAAAGATTACTACAAAGGTAACTTAGTTCAACCCAAACTTTTACAAGCGCACTCTAATTTTCTCTAAAGATGATGATACTATATGCAAATTAGAGCAAAATGGAGAAATGATTAGGGAGGGGATGTTTGTGTGTTTGAAGAGTTAAAGGCAGCTAGACAACCCCGCCTATTTTCCTAAGTTAGAACTGCTAAGGACTTGAAAATCCTGAGACAGTTCAAGACCTTTACCATATGGTAAGGGACAAATAGTTTGAAGTAGTTTTTCTAATTGAAACACTACTTTTCTCCAAGAAGGCTAAAGCTCTCAAGAGAAGGTTAGGGTTTAATAATGTTTTAGTGGTTGATCCAATGGGGAGAAGAGAAGGGTTGGCACTATTTTGGAAATGTTAAGTGGAATTGGAAGTCGAACATTTTTTACAGTGGCATATAAATGCTTGGATCAAAGATGAGAATTCTATAGTAAAATGGCTACTATATGGCTTTTATGGACACCCTGAGACAGGTTTGAGGAATTTACCTTGGGATTTATTGGCAAGATTGAACCCATCTGAAAACATTGTATGGTGTGTCATGGGATATTTCAATGAAATTCTTTTGTAATTAGAGAAAGTTGGAGGCGGATTGAGAAGTGAATCTCAAATGCTAGAATTTGGAGAGGCTCTAGAAGATAACTTCTTATCTGACCTTGGGTTTACATGGACCATATTTACTTGGAGCAACAAACACACATATGAGACTTTCACTAAAGAAAGATTGGATAGAAAAGTAGCTAACTCTCCATGGAGAGCTTGCTTTAAGTCACTATGGGTAGATACTCTAACAATGAGAAGTTTTTATCATAGGCCATTATTGCTGTCAATGTATAATGAACAGTCAAACGTCAATAAAAGAGCCATATTGTTCAGATTTGAAGCTAGTTGGATTAAGGAGGAAGATTGTGAAAAGATTATCGAGCAGAATTGGCCTGTAGGGGCTTCTATTTCAAACTCTATGCAAAGGTTCCAGAAATCTAGGCAAGTTATTGATTCGCACAACAGAGTAGTGGAAGACAAAGAGATATTGAGAATTTTCAAGATGCATTACGAAAATATATTCAAATTTACAAAACCATCCAAACAAGTGAATGAATCATGTCTCCTGTCCTTATCATCTCGAGTGATAGAAGAAATGAACGAAACTTTACAACAGGAGATAGGAGGGGTTTTTGTTACATACCTATTTTTGTTGTGTGTTAAAGGATTGCGCACTCTTATCAATGTTGCTTAACAAAGGGGGGAGATAAGAGGGGTTTTTGTTACAAGGAGGGACTCGGATCACTCACCTTATGTTTACAGACGATTGCATTATTTTTTGTAGGGCAACTTTGCTGGAGTGGAGAATGATTAATAATGTTCTTAATCAGTATAAAAGAGCTCCTAGACAGTGCCTTAACAAATAGAAAACATCAATATTGTTCCGTACTAATGCTAGTGGTACTGAGTAGAGTCGATATTAGAGGTAATGGGTGTTAGAGCTAGTGGAAATATGGAGAAATATTTAGGTTTGCCCACCATGGTAGGGAGATCTACATATAATATCTCATAAATATTAAAGATAGAGTGTGGCAAAGATTGAACAACTGGAAGAATTTGTTTCTATCTCAAACTGGAAAGGAAATTTTATTGAAGGTCGTTATCCAAGCCATTCTGACTTACCGCATAAGTGTTTTCAAACTACCAAAAAGATTACGTAATGAGATATCTTTTAGGATGATAAGTTTATAGTGGGGGCAAAAGCAAAATGAGAACAATAATTCATTGGAAAAGTTAGACAAAGATGGGGGAACCTAGAGCTAATGAAGGATTGTAGTTTAGAGATTTAGAGAGTTTTAATGAGGCAATGATGGCTAAACAGTGTTGGAGATTTATGTCTAACCCATACCCCTTGACCACATAAACTTTTCAAGAAAAGTACTTCTGAAATGATAATCTGATGGAAGCAAAGTTAGGTTGTGGTCCATTTATGATCTGGAATAGTCTGTGGGGCTCTCTGATTTTGTTTAATGAGGGGCTAGTTTGGAAGGTTGGAAATGGACAAGGTATCAACATATGGGGAGATAAATGAATTTTAACACCTTCCTCCTTTTGCATTCATTCTCTAATTAAAGTTATGAATAGAAGTTCTTGGGCGAGGGAATTAATTGATTAAAAAAATGGCTCTTAGAAGTTTGAGTTCATAAAAGACATTTTGGGAGAGGATGAAGCTAAATTAGTATGTAACATCTCTCTAAGCAGAACTGGGATTCAAGAGAGAAGGATTTGGGGCTACACTAAAGTAGACATTTTCTCTGTGAAAAGTGTCTATCATCCTGGATATGTTTCTCAGAAAAAATCTGAAAGTTGAATCTTCTCGATCTACAAGTGAAAGTGTGTTTTGGAAAGAAATTTGGAAGATGCAGGTATCGAGGGTGGTTAAGAATTTTGTTTGGAAGGTAGCAAAAGATATACTACCTACTACGACTACATGATATGTTTTGTGAATTTGTAAGGCCTCGATGATGCATGGGCAGAAAATTTAAGTCCAGTCAAGAAGTGGTCAAGTAGTGTAGCAGATTTTCATCAACTATGGGAGGAGATTGTTAAGATTCTATAGTAGAAAGACTTAGAATTGTTGGCAATTAGAATGAGAAACATATGGTTGAGAAGAAATAACTTCATCTTTGAGAAGAGATTTGCAAGTCCAAGATCAGCGATTCATCAAGCAGTGGAGAACCTTAAAGCATTTCAGTAAGCGCATACAGAGAAGTATTTAATGCAAAAAGGGGCTTGAGAGTAATAGATTCGCAGTTAGATGGAGGAAACCAGATTACAATGTGGTAAAGGTGAATTGAGATGCTAGTTATAACTCAAGGAACAAGAGGATGGGTGTAGAGTCATTGTCCATGATTGGGAGGGGGAGATTCTAGCTTCTCTTTGTTTGAGTAAGTCCTTTGTAAGTCATCCAATCATAGCTGAATTTAATACTTTGTGAAGGGCAATGGAGTTGTATTAGAGTTAAATTTCTCAAACATGATTTTTGAAGGGGATGCATATATGGTCAGAAAAAAATAAATTTCAATTCATACCGATTCATTAAATGAATATTTTATATGTTAGCATTAGTGCGCGAACTCATTTGTAAGAATATTTTTTCTTTTAAATTTAAAAATAATTTTTTTTTTTTATGTTTTTCGATCTTTTTAAGTTTTTTATGCTTTATAGTTTTTATTTTTGTTTGAAAAAATCGTGATTGTTGTTTTTATATATTTTCTAAAATAATATTCATTTTTTATGTTTTTAAACAATAAAAATAAAGATATTGACACTAATAATTTCACTAATGAAATTACTGTTAATATAATCACTGTTCATTTGACCAGTAATTTTACTGTTCACACGGACGGATAAAGTTACCATGGATTCAAGATAAAGATATCAGCGAGAGTACTTACGAACTGTAGAGTTGGAAACTTGGAACGAATGGCTGTCATCTTCCACCGTGCACCACTCTCTACTCCTCTTCCGCTTCCCGTCTTTTCATCCTCCTCAAACCCACTGAGGCCCCAGGTCTCCTTCTCTGCTTCCGCAGCGTCTGCTCGCATGGAGCCGCACAACCAAGGGCGAACCAAATTCATGGATTTCCCATACGTCTCAGCCCCACACAGAGACCTGATGCTTGATCTCGTGTCCACATTGGAGAACCGCCTTGGCTCGCAGCTGCTTCCATGCACTCTGCCACCGGATGTACAGTACTATCAGAACCAGACAGGGACAGCCAGTGCGACGCTTCATGTCAGATCGGGCCACAAGCCCTCCCAAGTATTTTTTCCCCCTCTCTCCTTTTGATCTTTATGAAATTTTGAGTACCAAGAGAGGTACTTTAATGGAATTTCTAAATTAAATGGGAAAGGGAGTTATAATCTGGAGTCTGTATTCGAACCCAGATTCCCGAGGAAGTGATGATTCAATTTATACTTCAGCTCTCCCTCGCATTCCTCCTTCCATTATTCGAGGTCGATCCCCTGTCTTTTCCTCCATGGCCTCCACACCCACATCAAACTTGAAAACCTCAACCAAGACGCCGCCCTAGCTGCCATTAGAGGACCCGAGCGCTCCAACCAAGCCCCACTCTCGAAGAGGAAAAAGTCCAAGAACAAGTCTTACTTCGATGTGAACAATTCCCTAATCTTCGGGATAAAGCTGTACGACAGACATAATCGTTAAATGATGACCAGTTTTCCCAAAAGCTTAACCTTTAATCCTTTAATTTACAATATTCAATCCCAGCTCTGTTTCCATGAGCTTATTAATAACAAGATAATAACATTGACATTGATGCTGAAGGAGTACTGCCCTTCGTCAGTGAAAACTGTGAAATTGGCAATGAGGGGCATGTCCCGTTTTCGAACTTCCGATTTTAATAAGTACAGGCTTTGGTAAAAAGTGTGGCTTTTAAGATCAAACTTGCAATGTATTTGAATGAGGCATTGTTCTCTTGGCACCAACGTTGGCACGCTAGCTTGGTTCCGGCTTTGGATTTTATTTTAGCAATGGGGAAAAGGTCAATCTTTCTGCACAACCACCAATAATGTCTTGTAGTTTTGCATTTTTCTTGCACCACCGATTCTTTGTTTTGGGCTTGGTGGGTTGTCTTTGTTTGGGCAGTTTTCACTTCAGGAAGCCTCGTATTTATCTTCGTTGCATCTTGAATGTGTCTTGGTAACTGACTTTTGGTTTTCGTTGATTTTTGAATGTCTAAACATTGAGATTATGTATCAGATTGATTTTATATTGGGTAGCTGGATACACTGTGAGCTACCAACGGGAGGAGCATTGAACATAACAAGCCTCTCAGCCTACCTGAACTCTTCCACCGATGCACCAAATTTTCTAATCGAGCTCATCCAGAGCAGCCCGACGTCGCTAGTTCTCATCCTCGATTTGCCTCCTCGGAAAGAACTCGTTCTCTACCCGGACTACATTCAGACATTCTACGAAGACACCCAATTAGAGACACGAAGACAGGTGCTCGAGAAAATCCCCGAGGTTGTACCCTATGTCTCTTCCTCCCTCTACATCCGTTCTCTAGTCTCTCCCACTGCTATAATGGCTCGTATCGACACCGGGGCAAGTGGACCAGGACGCATGGAGGAGGTCGTAAAGAGTAGTATAAATCCCATTGCGAAGGAGTTGCTGGAAATCTGGTTGGATCGCTGTGCTTGTGGGGAGAGAGAGGTGGCAGAGGTCGAGAGAGCTTATTTGGAGAAGAGAGACGGGTTGGTCAAGAAAAAGACCATTGAAATTGATCTGGGCATGAGCTTGCCGAGGTTGTTTGGGCAGGAAGTAGCAGACGGAATCCTGGAATCCTTGCAGGAGTTTTTCACTGCATGAGGAGCTAATTGATTCGGTCGGCGTATTCAGCACTCGCATTGGCTTAAGCTATATGCTCCTGCAAGGCTGCAATCTAAAATTTGTCTAAGATGTAAAAAGACAAATGCATTGGAATAGCCAAATTTGTCATCTAAGTTGAGAGGCATTGGCAATTGGCAATGAATTATGCAGAGTGCAAATAAAACGAAGAGTTTGTAAATGATATTACTCAATTAAATCAGAAAGAGTTGGGTAGTTTGTAAAATATTTTCCACATGTAATGAGTATCATGGTAGATATCCACTTGGACGCATGTCACATAGTCTTCATAAATATATATATATGTGTGTGTGTGTATATATCTAACAAATTTGTATTTCTCCATTCTATCCATTGGTTCCACGTATATTCACTTGAATGGTATTTGTTTAATATTAGGGTCGGTCCAAATACATTTGTACATCATTACCTATTGATTTCCTGAAAGAAATTAATATATCGTGTGCTCTCTTGGCATCAATATTAGTTTGCTACAAAATGAATGCTTCCGTTTAATTATTAGGATTTTGGAGTTCACTTTCTATAACAATTAGGAGTTTTTTACATGATATTCGCGGAACTTGATATAATAAGGTTCGGGGAGTGAGATGAGAATTTTTTTATTTTAGATGAAAATTTAAAATATTATTATTGTTTTGAAATTTGAAAAAGTTGAATTGACATTTAAAAAAATTGAATTGTTTATTATATTTTATATGGAAGTTTAGAAAAGTTATAATAATGAGATGAGATGAGAATTTTATGTCTCATCCCGTGCCCCAAACATAAGCGATCATTCTATCACATTTTTCCATATCATCAAATTTACTTTTATATCATTAATATCTAATGATATGAGATCTTGTAATAAGGCAAAAGTATTACTTGTCCAAATTCTACGCCATGTTTGGCTAACTAATTTTTCGAAAGAAAAAAAAAAAAAAAATCTCTGTTTCAATTTAAACATCTTTTGATTATAAAAATATTTTATTCGAACTCCTCTACTAATCATTTGCGAACTTTTTAACTCTACCATATTCATTTTAGCAAACCCGACTCCAATACAAAACACATTAAAGAAAATATTCAGATTACCTCATCTACTCTTACATAACCCCTATAAATAATACCTCTTAAAAAAATTAGAGAAATGTTTGGTTCACAGAGATATTTTACAAAATTATATTTATAAATTGATGAAATTTTATGTTAGATTTATAAATTTATTTTTATATTTTTCTTATAAATATAGCCAATATTTTAAAATGAATAATTCTATTTAAAGGTTTTTATACCACACACACCATACACGTGACATAATTTGGATAAACTTTAAAATTTAAATATTACAACTCAAATTATGCTATATAGACGATGTATTGTGTAATTGTCATCTAAAATCACTACACTACAATTACTTGGAAGACAAAGATTATTCTAGCTGAGTTTTGATGCTAACGTGATCACAGATAATATGAGTTGATCTATAAATAATATTATTTGGTAGGTTTCATTGAGATGTATTTAAATATAAATAAGTTGTGATATTTATTTAAATTTTAAATATATAAAATAAGTTTAAATGAGTTTTAAAAAGTTAAAAAAATAACATGTCTCATCAATAATTCATTTGAGTAATCCTGACATTCGAACATAGCCAATTCTAAATGGGCCGAGTCTACACTCTTCCAGCCCATGCTTACAAACACCACCCGCATCCCTTCGTCTTTCGTGCCTTCTCCCCGACATTTTTCCTCAAATCGACAGCGTCAAAGCATATCAGATCGTATTGAAAACTTTTGGATCCCAGCCCTAAGGTGCTTGTTCGAGGATTTTCATTAATAATCTTGAAGCCTTTGCGAACTCCCTCTCCCAGACCGAAGCCAACAATGGTACGTTTTCTTACGAAACCCTAGTTTGATTCGTCAATTGATTACGAGGTTTTTTTTTTTTTTTTGTGAATCTCCGGGATTGATTCTGATGCCTTTTTTATTCTGCATTTTGAAAATTCTAATATCATGATCTAGGTTTTAGGGTATGATCGTTGCATTAACCCGAAATTATATGGTAGACCGATGCTTCCGGTTGTGAATTTACTTCAATCAGAAAAATGCGAAGGGTTAGGGTGATATGGTTAAAAGTAATTTGATTATGATATAATTATCCTTTTGAGTTCTTATTTTCATATGGTTAATTTTCGTACGAACTTACTTTCGAATTATGCTTTTAAGGTCGCAATACATGTAATAAAATCTGAGTGCTTTCCATATGTTTCGGCAGTTTGTAGCCATTTGGCATCTTGATTACGGCTGACTTTTGTTATGGTAAAAATTAGTTAGGGACACCTGAAGGCAGCGACTTCGTTTAGGACTAGTATACTCTCGCTTTCATCTTATTTGATAATATAAGAAGATCAACAAGTCTTTCTCTAACGGTTCCTGACCTTATTCTACGTAGTTTACTGCCATAGTGAAGCACCCTGTTTGAATGGATAGAGCACCAAGTAAAAATGTTAATCGTGTTGTTTTGATTTTTCTTGACGCTTTTTAGAGAGCCATACTTGGAAAATAATATCAGTTTTTTCAATATGTACTCATCCCATCAGGCGACTCTTTATAGAGGGACATCCAGGAAAGATAAACCCAGAGGACGTGTGCACGGTTTAACTCAGCAGAAGAGGCAAGAGATTAAGGAAGCATTTGAGCTATTTGACACTGATGGCTCAGGTATTAAAATGGTTTGTTATTATATTTGTCTTTGCAACATTTATTTTTTATTTTTTATTTTTGCGATTAATTTTCTGTTTGACCTTGTTCTTTAGGCACTATTGATGCCAAGGAGCTGAATGTCGCCATGAGGTATGAAATTCATGCCTGGTGTACCAAGTACTCTGAGTTGACTAGTCATGAAATCATCATAACTTGGATCTTCTCTTAACAGGGCCCTTGGTTTCGAGATGACAGAAGAGGTAATTACTAATTACCCTTCCACAGTTTCTCCTTAGATAAACATTTGTTTTTTTTTTTTTTTTTGGGGGGGTGGGGCAACCTTAGGACCCATACAATGTATCTCTGTGTGTGTGTGTGCACACGCGCGCGTATGTGTGTCTGTAGTGCTTGTATGTTGTATTATTTCCTTTTATCTCGATCAATTTGGTTGTAATCATGAATCTTCTTGGTTAAGTCTAGGCATATGCTAGACTCTCTTCAGGGTAATATCTTAGTAACTAATGTAATGTATCTGGTTCTCCTTCCTTCAGTAGTCCTAGGAGAATGTTCTTGACTTATATTGAGTTATGTAGTTTTCTCTTTGTCCCGGAATTTGATTCTAGACTTTTGACAACATGGCTAACGTATTTGTCAACTGTGTCATTCCAGCAAATCACTCAAATGATTGCAGATGTGGACAAGGATGGTAGTGGTGCAATTGATTTTGATGAGTTTGTGCACATGATGACAGCCAAAATTGGAGAAAGGGACACTAAGGAGGAGCTCATGAAAGCTTTCCGCATTATTGATCAAGATAAAAATGTTAGGATTGGTTCTGTCAGACGTTTTCTATGTTTCTTCTTGTTAATAACTGTATTCTCTTTTCATTGCATTTAGGGAAAGATATCTGTGTCAGACATTAAGCGTATCGCGAAGGAGCTGGGTGAGAACTTCACTGACAAGGACATTCAAGACATGATTGAGGAAGCTGACCGTGATCGTGAGTTTGCATTCTTACACGTTGGATGTAGCTTTTACTTTTTGCCAGCTTCTTTTTTTAACCTTTTATTTATTGTCTGAAACTTATCTGGTTGAATTTCAAAATAATTATTTCAAACTATTACTCGATTCTCAAATACACCTCCAAACTATGACATGATACCTCACCCTCTAAACTCGATTCTCAAATTTGTACTGGGTTGCTTCCTGGTCAGATCGAGTCAAATTGGTGGCCCACAATGAGAGTCATGGCCACCACTACAGGAGCCCTGAACATACTCTTATAGTGGACTACCATTGTTTTGTTTTATTTTTTTCTTGTTTTTTTGAGTGGACGAAAATTATATAATTTTTATTATAAACAAGGGTAATATCATCTAATTTAATTCTCCAATCTAATTGAAGAGGCAATGCAACAACAGGTTGGTTTTGAGGGGTGAGCTGTTATGGGTTATAGCGGGAATGGGGTGGTACTTTGAGGGTTTTTTTTACAATTTTACCCCTCCAATTTTGATTACATGCAGAACACTGGACTTGCATTTATTTTCAGCCGTTTTTTTTTTTTTTGGAGGGGGGGGGGGGGATCGTTAGTGTCACTGTTGATAATTTTATTTTGTTCATGCATTTCGTCGAATTCTATTGTTTGTTTCTCTTTGGAAAGTATATTAAATTATTTACTCTTTATGAGTTGTAGTAATGATGATTTTGGACGTGTTTTGCTTTTGAAACATATAGAAGATGGAGAAGTTAGTGCTGACGAGTTTATCAGGATGATGAAGAGAACATATGGGTACTAGGCCTACTCGGAGCATCAAGCTTGTTGAGAGTTTGATCCTTTGCAGAGAAGGGATATTTCTGGATTATGCTGTTTCTGTACTTTACTATTATTGTTACAGCCACACATTATGGAGCATATATATTGGACAATATGGAAGTAGTTCAAGACCTTTTTTTTTTTTTTTTTTTTTTCTTAAAGTGTTCTGCCTTATGAATGAACGATTGGATCCAGGATAGGGCATGGTAATTAGTAACTACTGTGCGTGTATATTATATTGTTGCTTTTGACTTAATTATATTAGCTAATTGTAATGTGGGTTGTAAAATAATTTTTTATTTTTATCATTATTCTTTACAAAAAGAAGTTTGCCATGCTAGTTAATTTCAAAGAAAGTTTGGCGATACTTTTCCTGTCCTGACCTTACTACTTGTTTGGTTGGGTTGGCAGGGCAATTTAAGTTGTTGAATTAGAATCCGACGTGAACTTTTGGCAAATTTCCTTATATTTCTTTTAAACGTGTGCTAAGAGTCACTAATCTCTACAGTCTGACGAGCTCGTGAGATTATTTTTCATCTCATTTACGAAACCAAAAAAGAAACAAGAAACACCCACCACGTAGCCTCTTTTGGATATTATATAGAATTGAATAAATTATTATTAGAATATTATTAATTTTTATTTTAAGATTTAAAAATATTGAATTGTTTATTATATTTTGTGTGAGGGTTTAGAAAAATTATAATGATGAGATGAGACGAGACGAGATGAATCAAGATGATTTTAGATGAGTTGAATAAAATATTGTTAGAATATTATTTTTTAATATTATTATTGTTTTGAAATTGAAAAAAGTTAAATTATTTATTATATTTTGTGTGAAAATTTTAAAAAAATTATAATGATGTGATGAGATTATGAATTATCACTGTATCCAAACAAGGCCTATATGAGATGGGATTGTTTGATTTGGTTTGGTTTATATAACCAAATCAGTCCCAATTCATCCTTCCTTTCCATCTTCCATCTTGTGCATTTTTTTATCTGGAGCATAAAAACCAACAAAATTTAGTTGTATGTCTTCATCAACATTCCGGAAATATTGGCACAAATTCAGAATCAACCACAGCCGGACATATAATTTATAAACACAAGAAGAGAAATAAGCTCAAAATGGAGGGAAAAGTAAAAGAAGCAACCTCGGCATACATTCATCACAAGCAAAAAATATTACCTGGATCATTAAAAAAAAATTAATACATCAATCCCAAGAAATTAATAATGTGGTTTGCAGCCAACATACATGATGGACTACGACCGATTGCGAGGCACCAATTGACACCAATAAAAGTGCCCACCAGCAAATAGCACAATAAACCCATCTCTTCCTCGTCGAAAATACCTAGAAGATTAAAAATTTGGTATTTACCACCCAGTTCTACAAACCTTAATTGGGAAAACGATCATAAAGATCGATAGATCAACAAAAACCACACCTGAATACTAGTTGGATCCTAGCAGTAGTACCATAAATGCTGCAAAAAGTAACCAAAATTGTCATTACGAGAAATGCGTCAATCTGATGCTTTTCTCCTCGAATCCAAGTAGTTCCGTTTTATGTTCCTTATGACACTGTTGATGTCCCACTTGTAGTCTGTTTGGCCACGTAAACTTGCTTTATCTTTGCAGGGGAAAGCTTTTTTCTGCACCCAAAGACTGATTCCTTCCCTGGAGCCCCATTCTGCGATGGGCCCATTCGGCCCCCGAACTATTCTTTTGGGAAACCCCACCTCCTCTTTGATAACTGTACCCCGAGGAATGACCATACTGCTTGTGCTGAGATGACTGAGTCTTAAAAACGGAATTTGTGCTGTGGCCACTGCTGTTTTTGCTACTGCGTGCCTGGAGATCAGTCTTGCCAGCATCAGCAACGGTGCTTACAGATGAGCTACTAGTGACCACAGCCTGTGCCTGAGCCCCAGTGCCAGAGGAGCTTGCAGGATCTACTAACCCTAATTCATCGGGGAACTGGGTGACAGTTGCATCAGTTGGCACAGGAAAATTCCGGCTGCTGTCAGATGGCATTGAACTTCGAGAATCAGAGAATCTGTTGGCAGTTAATGACTGGTTAACAGCAGGCCCATGGCTGAATTGAGATGTAAGAGCACCTTCTGCCAGTTTTTGCAATGGCATTGACTGGGGAATAGATTGAAGAGGTGAAGCAGGAACGTGCTGCCAACGAGCTTGGACTGACAAGTCAGGAGAAGACTGGGACAAAAATGTTCACCACCCGGTTAGTTATACCATAAAGGAAGGAGAAAAGCAATATCGACGAATTAAACTAGATGGCCTGTATGCCTTCTACCTCTACTAGAATTATGCTGCTTAAAATCACCTCCGGCCAGCATATACATACATAGAGACGTGCGTGTGTGTAAAGCATTTTAGGGGAGGCTTTCCCCTACCCACAATCTTTACCTGGAAAGGAGATACATCGAACATGGCCAAAGGAGAAGGCATTGGCAGGAGAGGCGACCCAGGGGAAAGATGCTGGATAGGAGAGGGCATGTTTGAAGGAGTGCGCTGTGCAGAAACCATATTCAAATTATTTATATCCCCCTCACCCACACTCGAAGCAGTTGACCCAGGATTGTGCTTCCAATCAGGTTGCTTGCCAGACGGGATATAAGTGGCACCCATGAAACTCAAGCCAGCTTGTCCAAATTGTCCAACTGGTGCAAAATGGCTATAAACAACCATGTGTGGAGGGCCTTGAACCCCTGGGATGCCTCCTGGAGGACTGATGAAGGGGCCAGTAAATCCAGCAGGAGGGCCATAGAATGAATCTACACCAGAATGGCATTGTGGCCAGGTCCCAAGTGGCCCTGAAGCTGATGCACTACTCTTCTGGGGCTGTGATTGAGTGGTGGATGAAGATTCATCATGTTGTCCAAAAGCAAAGATAGGCCCCCCCAACATGTGGTTCATCTCGTAAAAGGGAAAATGAGAAGGCGGTCCTCCAGGAAAATGAGAAAGCATCTGGCTTGAGGAGTTTTGTGGACTCGCCAAGGGTGGCCATAAGGAAATTGGCAGGGTCTCAACAGATAGATCAGCAGGAAGAGCAACACTGATAGATTCTTCTGCCCTTGATTGACTTTCTAATTGCAGATCACCATCTACACCTGCCAAAGATTAAGAATACACTTCAACATAATGTATACCAATAAACCATGTTATATTAGGATGGGACAAGGAAGAAAAAACCACCTGCTGTTATTCCATCAATATCAGCTCCAAAGCTTTTCGTATCTGACACAGATACGGGGGAAACACCCAGCCCATTTCCAACAATCTCATCATTGCTGATGGCTGCAACGGCAACCGCTGAAGCAGCTGCTTCAGCTTCAGCTTCACAATCCTCCAAGTGAACACAAGATTTGGGGACATTTTTCTCCTTTCCAAAGTAAAGATTGCGATCATCCTCAGCTCCAGGAAGATTGTGAGATATTTGGATATTAGACCGACATGGACCTGGAGGGCCAATACCAAGAGAAACCACACAGCTGCTAGGAGGGAGAACTGTTGGAGATGTAACTGCACCTGTGTAGGAGACAAAATCTTTATTCAAGTGAGACAATTACAATCCCCATATATTCAAAGTACACAAGAGAGCAGATGCTCACCAAATTGGATTTTCTCCCCAGTAAGCAGGGAGTTGATTGGCCTCGTGGCAGAAGAATATGACATGTCCTTTGTCAAGATGGATGATGATGGCATGAGGGGCTCACTAACAGAGTTATTATGATCTACAACAGAAGCATTAGAATCGAATTGTTCAGGCTTCATAGCCTCATCAAGTTGTGTTTGTGTTAGGGCCATAACCTGCCAGAGAAGTCAGAGTCAGATTCTTGGCAGAAATAATAAGCAAATTATTACAACAGACCAACAAAATAATGAGCCAATTAGCTTGTAATCAGATTGAGTTTCAGAGTAGCAATATTCCCCAGGGGGTTGGCCAAACATATATCTTGACTCATTTTCCAATCATAGTTGATTCAACTCATACAAAGAGAGAGTAAGACACCTAGCAAAAAGTAGCGCTGACTATGAACATTATACATGGAAGCACCTGAATGTGAGAACAGTCCAACTGTTAGCAGCAAAGCTTTGCATACCTGCTGATTAATCCTTGAATTGTTCCAAGGCCCCAATGATGATGTCCGGGCATTATCAAGGACCACGTCAATCACCACTTGTGGTCCAAGGAAGACCTTATTTTTGCTGTCAAAAATCTCTCCTGGTCCAATGCTCTTGCCACCACCAGTTACTGTAGGAACGGAGCCTGTCTGGAGGGATCTGTAGAAGAAAATATGAGATTTCGTATCATTTATAAAATATGAGATTTCGTATCATTTATAAAATATAAATAGTCTTCACGTGAGTACATACCTGATTGCTTGGGATCGCACATCAGTTTGGGAATCAGTTTTCACAGAAGGAGTACCAATTGGAGCCAATGGTTGTGAGACTATGGCAGTGTTAAATCCAGAGGATACTTCAATGTTTGCCAAGCCACGTCCCTCAGATGAAACAAGGTCAGGCCGAAGGCTCTTTGATGCTTCTCTACTTGTTGATGCAGAAATTTTACTTAACTTGGCTGGGATGATAGTGTTCTGTGAAGTAGAACGAGGTTTCCGCTGCATCTGTCGTAAACCATTTCAATTAGAACTAATAAAATACTCCTGCAATGGACACCCAAAAGAGAAATGGAACCGAATTCAAACCTTTGAGACCCGAGACTTTGCCTTGATTTCTTTCTCTCTTTGTTCCCGCCGATCATTCAGCATTTGCCTCTTCGACCGCACCTTGATGAAGTCATCTTCATCACTAGGAGCTTCAATGCCAGGTTGCTCGAAGACGCGCACGATGCCACTTTGCAAGGAAGCATCAACAAGCTCTTCAGAACCAATATTCCGTTTAAGGTTTCCCTCTCTGGAGTGAAGGATGCTCTGACTCCTCGGCAAGGTTTCCTTTACATATCCCTTTTCATTTCTGCTCCCCGAATCCATCTCCTGTGATCTAGATGGACCTGAAGTCAAGTATGCTGAGTCTAGTGTTGGTTTCAATTGCTTACTTGACACAGCCACCTTCCGAGGCGCACTTCTCATGGATATTTCTGTACCCCTTCCATTGGTATTTGACTTATCATCCACCCCAATGTGATGAGATGAAACCAAACCAGTAGATTGTCTCTTATCAGCACTTTCCCGAACTCGAAACTCAGTGCGCTGAACATTACGTCGGGGCCTCCTCTGCAATCCATTAAAGTCTGTGTGAGAAGTGTCAGCAGCTGGATGTGATAATTTTGAGCTAGGATTTTTAACCGTGAAGACATATCTTTTCCCTCTGCCACCAGATATCGGCCCTTGAGTCTTTGTTCCACTTAAATCCTTTTCTTTTGAAACCAACTGAGATGATGCTGCTTCATATTGAGGCTGCCTTTCTCTCGTATTGGACAAGGAATTGTAGTTCTTCACAACTGAATTATGGTGCCCCTGATCTTCTACCTGCTGATATGATTCATACCGTCCACTGTCATCACCACAATTGGAAATCTCTGTTTGAACCTGCTGCTTTTTAACAGTTTTTCCAGCATTCTCTCTAGCAGCAAATGAATTTACCTCTTTTGTCACAATTCCTTGGGAATGCTCCAGATGACTTGAAATAAGGCCTGGTTGGTTATCCATTGAAAGTGACACAGCATTGTTCTTCGTTGGATTATGAGCAGAAGATTCTTGACCCAGTTGAATTTGCAGAGGACCTCCTGGGTTCTGATTTAAGGAAAAACTGGCTGGAACATTGGGTTGAGTAAATGACATGGATTGAGGAGCCAATGGCAATACTCCCTGAGATATAGGAGATGTGTACCTTAGCTGACCAAACTGGAAGAGAGGAGGCTGTGATGGGTGCATGTGGGTGAGGGATGGGCCAACCTGAGGATGCAGGTGAAGAGGCATCTGAATAGAGCCAATCTGTATGGCCGTAACTGGAGGTGGTATTAGAGAAGGACCAGAAAACAGCCCAAACTTAACAGGCACCTCAGTTTGAATCGGTACAGCAGGTACAGTAGACATCACAGTCTGACTAGATGAAGGATGTGAGGCCAGATTGATTACAGATGGGACAGGATGCTGAACTGACATACCAGAGCTACTAGAAGCCTCCGCATGATCTAAAATCTCACGTGCTGCTGATGCATGAGCATAATTGGGTTGAATGACAAAATCCTGCATGGCCTTCTCAGTTTCCTGGAACACTCTGGAAGAACCATCACTGCTCACTTGAGGAGCAACATCCACAGGTTTAAGGGCTTGTCCATCACAACATCCACGTTCTTCAAAAGCATCTGTTGATCCCTGTTGTATCACAAAACTACTTTCTTCATTCCTTGAACTCCTTTCAAAATCATCATTTGGCAGGCCAACCGGAACACCCTCATTGAAGCCTAAAACGAAATTTTCCATCATGTCAGGTGACCCTTTCTCCTTTAGATGCATATCCTCAAACTCCCGGTTTAGGTCAACATTCTCATCCTCTCCTTCATGCACTTCATCTTCTTCCTGGTATCCATCTTCATCCTCATCATATTCTTCCTGCTCTTGCAACCGCTCATCATTCTCTATAGTCCATTCTTCATCATCACCAGCACTTGAGGTGGTCACCATACTTTCTTCCTCAGCTTTGGTCGATAAGACAACAGGTTCATTCTCCTGTTCTGACAGGGGAGCATCCTTTTCTTCTCCTGCAGCTGATGCCACCGCAGAATCTCCAGATTCATCCGGATCATCATGAGATAGATGAGTTGGAGAACTAGGAGGACTTGAAACAGAGAGTGAAGACTGCGAGTCACACCTTGGTGTGGCGTTATTATCTAAATTTTGCTCCCGATTCTCAGGATTCTGTTGTTGGACATTACCAAGTTCACGTTGCTCAAGATTCTCTTGATGACTATCATCATACCCAGTCTGCATGTTAGGTTCACTTCGAGCTGGACGATTGTACCGTACCTCGTTTTCCAGAAAAGTAGGACCAGGATGTTCATTCTCAACCCTGTAGGTCGTCTTGTTCATAGAAGCTAGTGATGGAGGGGGAAGAACACGAGGCTGCCTCATGGAATACCGTGACCTCCCAAATGAATAAGGCCCATCTGCCTCAGTATTTGGATACGAACGGTCAGAATATTGAGGATAAAGAGTACCATGGGAATGACCTTGACCCCATCCAGCATCACCAAACTTTTCAACAAGATTCTCATGATATTCTGAGTCCATCTCCATATTTTTGCCATAATGATCACCATCCCCGGAAAGATTCCACCTCTGCCCTCTAAGATGAGTGAAATCATTCATGTGAGGTTCTGGAATCCCACCTCGATGATGAGTCCTAGAAGACATAAATCCAGCTCCTCCATAGAACTCTTTTCTAGAAATCGATCTCCTACCAGCAGATGAATCTCTCCTGGGACCATGGTGGCCATTCTCTTGGTCTTGGATGAGGAAGTTTGAGCTGCTCCCACTCTCATACGCATCTCTTCTCCACGAATTAACAGGTTTTCCCCTGTCCATCAGGGTGGAAGAGCCATCTATTGAAAAGTGAGGCCTAGAACCCATCTCAAATGGCCTATTATGACTGGAGGAATCAGAAGATGCTGATGTTGTAATCCTCTCCACCATTCTTTCACCATCTTCCCAATCACCGATGTCTGCCATCCTAGAGCTATCTTTTTCATTTACCATATCGGACATCTTCTCATCTGCAGCAGCGGGATAATTACCACCAGCCTTCCCTGCTTCAGCCTGCCTCTTGGCAATCCTTTGCTCCAATTCTAAAAGCTTTTGCTTAGCAGCCTGTTTCCTCCTCTCTTCCTCCATAATAATCCTTTGTTTCTCCTCTTCTCTAGCTATCCTCTGTTCTTCAGCTCTTTGCATGGCTTCCAGTCGTTCTTGCTCTGCTCTCCATGCTGCTTCCCTGGCTTCCTCTTCCAACCTTCTCTGCCTTTCTTCCTGTTCCCTAGCCAACCTATCTCTCTCCTCTTCTTCTCTTCGAGCTAGTTCCAAGGCTCTTTCTTGCTCTTCAATGATCCGCTGCCTCTCCTCTTCTTGCAACTTTTGGACTCTCAAAAGTTCGGCCTCAAACGATTCCCTTACAGGATCATGGAAATCAGTCTGTTTAGGCACATCTTTCTTCCTCTTAAGCACCCCAACGAGACTCCCAGAAAAGGGATCCCGTCCATCAAAACCTATAGCTTCAAAGTCTTTGAGGAAAGGGTCCTCCATATAGGGTTTTTGACTCTTTGAGAATGGACGTTTCTCCCTACCAAAATTGAGTAACGGATCATTAACAGGAAGCCCTTTACCACCCAAGGAATATGAGGATTTAGATACCAAGTTATTCTGGAAAGCATCGCCCCTATATTTGGTGTGCTGTTCATGGCTGTACCGGTCTCGTGTATTCCCTTCAGCCCTCGGCTGCTATATAGATCTGCTGCGTTGTTCCTTAGGTGTCTCCCTCCCTGTCCATACCCGATATTTGTCCTTCCAATATCATTATTCCCATTTTCACGGAAAGGTGATGCTGTGTATTTGTTCTCTTTA
Organism: Juglans microcarpa x Juglans regia; assembly: GCF_004785595.1. Taxonomy (NCBI): domain Eukaryota; kingdom Viridiplantae; phylum Streptophyta; class Magnoliopsida; order Fagales; family Juglandaceae; genus Juglans; species Juglans microcarpa x Juglans regia. Next base: position 1,375,363 of record NC_054595.1, read on the forward strand.
ATTGTCTCTCTATTAAGTGTAGCCGGCCTCACACTGGTACTACTTCGATCATTTTCAACTCCTGGAACACCAAATCCATCTTTAGGAAGAGAGACAGTTCTCCACGAGTTTCCTTCCCGCCCTTCTTTACTAGGCATTCTTACATCTCTGTTGAAAGGGTCCATTTTGGGGACTTCACTGGAAAAAACCTTTCCAGCTTCATTGTCACGCTGACCCCACCTGTCAAAATGGTTATGAACTGGCTTCTTTGGTAAAACGCTAACCCTGGGCATATCAAAATCTCTTTCCCAGTGAGCTTCGCCCTTGGGAAACCCATGATCTCTACGGTCTGTCAAACCAAAACTTGTGTCACGCTCATCATCAGCCCAATCTGATCTCGGATTCACACGAACAAGCGGCAGTGGACCTGGAAAATACTCTTCCTGCTTCCGAACTCGCTCCGATGTCCATGAACCACCAAAACCGTGACTTTCACCACCCTTCTCGATCAAACCATTAACAACACCATGATGGGATGGTTGCATTTGAGGGCGCATACCACCTTGAGAGCTCAAACGGGAACCAACCTTCTGCTCGTTGGTTGACTCATTACCAACTGCTTGCTTCTGTTTTTGACTCAAACCATCCTTTTGTTTCTGTGGAGGACATGATGTGGAAGGCAGAGCAGCCTTCAGAGATGGAAAATCCTCTCCCCTCAAAACGGTCGCTTTCTCTGCTGGTGGTGGTAGAGGTCCAATTGAAGCAGAAGCCGGGGGTCCCGCCATGCCTGACCGAGCCGAGGGCGGCAAATACACGCTGCTCCCCCTGCTCAACCCATCGACACTACTCAAACCTGGATCAACTCCATCAGCTCCATGATCACTAAACCCTTCATTCTCTTTCTCTTGCAATGCAATCGTGCCCGGCTTAGTCCACCCCATACCGGACGAAGTTGGCCTTGGCCCACTTCCCGAAACCCCACCAGCGGGCCCAACCCCTGTTCCCAACAAATCGAACCTCTCATGCTCCTTTCGCAAGGAGGGCAAGTTCAAGGGGGGTGGAACAGAAAGCTTCGCCCCAGCCTTCTGTGAGCTTCGAGGCCTCGAAAGGACCACCATTCCTCCTCCTGCGCCGCCACCATGACTACTGGGTCGGGTTCGATTAGATCCATAAGAGCTCTGATTAGATGAATGTTGATGGTGATGAGGTTGCCCATACGATTTGTTCAGATTCACCGACACAAACTTAGTCCCGGCTCCGGGATTGGCCATGGCAGGGGTCCGACCCGAAACGCAACCCGTTTGGCGGATTTGGATTTCCGCCAGTGCATCAAAACCCTAGCCCTAGATTTCCCCTCCACCAGAAAAGAATTGCCGCACAGATTACTGTTCTCCTATTACAGATCTTTAGTAAAAATCAACGATCCAATACAACCAAACCCTAGGAACTCTCTCGATCCTGATCATAGCCAAAAAACAAAAACAAAATTAAAAGCTATGATCGATTTCAAACTTCGATTGATTGAAAATAATAGAACAGTGATTAAAAAAAAAACTATAATTTAAAGTGTATGTATGCGTGTCTTGGTTCGAAAATTAGGGTTCCAGTGTGGTTGTGATTTACTTTTCGACAGAAAGAGAAGGCGGATATCAAAAGTACATGGAAAAGGGGGCGTGGAAGAGGAGCTCACCTCCGGGGAGGGGGGCGTAGGTTAGAGAACGGCCGGAGTTAACGTGCGCCGCGGAGAATCCAAGAGGAGAGAGCGTGAGATAGAAAGTCCTGTTAACCGGAAAAGAGAGAGCAATACAAAGCGAGAGCTAAAAAGGCGCACCAGATGAGAGCAAATTATGAGGAACTGTGTTTCTTGTTTTCGTGTTTGTTACCCCTTTACTTGTTTATATTTTTGTTTATTCCCACTCCGGTTACTGAATATCTCAATTACATCCAACATTCCTTCTATTAAATCTCAACTAAAAATAACTTCAAAAAACAATCTAAAAATAAGGGAATGAAAACAGTCAAATATTTTGTCTAAGTAGATCATATGTGTGATTTCAAAATATCAATTCCTGAAATTAAAAAAAAAACATTTTATAATATTTCAAAAAACACCCCTAAGTATAGTATACAAGTAATTATATTTCCTCCACGAACTATCATCATATTCTAAATTGATCCAAATCCTATTTTAAGACTTCATAAAACACCCCTAATTATACTTGCAAAAGACGAAGATGTCATTAACATTAAAAAGCCATGTCTTTGGCCAAGGTTCTTTTGACCAATTGGCAATATCTTAATTTTTCATTAAGAGAATTAAGGATCGAATCTTTCCTCTCATATAAAAAAAAACCATGTCATTTAGGGTGGCAAGAAAAATCCAATAAACCATTTATCATTAGCTCTCATATAAAAGGATAAATTAACTAATTCCAAAATAAAGAAATCTATCACTAATCCGTAAAAGTTTAAGATGCCGTTTAGATAGTGAGTTGAAATGATATAAGTTGAGATGAAAGTTGAATAAAATATTTTTAGAATATTATTTTTTAATATTATTATTATTTTGAGATTTGAAAAAATTGAATTGTTTATTATATTTTATGTTAAAATTTGAAAAAGTTGTAATTATGAAATAAGATGAAATGAAACATTTTTACTATTCAAACAAGGCCTAAAAGTTTAAAAAAAACTTTTTGTTTTTCATTAATCTAATGTACCACAAATTGATGTAGTTCATTGTAATACATTAAATATAATTATTTTTAAACAAAATATAACATATCATGTCTAATCATATTAATTTGTGAACTTTACTTTATATTATTTTTTGTGAACTTAACACTAGTTTCTAGAATATATGAAAACAATCTTCTAAGGTTCGCATGCTTACACTTTGCTTATTTGAGTTGAATATATCACTCATTCACCCTTTTTGTTAACTTAAAAGAGTGATTAGTTGTCATATACTGCATACTGTACTCTAATCTCATTTTTATCTTATTATGTTAATATTTTATCTCCTATCAATCTTTGATTTTCTAAAAAAATTAAAAGATGAACCAAAAGTAATGAAAGTATCACATTTACAAATTGAGATGAAAGTGCAATATAAATATAATATACAGCAAATAGTATTCACTTATTCATGAGTTTTGACCCTAGAATAGAAATAGGTGTAATATTTTTAGCTGAATTCACGCTATAAAATATAGGAAACCACATGTTTTACAACTGAAAAAATAAAACAAGTGAATATTTTGTATGAATAATTTATAAGTTTTTTCACCTATTCTAGATGTGATTTTATGTCTAGTATAATTGGTCGTTACTTCTATTTTCCTTACATTTGAAAAATAACGAAGCTTGGCTAGTGTTGGGCTTTGACCTAGACGGAGCTGGAAAGTCCAACTTTGAACTCCGACTCCGACCGTCAGAGTCGAAGTTGGGCTTCAACTCCAACTCCGATTAAGAGCGTACTCCGACTTCAAAACTCTAATCGGAGTCAAAATCGGAAGTTAGAACTTTGATCAATGGGTTACTATTTCGGGTTGGGTAAAAAAAAACTAAAAAAATTAAAAAAAATAAATACAACTTATACAATTTAAATAAATCAATAGAATAAATTTAAATCCATAAACTAAAAACTTTATACATTTAAACTCAACAAAAGGAAAAAAAAAAATTTGGATGATTACTTGAGATTATTAATAAACCAACATACAATAATAAAGCCATAATGAAGGATATTAAAAAACACCTAAATCTATAATGTAAATTGAAAAACATCATCATGGAAACAAAACACCTAATTTCATAGAATCATAAACATTAAAATACAATCATGCATGCAACAACAAAAAATCTAAATGCACACCCCCAACGAAGTGCAAACAATATACATCACAACTAATCCCTAATCCAACGCTTCCAAATTTATAAAAACTAACAGCTCCAACAAATCTAAATCCATAGTCTCCACCACCAACACAGTCCATTACTAGTTACAAAGTAATAGCTCAAACTTCAAGTATCCTGCATTGTTTTGAAAATTAAAAAATTTTAGACATTACACTACTTAAGTAAAGGATAATACTAACAGTAAAGCTAACATAAAAGTTAAACAATTAAATTCATGATTCATCTACCAAACTTCCTCCCATAATGCATCTGTCTCAGTCCTCCTCAATTATTGTGAGGTTCACAGGTAGATCTACAAAAACATAAAATTTATAAGTTAATGAATTAAAATAATAAAAATACCTAATTAGTCAATTAAGAAGGAAAGCTAAAAGCCTAAAGTTGCCAGACTCGAGCCTATAACTCTCGATATCATCAACACTATCTAGTCCAATACACTTTGACCTTAGCCAGTTTTGTGTGCACAGTTCTCAGAGCCAATAAACTCTGATAGGCATCCAACACATGACCGGAGATGCTAAACGCCGACTTTGAGGCAACCATAGTGATATGAATGACCAACATATTTCGGGCTACTTAGGAAAGGACTGGAAACTTGGTGAAAGTAACCTTTTACCAAGTTAAAATATGAAATGTATCAATAGGTGCCTCAACATCCTCCATAAAATATCGCTCAACCTCATATTTACACTGCATAATATTTCTTGATACTCGAATTTGATGATATATTCACATCAAAACTGTTGAACTCCTTGAATGTGTGTCATCTATGAAAAATGTCGAGTCTATCAGTCTTAAGAAGCTTCCACATGAACTCGAAGATTGACCACCACTGTTGTTGTAATGGCTATACAAGACATTAATATCATGCTTCAATACTCTAATGAACTGTGTAGCCTTGTCATCACTGAGGATGTCCCTAATACAAAACTCTACAACTTCAAACTTATATCGGGGCAAGAGTGCAGCACAATAAGAAGTTCTATATAAGTATGGCGAAGACTGACCACCACTGTTGTTGTAACGGCTATACAAGACATCAATATCATGCTTCAATACTCTAATGAACTGTGTAGCCTTGTCATCACTGAGGATGTCCCTAATACAAAACTCTACAACTTCCAACTTATATCGGGGCAAGAGTGCAGCACAATAAGAAGTTCTATATAAGTATGGAAATGAAGGTCTATATAAGTATAAAGAGTGGAGCAAAATAAGAAGTTCCAAAGTAAAGTTTTGCAAGGGGCAGACTATCTAAAATTAAAGGACCAAGCATGCATATTCCCGGACTTTAAACCTAACTTCCAAGAAGTTTTAAGCACAAAAGCAATTGCCTTTTGCAAAATAAAAATGTGTGAATGTGAGGGATCTTGAGCTTTCAAGTTCCAAAGTCAAGGTATAAGTTAGAAGGCCCATGAACAAGGAGGTTTTGGGGCATCAACTAAGCTTTCATCGACCATAGTTAACAATACCCTTGCATTGGAAAGGTAATTAATAAACAATCGGGCACTATTCTTCTTCCTACTTCGACGGCATAAGAATTTGATTGGTAACGTTGTTTCAACATGCTAATTCCACATCAAATTCTAATATTTTTTTTTTATTAGAACAATTGATAAATTCAACATGCTCTTTCCGTAACACCCCCAATTTTTCTAAGTATTGGAGATGTTTTCATTGACATTGAAAAATGATAATGTAACAATAACAAGAAAATAAGTATGAGAAAACCTTTATATATAAATAGAGTTTAAAACACTAAATTTCACTCAAACTATTTGTTCAAAAAATGCCACAAACTATAATTCATACTATTCCATAACCGACACTTCTTCCACCACTTTTAATCTAACTCTTCCACATATCATCTAAGCTCCATTTTTGTTTTGCTCCTTTTTGACATCTGTAAAATAAAATTTTACAGGTGGAATGATAAGTCCATAGCTTAGTAAGTAGGATTGATTAAACTGGGTGTAACATATGAGCCTCATTAATTTAACCAATACATCAAATAAATAATAGTCAATAACATGATTAATACACCAAAAAATAAAATGCTTATACTATGTAATTCTAAAAAAACAAAAAACTCTCCATAGGGAAACTACCCCTTCAAAGGTAGATATCATTCTCATAATCTTTTTTTTCCTTTGGGAACTACACATTCTTAAATATCCTTCAGTGTATTTATCCCCCCTTTACATTTCTCATTTAATGGGTCTATACCTTCTCAAAGTCCTTCGGTATAGTTATCCTTCCAAATAAAAATCAATAATAGAAACATACTATCATATAACTTATATAACATTTGGTGTAACTATAATGCACATAAAGTTTATATAAATGAATCATGACTAGTTACATATAAGTTTAGGCTCAAGTTACACATTTCATGATATAACAATTTATTTGGAGATGTTTTAATATTTCTATATGATGCAAAATAAATTTTCTGTACAATACATACTTTTAATTCAGAAAAGTTCAGAATCTCTAATAAAAATGCCAGATTAATTAAACATACTTACCTCATGATAAAAAATACTACTTGCCACAGCTGTACTACTCAGAACCTAAATGATATAGAGAAAATATAAACACATACTTGCCTTAAAGTCCATCTCAACGTAATACTGATTACACATAAAAACAGGCATCAAAATAATGCTGATTGGACATCAACCATCATCATAACAATATTCAGAACATGCCTCATTACTAATATTGTAAATTTAAAACCATTTAAAAAAATCTATCCTACTGTACTAACATTTTGGTTTACGAAAAAATTAGAAAAATATGGCATATGTTATGAAGTGGCTTGAATTCAGATTGAACAGTGCATGTGTCGTAGGTTCGCTCGAGCGGAGGTTCACTCAGCTCGAGCGAATTCAGATAGAGAGGTTCGCTCGACATTCGCTCGACACTCAGCTTGAGCGAATTCAGACAGAGAGCTTCGCTCAAGTATCGCTCGACATTCAGCTCGAGCAATGTCCAAGTCAGAGAGCTTCGTTCGACCCTCGCTCGACACCCAGCTTGAGCGAGTTCAGGCAGAGAGCTTCGCTCGACTCTCGCACAACTGTTGGCTTGAGCGAAGTGCAGAATATCTACGTTCGCTCGACACTCGCTCGACGTTCGCTCGAGCCAATGTTCACAAAAGTGAATTCTCACTTTTCCTATAAATATCAAACGGCGCCCACTTCTTGCCCCACTTCTTCAGAATACATTTTGGTCTTGTTTTAAGTGTTTTCTTGAGAGAGAAGTCTAGAGTGAGTTTGAGAGATAACTTCCTTGTGAAGTTTTGTTGTATTGATTTGTACTCCATCTCTGTTGATAGTAAAATCTTCGATACCGACCCCACCAGTGGACGTAGGCTCATTTTGAGTCGAACCACTTAATTCTTGGTGTTCTTTCTATGTGATTGTCATCAATTTCTTTCGTTTAGTTCCGCTACTATACTTCGAGTTAGTCTTAGCTACACTTATTCCCAACAAACTGGTATCAGAGCTTGGCTCAGAGTGATCTGGAAGGATGGCTATGGCTAAGTTCGAAGTGGAGAAATTTGACGGTCAGAACAGTTTCAGTCTATGGCGCATCAAGATGAAGGCTTTACTGCGACAACAGGGCTTGTCAAAAGTATTAGAAGTGTCGATATCTGACGATTCTCCGGCTTCTTCGAAAGAAGAAGAAGAAAAGGTACACAGTACTATTCTTTTGTCACTATCTGATGGAGTTTTAAGAGAGGTTGCTGACGAGGAGACTGCAACTGGTCTCTGGTCGGCAGTTGAGAATCTGTACATGAAGAGATCTCTCACCAATCGGTTGTATTTGAAACAACGGTTATACACTCTCAAAATGAAAGAATGTACTCTTATTTCTGAACACCTAGATGAATTTAATAAAATCATTATGGATCTGAGGAACATAGATATTAAGCTTGAAGAAGAAGATCAAGCGTTAATTATTTTATGTTCATTACCCACATCTTTTGAGAACTTTGTGAATTCCATGTTGTATGGTAGAAATACAATTTCCTTGGTAGATGTAAAGTCTGCTTTGAATTCTAAGGAGTTGAGGAATAAATTGAGTGTGAAGAGCACTAATGAACAAGCTAGTGGCTTGTTTGTTAAAGGGTCCTCAAGCAGGGGTAGATCAAATGACAGGAGTTCAGAGAAGAATAAGGAGAAATCCAGGGGCAGTTCACAAACAACGGTTAGTAAGAAAAACGTCAAATGTCATTACTGCCATAAGTTTGGTCACTACAAGAACGAATGTCCAAAATTGAAAAACAGAGAGGACGGCACTAGTTCATCTAATGCCGTTAGTGTTGCTGATGATAGGTCTAACGACCTAGATCTTGTTCTAGCAATTAGCGACTCCAATAGTCGCTTCAGTGACAAGTGGGTCATGGACTCAGCTTGGACTTTCCATATGTGTCCCAAGAGGGACTGGTTCACTAACTATGAATCGGTCAACGGAGGCTCCGTTTTGTTAGGGAATGATATGGGTTGCAAAATTGCTGGAATTGGTTCAGTCAGAATTAAGATGTTTGATGGAATTGTCCGGACATTGTCTAATGTTCGACACATTCCAGATTTGAAAAAGAATCTTATTTCTTGGGTACTCTTGATTCTCTGGACTACAAGTACACTGTTGAAGGTGGAGCTATCAAAGTCAGTAAGGGCTCTATGGTTATGATGAAAGGAGATAATACAAATGGTCTTTATTTCCTTCAGGGCTCTACAGTGACAGGTGCAGCTGCAGTGTCAGTTTCAGATGATCCAGATACAGATGTCACTCGTTTGTGGCATATGCGTTTGGGTCATATGAGTGAAAAGGGAATGTCAATTCTGAGTAAGCAGGGTTTGTTATGTAATCAGAAGATAGGGAAACTGGATTTCTGTGAACACTGTGTGTTTGGCAAACAGTGCAGGGTTCAGTTCTCTACAGGGGTTCACAGAACCAAAAGTTCTGTGGACTATATTCATTCTGATCTTTGGGGCCCATCTTCCGTCCTGTCAAAAGGTGGAGCTCAATATTTGCTTACGTTCATTGATGATTTCTCACGGAAGGTTTGGGTTTACTTTTTGAAGCAGAAAAGTGATGTATTTGTTAATTTCAAACAGTGGAAAGCTTTGATTGAAAATCAGACGGGCAAGAAAATCAAGCGACTTCGCACTGACAATGGTATGGAGTTTTGCGGAGGTGAGTTTGATGAATTCTGCAGAAATGAGGGTATTGCCAGACATCGTACAGTTAGACATACCCCACAGCAAAATGGGGTAGCTGAACGGATGAACAGGACTCTCTTGGAGAGAGCTCGCAGCATGCTTTCTAATGCAGGCTTGACTAAGGATTTCTAGGCTGAAGCAATCAACACGGCCTGTTACTTGGTCAATCGTTCTCCAGCCACAGCGATTGGTTTGAAGACTCCGAATGAGGTATGGTCTGATACTCCTGCTGATTATTCAAATTTGAAAGTTTTTGGTTGTCCTGCATATTTCCATGTTAATGATGGAAAACTTGAGCCAAGGGCACAGAAGGGCATATTCATTGGGTATGCCAGTGGGGTGAAGGGATTCAAGTTGTGGTGTACTGATCCTAAATCACCCAAGTTTGTGATCAGTAGGGATGTCACTTTTGATGAAAAATCCATGCTTAGTCCGAGGAAGGAGAATTCTGAGTCTACAGGACAAGAACAGGATGTTAGAAAGCAGGTGGAGTTTCAGGTGGAAGCATCACAAGGGCTGCCCAACGGCGCCCAAGATCATGCTATTGAAGATGAGCATGATTCTAATTCAAGTAGCGGCGCACAAGGTGAGCAAGACTACAGTATAGCGACTGGTAGACAGAGGAGGCAGATTAGACCACCTCAGAGGTATGCTCATGCAGATATGGTGATGTATGTTCTTACTACGGCAGAGAATATTGTTGGTCAGGAACCTTCCAGTTATTCAGAAGCTGTCAAAAGCGCAGAATCTGCACAGTGGTGCGCAGCTATGACTGAAGAGATTGAGTCTCTTCACAAAAACCAAACATGGGATTTGGTTCTGTTGCCAAAGAAGGTAAAGACTGTTGGCTGCAAATGGGTTTTCAAAAGAAAAGAGGGAATCCAAGGTGATACAGATGCAAGATACAAGGCATGCTTAGTTGCTAAGGGCTTCAGTCAGAGAGAATGCATCGACTTCACTGAAGTCTTCTCTCCAGTGGTGAAACACAGTTCGATCAGATTACTACTAGCTTTAGTAGCATTGTATGACTTAGAGCTACAGCAACTTGATGTTAAAACAGCGTTCCTACATGGTGAACTTGAAGAGACCATTTACATGCATCAGCCAGAGGGATTCATTGTTGAAAACAAGGAAGATCATGTGTGCAGATTGAAGAAGTCTTTATATGGTTTGAAGCAATCGCCAAGGCAATGGTATAAGCGGTTTGATTCCTTCATGATTGATCATGGTTATTTGAGAAGTAACTATGATAGTTGTGTTTATCATAAGGAATTATTTGATAAGTCTTTCATTTATTTGCTATTATATGTTGATGATATGCTTATTGCTGCTAGAAGCATATCTGACATATGTTTGTTAAAAACCCAACTCAGAAATGAGTTTGAAATGAAAGACTTAGGTGCTGCGAAGAAGATTTTGGGAATGGAAATCTTCAAAGATAGGAAAGCTGGAAAGTTGTACTTGTCCCAGGGAAAGTACATTGAGAAAGTGCTTCAGAGATTTGGGATGTTTGATTCCAAACCAGTAAGTACACCACTTGCTACGCACTTTAAGCTTTCAGCTTGCCTATCTCCTCAGACAACTGAAGAGGAACAGTTCATGGCTAGTGTTCCTTATGCAAGTGCAGTTGGCAGCATCATGTATGCAATGGTTTGCACCCGCCCAGACATTTCACAGGCCGTGAGCATAGTTAGCAGGTATATGGCTAATCCGGGTAAGACTCATTGGCAGGCTGTGAAATGGATACTCAAGTATCTGAGGGGAACCCTGAACTTTGGGTTAATATTTGATAGAGATGTCGATCTCAGTTCCAAAGTTACTGGTTTTGTTGATTCAGATTATGCTGGAGACTTAGATAAAAGAAGATCATTGACAGGTTATGTTTTCACTCTGTGTGGGTCAGCTATTAGTTGGAAAGCAACACTGCAATCCACTGTTGCTTTATCAACTATCGAGGCAGAGTACATGGCAGCAGTAGAGGCTGTTAAGGAGGCCATTTGGTTGAAAGGCTTGGTCAATGATTTGGGTTTACAACAAGATGGGATCTCAGTATTCTGTGACAGTCAGAGTGCAATACATTTGACCAAAAATCAAATGTATCATGAAAGAACGAAGCACATTAATATCAGGTACCATTTTCTCAGAGAGATTGTTATAGAGGGTGCTATACAGATTCTGAAGATTGCTACTACAGAGAATCCAGTAGATATGATGACTAAGCCAGTTGCAGTATACAAGTTCAAACTTTGTTTGGACTTAATTGGTGTTCGCATTTTGTTATTCCCGTAAGGGATTTGGTGGTGGGGATTGGTTTTGTGGTCGGAGGTTTTTTGTGTTTTGGCAGAGTTCAAGCCAAGGTGGAGATTTGTTATGAAGTGGCTTGAATTCAGATTGAACAGTGCATGTGTCGTAGGTTCGCTCGAGCGGAGGTTCACTCAGCTCGAGCGAATTCAGACAGAGAGCTTCGCTCGACATTCGCTCGACACTCAGCTCGAGCGAATTCAGACAGAGAGCTTCGCTCAAGTATCGCTCGACATTCAGCTCGAGCAATATCCAAGTCAGAGAGCTTCGCTCGACCCTCGCTCGACACCCAGCTTGATCGAGTTCAGGCAGAGAGCTTCGCTCGACTCTCGCACAACTGTTGGCTTGAGCGAAGTACAGAATATCTACGTTCGCTCGACACTCGCTCGACGTTCGCTCGAGCCAATGTTCACAAAAGTGAATTCTCACTTTTCCTATAAATATCAAACGGCGCCCACTTCTTGCCCCACTTCTTCAGAATACATTTTGGTCTTGTTTTAAGTGTTTTCTTGAGAGAGAAGTCTAGAGTGAGTTTGAGAGATAACTTCCTTGTGAAGTTTTGTTGTATTGATTTGTACTCCATCTCTGTTGATAGTGAAATCTTCGATACCGACCCCACCAGTGGACGTAGGCTCATTTTGAGTCGAACCACTTAATTCTTGATGTTTTTTCTGTGTGATTGTCATCAATTTCTTTCGTTTAATTCCGCTACTATACTTCGAGTTTGTCTTAGCTACACTTATTCCCAACAGCATATAATAAGGATTTTCTTTTAACCTTCCTTCATTTAAACTGAATACTTGTCTCTTGATAGTAATATGATATACTAGAAATACGTTCATGTATATTAGAGTGCACATTTTTGCACTCTAAGAATTACCTCATTGCTTTATAAGAATTCTATTCCCCAGATTTTATTTCTAAACAAATTAACATCCAAAGTCCCGGCCTACAACAATGATTTTCATCAAATCTGTTTTCTTTTATCAAAACTAAAACAGTAACATAAAAAATAAAAAGAATCCATGTATGTATAAAAGAAAAATAATTATAATCTACACTAAGTAAGGAAAACCCAAATACAAACGAGATGGCTCAATGAAAAATTATTGAAATCATAGTGAAATTTTAAGAAAAAGTAACACCATGATAAATAAAAAATAAAAATCAGATTTAGAATAAAAAAAAATATAATGAATACAAGATAATGAACATGTAGAAATCCACCAAGTTGTTGGAAGATTCGAGAGATAAATTATTATGAGAGAGAAGTGGTAGGGATTTCCAAATCCTCTTGAAAGAAAACTTTGGGATTTTTATAAGGGTAAAACCATTCACTTGAAAAGAAATTGATGGTTAAACGTACATTAAGGAAACTACGTTACAGGTCTGAAAGAATGATGATTTCATCTTCATGGATATTTATGAGAGAGACCAAAAGAGTCTTAAACTAGGTAACGTAAAATGCTAAAGAAATGAAGAGGTGCAGCTGCTCTGTAGAATGAAAACTGAAAAACAAAGGAGGAAGAAGATGAAAGATGTGAGCGTAAGATGGAAAAGTAGAATTAAAGGCCCTAAGTAAAACGGTGAGTAACTCTCTCTCTCTCACACAAAAATTAATGGGTTGCGCTAGCTTAAAAGGCCGGGTACTACAATCTTCCCTCCTTATAAAATTCCGTCCTCAAAATTTGGATAACAAGCAACTATCTCCAATCCTTCTAACTAGAACACTTTTAATCTAAGTTTTAATCCACTTTTAATCTAAGTTTTAATCCAATCCTTCTATCTCTCTTATTCTTTCTTATCCTCAAAATTAAAAATATTCACTGCAGCATAAATATTAAGCCTATTGTTGCAACACCTAAATCAATAAATTCATCTCTAGCAATTTTCCTCTTCAACCAAAAATTCTAATCTCAAGTTCTTACTACAAAAACAAACAAAAATAATTAATAACTATATATACTTTATATGTAACCACATGAGTACCTCAATCCCTAATCTGATGCGTTGAATTAAACACATTTAATTAACCTAAAAATATATCCTTAAACCTTATCTCAGCTCTAAAATATTGCCACTAACTAAAAACTTAAAAGTTACCTCCGTTATCCATCTCTTCACATTCTTTCGTGATCCTTTCAAGAAATGCTAGCATCGCCGGAGTTCTCTTCAATTTACTACTGGTGGGTTTGGTCTTTGATTTAGACGAACTGGCAAACTTGTACCTATTAACAGAGGGAATGCACACAATCAAAGATCGTTATTTTATTATCTCATAACCCAAAGCACGAGCACACTCTAGTTTATATTTGATATAAGCTTCAGAGTCTCATTCTCCATTTTCCTTCTCAAATTGCGGAGGTGCCATCTGAATAGAAAATGTTATGACCAAAAAAAAAAAAAAAAAAAAATTATTAACCCAAAACAATTATCAAGAAATAAGATTTTCAGTCACTCCAAAATGCAACAAAGATTATATTCATAAAAATTGTCATTACATGAAAATAAGAAAATAGTATAAGCTTCTTCGAAACAAAAATTTTCTTTTTTAATGAAAGATCCAACTTCTTCATGACATCGATCCAACACTGTTACTAAGTATCGTTTTCTTTAGCAGTGAGTGCGTACACCCGTGCAGGAGCCATCTTCCTTTGATCGTTCACTGGAGTAGGATTACTTCCTTGGTCTCATCGACATTAATCTTTAGCAAAATGTCATTTCTTCCTAAACTTGGCGCATTTTATTAAAAATAAATGAAGTACCAAAAGTCATTACTCAAATTGGAAAAGCATATCAAACTAGTACTACAAACGAAAAAAAAAAAAAAAAAACTCTACAAACCTTGGGTATCATTTTACTCTTTTTTTCTATATGTGAGAATAAATTATCCAATGGGTCTTACTTACAAAACTCATATAAGGAACATATTGAATTGATCATAATATAGAGAGTATATTGATTTAATTATTAGAGTATTGCTGATCCTCTCAAACCCAGAAGTTTTGTTGACTATTTCTTTATTTTGTAAGGGGAACTCTTTACTAGCATAGCTATGTAGAAAATCGCATCAACACTTTTTTTTAGCTATATAATTGGAAAAAAAAAAAAAAATCAGACCAAGACAGTCCAAACATATTGCATACCTTCTTTTCTCTCTCTTCATTAGGCTAATATTCCATGACCAAAAAAACATTAGGGTTATGTCCTAAAATAAATTGATAACCAACTTTTTTGGCAGAAACTATATTACCCTTTAGCAACCACGGCAAAAAAGGACATAAAAACAAAAAACACTTTAATAAAATATTGAACTAGGCTATGTTTTGTTATAAAAGATTTTAAGAATGTTTGAGGATTTTTTAAATATTTGTTTTATTTGGTTTTGGAAAATGAGAAAGAAAATTTTGAATAATTCTTTTTTCGAGAATAAATTCGGTATTGGGACATGTAAAAATGGATAGTTAGAGTCTAAAAAATGTTTGAATATAATTTAAGAATGATTTTTGTTTCGGTATTTAGTAAAAGTGGTTTGAATTTTATACATGGATAATGCTTGAGTTAAGAACTTCAAAAGTTTAAATGATGTAAATGTTTCAAATTTAAAAATATTTGGTTTAAAAATTTGAAATTTATTGAAAACCGGAACAAACCTTTAGAAGAGTTTTCAAAATCAAACATGGTCATTGAAAAAGTCTCTTGTCAAAATCATTTATTTTCATATATCTACTACTTGCATGGACAAAAAGAGTTAGATGTGGAAACGTCCATATCTTTTGGGATCAATTTGGTGCCCAAAATCATTATCATCAAAATGCAACGAGTCCAAACTACGAAGTATATAAATCTCGATTAGAGGCAACAAGAGAGAGCTTGCTTGTTTTGGGTCGGGATCGGATCAAATGAGGGAAGAGTATAAGAGAAACAAAGGGCTTCTCGATCATTTTTCTAGAAAATCTAATCAGAGAGATTGTAGAGAGTTTATATAGCAAAGGTGAGAACTTATATTAAATTATATTTATAACAAATTTTATGCTTAAGACTCACTAGAGCATTCCCATCTGCCCCCTATGAAGGCTTTTTAACCAAAATTTGGAGAAAAAGTGTCAAAATCTTCTTCCATCCGGCTGTGCATTTCGAGGGATAAATTTAACTTCCCTACGGTAGATTCTCAAATTTGGGGAGCTACTGTAGCTTTCCCTAAACTTACTTTATTATTTTTTTTATCATTTATTTTCTTGTTTGCTTCTTTTAATTGTTTTTTCATAGATATGCGATAAATTGATAATATTTATTTTTCTTTTCTTAAATTATTTTATAACTTAATTTTTTTTTATTGTGAATTATGTTTTTATCATTGTTGTTACAATTTTATCATCATTTAAAAATGAGTTTATTATTAATAGAAAATTATAGATGTCAAAAAGTTATCTTTTGTGAGAAATACATAATTTGAATTTTTAAAAAATAATCGTTAGAGATAAATAATTAAAATCATGAAAAAACAAATAACTCTTGTTTAGAAAAAATTGAAAAGAAATAAGTTAAAAATAATAATAAATAAAAAATAAATAAAAATTATTTTAATAGAATAGAGAAATAATAAAGAGTGAGATGTAGAAAGTCTCAAAAAATTTAGTAGGTAAAATAGAAAATAGGTGTTTTTAACTAAAATTTGGCAAATAATATACGGAGGCCAAATGTGGATGCTATTATATAGGCTGATCACGCAAATCCTTATTTTTTTAAATTTTCAGCCATTCATGATCAACTAATCCATAGACTAAGGCCTAGTTTGGATAGCAAGATTCTTTTATCTCATCTTATTTCATTTCATCTCATTTTAATATCCAAAGAGAAATGATAGTTACAGTCGTAAGTATGCAAGCGCTGCGTAATGACTTTGAAAAAAGTAAATAAATATGGGACCTACATAAAAAAAAATTAAATTTTTAATAGTGGATCCCACTATTTTTCAATGTGACTGACGCTTGCACACTTCATGATTGTATGTAGCATTACTCATATCCAAGACTACAAACATAAACACTTTTCAAATTCCAATAGTCAACTTTTTTATCTAATCATTACAAAATCATTACAATTTTCTCAAACTTTTAAATAAAACACAAAAAATAATTCAGCATTTTTCAAATGCCAAAATAAAAATTATATTGTTACAATATTTTAACTTTATAATATTTTTATTCAACTTTTTCTCTTTCATTTCTCAAAATCCTAGAACAGTTGATGGGTGTTCTGCAGTGAGAACCATAATTCATGTGTCAATGATCTCTTTGTTATAGCTTGGTTAGGAACTCACAGGACACTTGGTAAAGATTCCATATGAATAATGTGAAATTCGCATAATAGTGTACTTGAACTCAACAGCCATGTGCTAGTCTCTTTATGGATGTTATGAACACATTCTATAGTGTCAGCATGCTCTCTTATATTCACACTTCAAGTCATGGAGTTGCCATTTTTGTGAGTTAATTTTAGGAGGACAGGTTTTTCCATGCAAGCAAAGTATTGCTGTCAGGGGTATCTCCTATTTCGAATATCAATTTACTCATTTTAAGATATTATATGAAACTGATACATAAAAACACTATACCTCTTAATTTTTTTTCTCTGCTTTTTCTTTTATTATTTTTTTATTTTGTCGGGGGGGGGGGGGGGGGGGGGGGGGGAGGGATCTTGTTGTCCACGAGAACCCATATTTATAGAGATTAATGGGATTGAGAGTTAACAATTTCCTAGATTTTTTAATGCATGCAAATATGGCATGCATATTGTTTTTCTCATGCCAGCACGGTGACTTTTCTGAAGCAGAACTTGATCTAATTTTGGAGAAGTTTCAGCATGCGAACTGGAACCAAAATATCATTGCCCAATCAAGAGATTATAGTGAAATTGGAAGAGATGAACAAAGAAGGTGTAGTCCATCCTTTCTATGAAGTTATCAACATAGGTTGATATGTAGCACAATTTATGCCTTCTTTTGTAATAGTGTATTCTACTTTTGATGATTTGCTTACCTCCTTATCATCTCTTTCTATGAATTATATGCTCGTGCATTTGTGTTTTAAACTTGTTTGTTCATGGGTCAAACAAGTGAACTTGTTTTATGAACACACATGAGAATGACAAATGCTAGAAAAAAGATGGCATGTATTTGTGTTGTCTTCTACACTAGATTACTCGCTTGCCTCCTTTTGTCAATCGTGTATTCTAGTCAAGCTGTTCGGAGTGAAGTTGTCACTTTCAACAACATGGAAGAAAGCAGCAGTCCTATCATGGCTGAAAAGCCCAATATTCATGCATGTAAGTTACTCGCTTACTTTTAATCTATAATTCATATGTTATAAAATGGCTTTTGACAAATATGAATCAATTGCATGTTATGAGGACAGACTAACCCTTAGTTTCTTTTTTTTTTTTTCCTTTTTTTTAATTAAAAATTAACAGTAAATTTAAATAACACTCATTTGATTGGATCATGATATTTATTTCTCGTGTTTGGACATCTAAAAATCCTTTTGTAACTAATATTCTATATGTTTTTGGGTATAATGAGATGGTTTTCAAATGTGGTCTGCCAAAGTTGATATTATTCGAATTTGAAAAAAAAAGAAAAAGAAAAATGAAACACATTAGACTAATGGTGCTGTAGATTTTCTTCAATTCTAATTTGGGTCTATATGATCTGTCGCATAAGCTCCAGCGACCAGAGAAAGAGAGAAGAGAGAAATGAAGTGGCTTGGCTATGATGATATTTATTGCAAATTTTAAGATAGGTTTTACAACATTTGTTTTATTAAAGGGAAATGATAATATAACTATCAAATACGGCCATCAAATGTGTTCACTCATATTTTTTTTATTTTTTCTTAATAGTTAAGAAAGTGATTTATTAGTGAATTTATATATTTTATATATTTTTTTCTTAATGATGAAGGATGTTTAAAAAATACTTAAAGAAAAAAAAAACTCATTTATACTAGTGTGCACATTTTAGTTTGAATACCAAAACCATCTCAACCTATTTCATCTCATCTCATTATTACAATTTTCACAAATTTTCACATAAAATATAATAAACAATTCAACTTTTTCAAATATCAAAACAATAAATATTAAAAAAAATATTCTAAAAATATTTTTTTCAATTTTCAACTTTCATCTAAAACTATCTCATCTCATCTCACTATCCAAACCCTACCTAAATCTTGTATGAGTCGTACAAGTGGTCTATCTCTCTATCTCAATAAAGGCCTTAAGAGTATATGCACCTAAGAGATCCTAATTTAGCAATCCTATTATTTAGAAGGAGATGATATCCTAAACTTTATTTATAAATCCTCACCTTTTATTTTTAAAGGAGAAATGTTATTTACCAATCATACACCTTTTATTTACCAATCCTGATCACCTTTACTAAGTTCGTGAAGATAGTAATAGGAGGAAATTGTCCTTATATATTTTGGCCTAGTTTATTTATGATATTGTCCTTCCTCTTACAACATTCTAGGGCTGCAACCCGACCAACCTGGTTCATGTTTAGGGCCGACCTGACTCGACCCGGCTCAAAAGCAGATCAATCCGATATGGGCCGACCCCGACTCGAGATTGGAAGGAGGTAATGGGAACCCCAATCGGAAACAACCATTGTTACAGAGTACACCATTGTTACAAAGCAGTTCAATCAAATCCAAAAAAACCTTACAAATCCCACTATCTCTATACAATCCAATCATATCAATACAAATAGAACCAATCGATTCCACTTCGACCCAAACATCCACGAAAACACAAAGCAAAGAAAAGCATTAAACTTTAGAATCTTCTGAGAAAAGAACAAATAGCACCACTCCAATGGCTATATTGTTAATACTAAATAGGAAAGTAGGAAAGAAAAAAGAAAAAGAAAAAACTAAACAAATCCACAGAGAAAAACAAAAAGCACACCTCTTTCTTGTTGTAAATTGGTAAAAAACACAAGAACCCCCTGAAATGTTTCCAACAACAGAAACTTCTGCGAAATCTTAGTCATCTCTCCATGTCTCGTTTTCGACCACAAACTCGGAAGAAGAAGAAGAAGAAGAAGAAGAATCTTCAAGGGGAGCGTGATCCTTGGTGGAGGAGCCGACACCACCAATGCGCAATTTCTCGAGCAAGGACTCGACGTCGACGTTGTTCTTGATGGCCACGTAGAGTCCGGTAATGGAAGCTGCAGAGACTGCATATATTGTTCTTGATGGAGGCTAGGGTTTTTTATCTTCTGGCTTTGGTTCGAACTTTTTCTCATACGACTTAAAAGGATGTCGGTTTCAGCGGGTTCGACCCGTAAATTACTTCAACCCGTTTTTTTAGTCGGGTCGGGCCGGACGGACGGACGGATCGGGTCCTAATGTTTTCTGCACAGCCCTACAACACTCTTTACAAAAATACACATCCCTACTCTTTCATTCACCATTCTAGCCGATGAAAATGTCCCTTAAATCATAATAGAATTAGAAATCATGAAGGTTAAAAAAAAATCTTGAAACCAAGCTTAAAAATTCATTCACCACTCTAGCCGATGGAAATGTCCCTTAAATTGGCAGAAAATTAGGGACATTCCAACACTATCTTAAAAGAAATGATTTTTTGTTTTAGATTTTAGGGACATGTAATTTTATTATTAAGGTAGAAAAGGTAAAAGTTGAAATCTTGACTCCGTAATTTTCTCACAGACCCAAGTGTTAAACAATTAAAATTATAATAATGATGTGATCTTAGATGATTTATAAATAATAATAAATAATAATAAAAAAATATCGAATAATTTGTGAATAGTTGTAATAATTAAAAAAAAAAGCCCAACCCACCTCAAAACACCCTCCCTCCAAAAAAAACGAAACCCCCCATTCTCTACTCTCTCGCACACCCACTCCCTCACCTCGTCTCTCCCTACCCCCATCTCTCTCAACATCATATCTCATCTCTCTCTCTCAACCCCGGTACATATCACACTCTTCTCTCTCTCTCTCTGTATTTAGTAATTTATTTACATCCATTTCCCTTTCAATTCTTGTCCTTGCAACGTAATAACCTCCGCCCACAGTCACTTCTCCTTGCTTTTTTTTTTCTTTACAATATTAGATAAATTCTTCTCTCTTATAAGTAGTATATTTAATAAATTTTGAATGTAAAATTTGTTAAGATCCGTATTGTAAATTGTTGAAAATATACTTAGTTGATTATACCAATAGAATGTGTTGAAGGTAAAGTTAATATTCAAGTATTAGTGATGGGTATTAGCTAGAATTAATCCATGTTGATATCAATTATATGGTTGAGTGTAGATTTTATTTACATTGAAATAATAAGAGAATAGAGGCTGGTGTAGGTTCTGTCCAACAGCATATTTTTAATCTAGAAATTTGGGATTTATCAATTCTGGAGGATAATCTTTTAGGACAAGTTTAAATTATGTTATTAAGGATTTGGTAAAATTTTAGAGTTAAATGAAATCATTTTTAGTGTAGAAGTTAACGGTTTGTAATGGTCTTGAAATAGGTTCTGAGTGACCGTTTGGGAAAGAATATCATGATTATTTTTTACTAGAAACTGAGGTAAGTGACTCTTTAATGGGTTTTTAATAAAAGAACTGTTGGTTTTGTTTGGAATGGTACACTAAGTATTATGTTTCAAACTTGTGTAAACTTTGGATTTGCACATTCTTATGCTATTTTGGCTTTGCTTGTAGGATTTGTGCAAATTTTGTAACGGTTTGAATGTTTGAGAAATGTTATGTGACTTATTAAATTTGAAAGTTAAATGTGAGAGTCCTATTTATTTTTGAACCTATGATATGAATGTTTTTGTGACATGTTTGACGTCCCTCGTGGTATGATGTCTTCGTGGCATGATATTTTTGTGGTATATGATGCCCCTCACGTCATGATGTCTTCGTGGCATATTAGTGATTTTTCTATTATCATGTGGCCTTAAATATGGTATTTGGTTGAGATAAAATTGTATTGCTCACATTATTTTATTATAAATCTATTCACTATATTAACTATAATTATAGTCAAGAAAATTGCAAACTCTTACACTCCCATTAAATTGTTACTTTATGTCACATCTTTTTCAGAGTCGTAGAAGGTCTATTATTTTGAGGTGATAGATTTTGAGCTAAAGATTTCATAGTGGACTTAGGTTTGTCACTTGAGCTTAGAAGTTTTGGAGTTTGATGTTTTTGTTATTTGAAAATAGTTTTGGTTGTACAGAGAGTTTTCTTTATGGTCATATCTTAGTTATTTTTACCATTTTTGTCGGATTATTTGTATTGTAATTATTTAGAATTTAATAACTCTAACCGAACTTGTGAGTGAATTTTTGAGAATTAGTGTATTATAGTTGTGAATGGTTTGGAGGTTATGTATTTGATATATATTTATAATCAAGGAGAAAGTTTTAAAAATATAGACATAATTAATTTGTCTGTTTATAGTTTTGGATTTGGGGTGTTATAAAGGTAATAAATAGTAGTGAAATAATCTAAGACTACTTCACATACCAAATACAACCTAACATATATATATATATATATATATATATATATGTGGGAAAAGCTCCCACCGGATGGGTGAAAATTCAGTTTTCACATCAGCCAATAGGATTTTGCCACATAGGACATACAATACATATCCATCTACACTCACATAACCTAATAGTCCCGGTCTTATGTTATGTTAGGAAGTAAATTGCAACATGGGTCAAGTTAGGGGTGTGCAAAATTCCGAGAATTCCGACTCCGTCCGACCTCCGCTCCGACGCCGACTCCGACGGAGTCGGAGTTGTCGGAATTCGGAGTCGGAATTCGGAACTACTCCGACTAGTGATTCGGAAGCGGAGTTGGAGTCGGAGCTCCATGTAGCTTCGACTCCGACTCTGAATTTTTTTTTAAACCCAGCTGTAAAACGACGTCGTTTTACAACTGGGTTTAAAAAAAAATTATTGAACGACACCGTTCCACTTAATATGGAACGGCGTCGTTTCATATGTCTTCCTAAGGAAGCCTCATGAGCCTCATACGTTCCCCTTCCCCCCCTTCTTCTTCCTTCTCCAGTTCTTCTTCTTCTTCTTCCTTCTCCCTTCTCTCTCGCGTCTCCCGTCCCAGTGACTGAACCATCCCTTCTCTCTCGCGTCTTCCGTCCTAGTGCCAGCGTGCCGCCGTTCGTCGTTGCTCCTCCGTGCCGCCGTTCCTCGTTACTCCTCTATTCAGCTTCCACCTACGGTGAGCCCTAAATTTATGAGCCCTAAATTTAATTCAAGCACGTATCTTATGAATTGGAGCCAGTAGTTGTGATTCTTGTAAATTGGTTGTATTGAATATTCAATATAGTCCCAACACGGCGTTCAAAACCCTGAATTTTACATTGTATTGCAGACTTGCGCTCGAGCGAGGTGTCGAGCGCAAGTCGAGCGCACGTTGTATTGAACATTGGCTCGAGCGCCACGTCGAGCGCAAGTCGAGCGAACCTCTCTGGATGGGTTCTGCTCGAGCGCCACGTCGAGCGCAAGTCGAGCGAACCTCTCTGGATGGGTTCTGCTCGAGCGCCACGTCGAGCGCATTTCGAGCGAACCTCTCTGGATGGATTCTGCTCGAGCGCCATGTCGAGCGCAAGTCGAGCGAACCTCTCTGGATGGGTTCTGCTCGAGCGCCATGTCGAGCGCATTTCGAGCGAACCTCTCTGGATGGATTCTACTCGAGCACCATGTCGAGCGCACGTCGAGCGAACCTCTCTGGATGGATTCTGCTCGAGCGCCATGTCGAGCGCATTTCGAGCGAACCTCTCTGGATGGATTCTGCTCGAGCGCCACGTCGAGCGCACGTCGAGCGGACCTCTCTGGATGGGTTCCGCTCGAGCGAACGTCGAGCGCACGTCGAGCGAACCTCTCTGGATGGGTTCCGCTGAGTCGAGCGCAAGTCAACCGAACCTCGATGTAATAATACATCGATACAATAATATATTATGATACAATAATACATGTCCTATTGTATAATACAATAGCCTAGTTTATTTTTAAACTAATTTTTTGCTTCTAATTTAATTTTTTCAGCTTCATTGATTGTGATATGGATCCTAGACATAGTGGAGATGATCGTCCACAAAAGAATGTGGCGGATGCCAATGCTACAACTCCTACACTGGTGGGTACTTCTACCCCTAGAGCCACATCTAGGGCAGCTACATCTAGAGCAGCTACATCTAGAGCAGCTACATCTTGTGCGAGTAGTCGACTCCCACTCTCAGTTGATATAGAGGATGAGGATATGTTCAACGAAGAGGAGGAGATGCCCATTGAGCAAGATCAACCACCACGACCTTCTAAAAAGAGGTCGTGGACATGGGAGCATTTCACCAAAATTCCTGGTGAAATTGCGAACCCAGTAGCAAGATGCCATTATTGTGGATCACTTTGTGGATGCCATTCGAAAAAGCAAGGTACCAGTGTGTTAATAGCACATCTAAATGGTTGTCAACGATATAAGATAGCGAAGGGATTGCAAGCCACTGATCAGACCAACCTCAGTTACCAAACTTCTACAGCCACTGATGGTACACAGACTAAGAAATTGGTCATCCCTCAATACAGTGAGAAGATGTTGAGGGACATGCTTGCAGAGATGATAATTACTGATGAGATGCCATTTACCACAGTCGAGAAAAGAGGCTTTCGAAAGTTTCTAAATTTTGTTGAGCCACGATTTCCCATTCCATCACGGTATACAGTGATGCGAGATTGTATGAAGAGACATGCGAAGGACAAGGAGGAGATGAGGAAGATGTTTATTACCACTGGCCAGAGAGTGTCTTTTACGACTGACACATGGACTTCCATACAGAACATCTGCTACATGTGTATCACAGCACACTACATTGACAGTGAGTGGATTTTGCATAAAAAAATTATTGGTTTTAAAGAAATTGTGGATCATAAAGGTGCATCCATTGGGGCGAAGATGGATGATTGTTTAAAGGACTGGGGAATTCGAAAAGTGCTGTGTATTACAGTTGACAATGCCAGTGCGAATGAAACAGCAATTGATTGGTTTAAGCGGAACACGACGGTGAGAGATGATGTCATTCGGGCCCACGAGTTTATTCACGTTCGATGTTGTGCTCATATCATTAACCTCATAGTTGTTGAGGGATTAAAAGAGGTTCATGATTCCATAACCCGAGTCCGCAACATCGTACGATATGTGAGGGGTTCCCCTCAAAGGCTTGCCAAGTTTAAGGCAATAGCAGAAGATCTGAAGATTGAATGTTCTAGTATGCTGTGCTTGGACGTTCCGACTCGATGGAATTCTACATACATGATGTTGGATGTGGCACAGAAGTATCAAAAAGTATTCGAGCGGATGGAGGTCGAGGATGGGGGCCTGAGGTATGCTTTGTTGGAGCCAGCAGGACAAGGGCTCGGTGCGCCGGACGCACATGATTGGACCAGTGTGAGTTATTTTGTTGAATTTTTAAGAACTTTTTATGAGATAACCATGCGGCTATCTAGATCCAAATATACGACTGCGAACTCATTTTTCAACGAGCTCTCGGAGCTTCACTTCCAGTTGGAAAATAGTTGTACTGACTCTGCTGGATTGTTATCTGCTATGGCTACGAGGATGAAGATCAAATATGATAAATATTGGGGGAATATTGAGAAGATAAATAGATTGCTATTTGTAGCTGTGATCCTTGACCCCGAGTTAAGTTGGCCGTTCTATAATTTTGGGTAAATTCCGTCCTCGGGGCAGTGAAGGCTGCAGAGTTTATTAAATTGCTAAAAAGTGATGTTGATGACTTATATCATCACTACAGTACTAGTGCTCAGCCTTCATCCGCAGTTGGTAGCTCCTCACATTCGAGGCCGATAGGATTGACAGTTTCCTCAGGTGATACTGACCCATCTGTAGGGGTTAGAGGCAATCGTATTATACAGCAGTATCATCAACTCATGTCAACAAGGAATATTATGCATTGTATATCTGAGGTTGAACGATATTTTATGGAAGCTGTCGAGGCACCTAGTGATGTATTTCAATTATTAACTTGGTGGAAAGTTAATTCCACCAAGTATCCAGTCCTTTCCCGTGTGGCCCGAGATGTGCTAGCCATTCCTGTCACTACAGTTGCCTCAGAGTCGGCATTTAGCACTGGAGGTCGCGTGTTGGATGCTTATCGGAGTTCATTGTCATCGTCAACCGTGGAGGCCCTCGTTTGCACACAGAATTGGATAAGTGAAACGCCTATTGGACTAGATACCGTTGGCGTTGATGCCGAGAGCTATAGGCTTGAATCGGGTAAGTTTATATGCTTTTAAATGATGATTTAATTATTTTTAATGTTTCTAACTTCTAATTTTTATGATTTTATAGATCTAATTGTGAACCCTAACATAATTACCGATGATTGAGAGTCTGGAACGGACGCTACTTGAGAGTTGGGATGGAGTTGGGAGAACCTCCTTTCTTGGTAAGAATCAAATTATTCTTTTACCGTATTCAATTTTTTATTATCAATTTTTTTTCATCTATTGATTGCTACTTTCTATCTTCATTTCAGGCATGACCAATGGAACAAAAATTATTTGACTGAAATCCGTGTTTAATCGAATTGTAGTTATATTTCAAATTATAGTCATATTGTTATTACGTTAATAATGAGACTGTTATAACTTATGGCTACATCATACATGTTATTTACTTTTTAAACTATTTATATAGTTATATTTATGTAGTCATATCCCGAGTAAAGACGTGAGATAAGTACTCTTTATTCTATAATTTCTATTAGTACTTATTCATCCTCTCTCAAACGTTTAGAATTTATTATCCAACTGAAATTAATCGAATTATAGAAATTCGTACCATCATTCTTTTTTATAAAATTTTAAATTTATGTAATTTTCAACTCATGAGTCATGAGCACTTTTAATGCTAAATTTCAGGCGGACATAAAACAAATTAAAGATATAATCAAAATTCAGTAACAAAATCAGAACGAATATTTAAATTATTGAAAACTCTTGAATAAACCAAATATTTGTAGATCGTTTCACTTTAAAAAAAATATATATGTTGCTCACTATCTGAAACGAAATTGAACAATAAAATTTAAATAATAATAAAAAAAAACAAAATTTTGTGAGGAGTTCGGAAATTATGTTCGGAGTCGAAGCTCCGACCTCCGTTCAGAGTTCCGATCGGAGTTCGGGGCTCCGAACTCCGGTCGGAGTTCCGATCGGAGTTCGGGGCTCCGACCTCCGTTCAGAGTTCCGATCGGAGTTCGGAGCTCCGACCTCCGATCGGAATCGGACTCCGACTACCTTCGGAGTCGGAGGGAAAATCCGCCTCCGACTTGAGTCGGAGTCGGAGGTCGGAAATGACAACTCCGACTCCGTCGGAGTCGGAGCCCACCCCTAGGTCAAGTTATAAGAGGCAATATTCGAATGGTTTGAGTTGGTAATATACAGTAAAGTAATTGTCAAGGGCATGAATCTACTATCATCATCAGTAACGGCGACTAAAGATATATTACTTGTCGTATTAGTTCTAAACGAATAGTAACATTTGAAGAAAAACCTATTCTTTAATTTGTAGCCTTAGATAAAGAGCAATTGTTGTAATATACATGCACCAGTAATTCTAGATATTTGATTATTAAAAAAAATCTCATATTATTTATCGAATAATTATATTTTCAAATTCTTCTTATAATCACCTGCTGATCATCATCGCGTGGTCCCTTCGATCCGTCCGCATCGCCAGCTCATTCACTGCCAATTTACTTATGGGTCAAAGCTCAGTCAACCAGCCCAGTGCAACCTACCTCCCTCTCATGTACTCTTCCACTGTTTCACCACTGTCTCTTTTGAAGTTACATCGATCTATTCACTTAGGCCCCGCCGCGTTTAGATTGTAAAGTGTAAACCATCTCAATTTATTTTATTTTATTATTATTATTATTTTAAATTTTTATATAAAATATAATAAATAATTTAATTTTTTTAAATTTTTAAATAATAATAATATTAAAAAATAATATTCTAATTATTTTATCTCATCTTACTAAGTCTTAATTTCTCATTTTCAAAGCAAATAAAAAACAAAAAATTAATTGCTCTCGTCAGTTTTGTGACAATAGTTCGGATAAGTTAATTTGTAAAGAATAATGATAGGTTTACTATTTTATTACTATTCATCTATTACTCTTTTTGCATTTAATTTTTTTTAATTTTTTATTTTACTTAATGATTAAGAAAATGAATATTAATAAAGTTATATATTTTTTTAATTTTTTCTTAATGATTAAGAATGTTAAAAAAAATATTTTAAAACAATAATAAAAAAATAAAAAAAACTTAAAATACACTTTAATAACAGATAAATAGTAATAGAGTAACAATCCCATCACTTCCCATTTGTGAAACGTGGATGCATGCATTCATGCTTTCCTCATCGCTGCTACATAATTGCTATTCTTGTGAAAATACGTTTCAGTACTTGGATATGTACATATAACCCTCATTAAGTGTAGCTGTTGGATTTATGCATGCTGACCATCCGTATAGAATCTTGTCATGACATTGCTCCTTCTGCCACATTGTTCCAAGAACATCAATGACAGATGACAGGATACAATTTGACTACTGTGATAAGATAAATAAGAGTGAAAAAAATTAAGAGGCCAGATTCTTGGGGACTTCATTAAAAGTCTAGACTTCATTACCAACGTAAGTGCAGACAGTAAAAGACTTTGGGGACGCATCTTGAAGAATGGATGTCGTTTAGTGGCAATTTAACAAGTCAAGATCACAACAGTACATCTCATCACAACATATGTTGCATTAAGGTCCAAAAAGGTAAAGAGGGGAAGAAAAGCAAACCCCATAAAGTGTAATCACAGCTATATATTTTCAACCAAAGCCATGATCATGACTACCATTCTTTGAAGTTTCTTGTACGTATTATTCTTTCCTGGCTAATGCATGGGATGTTTGAGAAAGTGGAAACTTATGAAGTCCCGGCCCATTGGAAATAACAAGATCTCTTCCAACTGTTCACGGGTCTTCTTAATTTTACCGATGCATGCCCGGCCCCGGCCCTTCCCCGCCGTAAACTATATGAAAAGATGTTTCATTAATATCGGAGTTTGATAACTTGTTTTCATTAGATGAGCTCTAATTATTGGTATATATATAAAATCTAAAAGTTCAATATATATAGTCGGTTCAAATTATATGAGTAATGATCAAACTGTATCTTATCTTAAATGAAATTAGGAGCTCATGTCAAATAAAAACTTTTTTTAATATTTTTAATGAAGTAATAGTGTCACATTGATTGATTGTAATTAAAATAGGATAAATAGTTGTATGAATATTATTATTTATTTTTGTAGATGTAAGAGTTTGGCTAGAACTAAGTGACTAAGTTGATAAATTTGGATAGAGCTAGGTGACTAAGATGATATAGACTTCATCTTATTTTTTATTTTGTAATTTGGATGAATGTAAAACACTTTAACTTTATCTATAACTATTTTGATTCTATCTAGAAGTTATTATGAAGTATTTTAGATAAGTTAAGAGTGTAAAAATCGAGTTTCGAGAGTTTTAGTATTATTCAGAAAAGAGTTTGAATGGGAACTGTTACTGTTAAGAAGATAAAGCAAAATTTTAAATTTCGTTTCGTACCGGCTAGTATGGTCGAAATATACCGTACCGGCCAAGTAACCGGTACAAAGAAGGGCCGAGTTTCGTACCGATCAGAATTTCGGCCATTCGACATGTACCAGTCGATATTTCGGATTTCAGCTGATATTTCGGATTTCGACCTTACTTCTTTTTTTTTTCATTTCTTTCTCATTTTCAGACCTCTAATTCAGACCAGACTATTTATAATTTATATATAATTTATTTATATATAGACTATTATTTTGGAATATAATTTTTATATATTTATATATATAATTTGTTTATATATAGACTATTTCGAAACGGTATTGGTACCGAAATATCTCATTTCAATGCCTCGATTGAAACGATATTCAAAACATTGAGATAAAATGCTAGGTGTCAACATTCCATTAGTAAAGTCCATCGCGACAGAGACACTCTGTCAGCAGAATCCTACTACAATTCAAATTATTTTCAGATTGTTTATTTAAGGGATCCTATTGGTTAGGATATATAGAGATTCAGTTCTGGATATTTTTTTAAAGCACTTTACAATGCGTATTTTGGTGAGAAAATTCGTTGGAGAATTTTCATATTGTTTCTCTCAAAGAGTGTGATTGTTGATCTAAGATTGAGATAGCGTGATTGTGATTTAGCCCCTGGAGTTCCAGTAGAAAAGTTAATGTTTGAAGATCGTTTGAGGTTCTGGTTGAAGCTGCAGTAGAGACAAACATGTCGTTTATTGTGTCAAGTAAAAGAGTGAATTAACAAAAGTTTTGTAATTGAGACTTACTTGTATTTGATTTTTAAATAATAAAATTGATTTTTCAGGGTTTAGCTGCCCCGTAAGATTTTACCTTTAAAGAGATTTTTAAAAGGTTTTCCTTTGTTACCAATTTTTGTGTTATGCAATTTATTTACCTTATGTTATTGCTTTATTATTAAATAGTTGCATAATTAACAACTACGAATTTGTTAAGTAAATTGGTAGAACGTTGTGTTACAATACATGGACATTTAGGGAATTTCAATTTTGAAGAAACTTAAGTAAATTTTGGAAAATGAAATAGATACAATGTTTTTTACAACTTTGCTTTAAATGGAGGACATTTTAATAAGTAATGATACTCCTATAACTATTTTATAATCATATCAATCTTTCATTTAAAATAACGTTATAAAAATGATTGTAGTTCTCATTATTTAAATAAACCATGATAACTATTATATGATCTTTGATCGAAATTGCACTTTTTTAGGGGGGATTGCAGCCTGATCAGATCATGATCGAGTAGGGATTTTACTAATGATCAGTTAACAGAAACAGAAAACGATTAGTCTATATAATTATACAATTAAGTTAATGTGAACTGTGATCAAGATCCCCTCCCCAAAAGGGAAAGAAAAAAAGAGAGATCTATTTATATCTCGGTATTTAGGAGGAGGAAGAATTAGGAAAACATGCATGTTGAAGCTGAAAATTAACAAAGAGTTGATCAGGGGCCAACAAAACGTTGTAGATCGAAGAAACTTAATTTGGGTTAATTCCTGCATGCATGCCCCAGAAGACCACGCACGTACGTACAGCTAAACAAGTATAAGGAATGGCTACCCTCTGATCATTACGTACGTACGCCAACTTCTGTTGTTTTGTGCAGTGACGTTCCATGCAGCATTAATCTTACCTTGTTTTTGTTGAGAGAGCCAAGATCAGTACGTAGTACGTAGTTACCTTTAATTATTACATATATATATATATATATATATATATGAAGCTAAATATATCAGTTTTGGTGAAAGTATTGGCCGGAATATTGTCATGGCAGCATTTGCACGTATCTGCAGGGTTTCCAATTTAAGCCCGGCCGGTTGATCTTTCCTGTTTCATTTGGAATTATAATTCATACCAAATGGTTAATATATATTTTTAGGCTACGTACTATCTATCTCCATGTTATATATATAGTTAGGCGGCCGAGTACTGGCAGTTTATGATCAGATCATGAGCTTTTGCCAATTTCTCATGGCTGGGTGGCCTCTGATCTCTTTTCTCCGATGCATATATATATATATATATATATATATATATATATAAAAGTTGCGGAATCCAGATAGACAAGCATGATACATGACACCTCCTAGCTAGAGTACTACTCATTTATAGTACTATATATATATAGATATATATATATATATATTATATTCTGCATGACTTTAAGCGTAAGTAAATCTCTCGTGAAGTAGTAAAGTACCCGCTCCTTAATTAATTTCCACTGTCTTCTTCCTCCGGTACCATTCACTGTGACCCTTGATCGATCCGGCATGCATCTGCTGTTGAAACAGAGAGAACAATCATAGCATGCAGTACGTAACCTCAGGTGAACGAAACGCACGTTTCACCAACAATCTTATTAATTACCTAAACACTTTATCTTTAGGTGTACCCTCCCCCTACTATATATGTATATATCAATGCACACACGCGCGGACCACCACTCCACACTTTGTCGCCTAGCAGTTTTCGATCGGCCCTCCCTCCCTCTGACTAATATATGTGTGTATTCATTATTACAAAAATGTTTTATTCAGTCTTTAATTAAAAAAAAAAAAAAAGGAAAAGAAAAGAGAATATATAGCCAGCTTGAGCTTCCCAATTAATCCTGATCAACACGTTTACCTAATTTGTACATGATCACAATATATATATATAATATATACACAGAGTAATATTAGATATATTCGTAGAATGTATAAGCGCCACATAATTCTTTTAAAAAAGAGTGAAATCCATAATTAGAAAATTAGTTCTTTTTCGTGTGTCCCGTATTTACTCATTTTTTTCAAAGGACTACGAAATTTTTACACTCAACGACTGCAAATATCATTTCGCTTACATATATATATATGGTAGTTTAATATAGTAAATTAAATTCTAAAATTCATTTTATTATAATATAGATAAGATAGATATCAAGATATGCTGATTTTTAATTTTTTTAATTAAATATAAAAATAATATAAATCGATATATATATATATATATATATATATAATTCCCTTGATATTTCCGAAATATCCAAAAAAGGAAAGGGTGTTAGAAACGGTAACGAAACTTGAGGGGGATGAGGGAGGTCAGCATGCAAAATGAGAACTGAAACTTTGTTATTGAACAGTTTGTTCTTTCCAATTCCCATTAAGATTTTTCGTAATTTTCTAGAGAGAACCGTACGATTAAAGAACAAAACATCCAAGATCGTCATCAAATTAATGAGATCGAAACCTAAATTTTAGAAACACTGATCAAGACCCAAAGAAAATTTAATCTTAGCTAGCTAGCTAGCGATCAAGTAGAACTAAATGAAAAATAATAATAATAATTGGCAAGCAGCGCCCCAAGAAAAAGTTCTTCACGGCTTTAATCGAACCCACTCGTAACGTCCTTCCAAGGGCACATCATTGAAGACGTCGTAATTGTACCTGCAACAAATTTTCCATCCACCTCTCAATTCAGTATCCACAAGTACTAGTGCTAGTACTAGCTAGTAGTAGTAGTAGTGTTTGGTTACTGAGAAACTGCCGCAACAGAAGAAAAAAGAAGAAAATGAAAGATAGCTTTCGAGGCCCTTAGTTCTTTTCTCTATTACGACAATTGCTCGTTGAAAGAAAGGAATGGGAAAAAAAGGGACGAAAGACAAGACTAGAAGTACTTCTCTGTGAACTTACTTTTCCACGAAACGTTTTTGCAGGTCTTTCTCGGCGTCCGCAAAGAATTCTTCGATCTCGGACTCCGTTGGCATCTTCCTCTTCTCCACCGTTGATCTGGGGCGAGAGTTCGCCTCGGTTGGCCTCACCGTTGATTCCAGGTTGGCCGACTCTGCTCGAGGCTTGCTCGATGGCGTCGTCTCTCTCCTGCCAGAGGATTGCATTGCAAATTTGAAATGACGCACATAATATACATAAATACACATATATGATTGTATTTATAGTGGAAGTACGTGGGAGATATACAATTTGAAACGGAAAAAAATTAGATCGTAGAAGATCATTGCAGGGATCACACTTGTTTTGAATTTCGAATTCTTGAGCTAAATGATTTCAGAATTTTTAACTTTTAGAAGTCACCATTTGATCAAAATTAACCTTTCTCGGCAGAAATTATACGTGGATGTTTCAACTTCAGAACTCCCATCCTGCAAACATTAAATTCGAGAATTAAGACACAAAATACGAAATTAAAATTAAAGAGCGGCAACTAAAGCGCGAAACAAAAGATTCTTCTGGGAGCCGAATTTATCACAGAATTTAATTGACGACCTGCAGATCTACGAATTCGATTCTCTCTTCCTCCGGTAGCAGCGAACTCGAACCGTTACTGGAGCAACATGATGTCGCGACGTGATGATCCGAGCTAGGGCTGGAGCACCGGCCTTCCTCCGTCGACTCCGGCGAGATTACGAGGCTTCTCCTGTTCCTTAGCTGCACAAATGACGAAGATGACGACTGGGAAAACTTCAATTCCTGGGCGTCCAGCTTCCTCCTCTTCGTGGTGGTGGTTGAGCCGGCGGCAGCCACCATGGCGGGAGCTGCTCGAGCTCTGGCCCTCACGCCCACCTGAGCGACCACCATGACCGCAATATCTGCTATTCCAGGCCTACACTTCCTCATATCTCTCTCTGTATGGAATTCATCTAAATTACTGTGTTTCTCTTTGTTTCTCGCTTGTTAGTCAGAGAGAGAGAGAGAGAGAGAGTATTTGTGTTTGATGGTGACTGTAGTGATGAGGTGCCGTTGGTGGTCCAGTCTCCGTTAACAATGACGGGGAATCTCTAAACGGGGAATGTGACGGCGCCGTTATGCGGATCGGGGTGCGTGGATGTTAGGGCCGAACGATACGCCATTCGTATGGTGCCACGTGGATACTTGAGGTTGAAAGAATTTAAATTGCCAACCGTACAGGAGGGAAGGAAATTGGAATCAGGTGCGGTTAGAAACGTACTTTTAGATTGGATTTTGATTTTTTTTCGGTTTTATGAGCATTTTTCTCCAGTTATAATGATTATTGAAAAGATAAATCAGTTCATCGTTTACTAAATTTGAGCAAGCAGTACGAACTAGTTTTTCTCCATCAAGGTAAGCCATTCATTTTGGTGAAATAATTGTAGAATGACTCTCATTTTTTTCTATATTGGAACTTCGTTTGTTTTCACAGTTCATCTCAGTTAATTTCAATTCATCTCATCTAATTATTACAATTTTTTTAAATTTTCATACAAAATAAAATAAACAATTTAACTTTTTTAAATTCTAAAATAAAAATAATATTAAAAAAATATATTCTAATAATATTTTATTCAACTTTTTAACTTTAATCTCAACTCATCTTATCTCATCTCATCTCATTTGCGAAAACAAACAAATTATAAAACTGTTGTTTAGTTTTCAAAATAATTGCAAGTTCTTACACACACACACACATATATATATATGAAAAATTCTGCTTGCAACCGAGCTGCGGCACCCTCGCGTCATCACGGTCCGACGTGGCAGTATGAGGAACGACGTTGTTCTAATCTGAGAAAAACAGTCTGCGACCTTGCCCCCATCGAAGCGCTTCATCTAAGTTCTATTAAAATCCTTCGTCTTCTCCCCATTGAAACCCCCATCCCCAAGACGTTAGAAGCCATCCCATCGTCTTCTCCCCATCGAAAGCCCCATCCCCATCGTCTTCATCTTCTCCCTATCGGAACCCCATCGTCTTCGTCTTCTCCATTAAAGTCACCAATTCGCCAACATCAAATACAACGTTTAAAATGAGAAATATATATTTGTACGAGGGCAGGAGATGACAAATATAATTTTTCGTGCAAACCCAGTTCGCCAACATCAAATTTCTTGATTTTCAAGAACAAACATCAAGTTTCCTAAGCAGAATTTGAAAACCATCACTTTAGAAGTTCTTGATTGTCCAATCGGATAATGATTTCTCACCTGTATCACACAGATTATTCCACAGTCGCAACAGAGAATCACTCCTCACTTTTTCGTTAAAAGCTTGCAGATTTCTTCCAAAAAACCACTCAAATCTTTTGGAAATGTATCTCAAAAAAAGAATTTTTTTTATAAGTTCTGCAAAACAGGCCCGAATTAACACTCCAAAAAAATGGGTAAAACTGGCCATACTGGTACCCTATGATTCACACACGGAGACGACGCAGTGAGGAAGGAAACAGAGCTATGATTCACACATGGGAGACCCAAAAACGACGACGATGCAGTGAGGAACAAAGCTGCTCTTCATGTTTTCTTTTACTATATTCGTATGTTTTCTTCGTATGCTTTCTCTGTTCTTCATGCTTTTCTCTGTCAAACAGCTTCAAAAAACAGAGCTGTTCTTCATATGCTTTTCTCCTTCTTCTTTTTTTGATATATATATATATATATATATATATATATATATATATGCTGACGTGGCCAGCCGGTTGCCCAAAGGTTGCATGAGCCGGTGGTATATAGAAGAACTATATATATATATATATATATATATATATATATATATATATATATATATATCCTCAACTACAGTCTATTATAAAAGTAAAATGACTTGTACAATATAGAGTACCTAAGTCCAGCACATATTTTTTTTATAAAATAGGAAAAAATTGAGATCAACGTGAAAGAACCATTTTTTCATGTTGAATTCCAGCTTTTTCAAATGAAGTAGTGTAAAGGATTTGCACACCCTAAAATTAGAATTAATTCTTCTTTATAAAATATATGAACATATTTGAACATATTATATATGCATGGGCATAACTCGTATTCCAACTTGGGAAAAATAAACTTAATTACATCGTTTAATTTTAAGAATATTATATATTATTGAATTACAAATTATTAGCGCATAATTAAACAAATCATGTGAAAGGGCATAAACAAGCTTTGGGTGTCCTGGTTCACTAGCTAGTTCTATACAACATACTTCAATATAACTCAATAAATAATTAATTAAGGAGGGAATGTACGTAATTTAATGAAGGAGTGCATGTAATGTACTTTAGGGAATCATGTAGAAGTACTACTCAGTGTTGGGAAAATAAATTAATTTAAAAAAGTATAGGCCTATATACTTTAATTTGGTGACGGTGCATGCATGGGATTCCATGCATCGAAATGTAAAATTCTAACAGATCATGATGATGATCATCACTATCAGCATCGATCGTTCTACCGCCCATGCATAAGTAGTACTAGTACTGGAAATATATATATATATATATATATATTAACTTAATTGTGAATTAGTTAATTGCATGGTCAAGTTTTGAACTTTCCATGCATTTCAGTAAGTACTGTGCGGGCCTCCGTGCACAACAATATCCAGCACCAAGATCAAAATGCATATATGCATTAATAATGCATGCATGAGGTACTTATGGATGGGGGAGACATGCCACACATGGTCATTTAATTTACTGCCATAAAGGCATAATCGTTAGGTGCAGCTAGAAAAGATGCAGCATGCATGCACGTATTTACATACATACATATATATATATATATACACACACTTATTAATGCATGCATGCATGGCATATGTTTGATGATCAACTTGGGCGACATCGCACATGGGGATTTTTATTTGGGCGGTCCAAATGGCTGCATGCATAGACAAATTTGGACCACAGCCATAAAAATTTGCACTTAACCGTACGTCTTGTCAAAGTGCTCAATACCGTCCAAAAAATTTACCATCCAAATTATACATTAGCTAGATAGAGGCCAGACATTGGTAGTTAGATAAGTCCAATTTTCTCATAGAGTTGTGGATTAGATTTTTTATATCTATCATGCTTACCTCTCTCTCTCTCTCTCTATATATATATAATATATATATATATATATATATATACTAGTAAGGGCAAAACATATAAAGTGAAGAAAGAAGTATAGACTTTACATACAATTTAGTGTCTTAATTATTTAAATATATAATTACAACAGTAAAAAGTTTAAGAAGAACATATTTTGAGTGTTTATGATGTAATTTGATTTATAGGATAGACAGAGAGTACGTTGAGTTTATTCTAGGGCAGTTGTCTATATTGATTCATTTCTGCACGCAATTACATAATCCATTCATTTTCTAAAACTGTAGTACTTGCAATATTTGCTAACTATGGTAGGTGCTCCTGTTAATGAAAAAAATAAATACATAATGCATAAACATTTTACCTCGCCTGTTTGTTCGAAGAGATCAACAGTTGTACAATTCAATATTTCTTTTGCTATTAGTCCAAAGATAACAACCACTATACATCCAATATCTTCCTGTACTTCTAGATAGACTCATTAGCTAAAATTAATGAGAATATTAGTAATTGCGTAATTTTAACAATTACTATGTTATATTTATCATCTAAGGAATGATCATTTAAAATGATGAGATAAAATGATTTACCGTGGCTATGAGATGCTCATGTTTTTGCAATTATAACACAAATTTTTCGTTGCAATCATATTCAGTTGCTTTATTACAATTTGCACGGAACATGTAGTGGAACTTCAAGGTGATGTTGCCGATCTGGGTTGTGGGAGGCCTCCAGCGTCCCTTGAGATTGACTATGTGCATCGATGGCTCACTGTGTATAGTAAATTTCAGATGCTGGTGGTCTTGTAAATTATCTCTTTTATATCAAAGCTTCACTCCCTCCTGAATATTCCGTACTTTATTTATTTATTTACTTACACAAGTAAATTTATCAATTATCATTATCCTGCTCACTGCTAAAAAAAAATTATCGCTATCACTCAAAAATCAGAAAATTCAATAAAGAAATGAATTGTTAATGATCTTTTTGTCCCTCCCTCTATCTTTAATGTCTACGTGCTGAAAAATTAGAAATAACACTTCATTATTTCTATAAACTTTAATCGGATATTTTAATATGTCGAATTTATTTTAGGGTATTTATTATATTATTTGGTATGATTTTTTATTTTTTGCAATAAATAATTGCTTAAAGTAAGTGAGATTATGCCGTAGAAATGATAGCTCTTGATAAGTAGGACAACCACATAGAATTTTTTTAAAAAATAAATTTATAAATTTAAATAATAAGTTAAATTTATTATTTGAAAATAAATATATATATATATATAAATCATTTGGAAATAGTTTCCCTCAGCTTCTTAGGATGTTATTTAAGTTAACTGTTTCGTCACTTGGTGGTCTGTACTTCTATTGTATAAAATTATGAATCATCAAATACAATTAAAAGATATCTATATTCCTTTTTTCTTTTCTTTTCTTTTCTTTTTTTAAGGGAAAAAAAAAGAAGGAAAATCACAATTGTTTCTAATATGCTTTGAAATGAATTAAGTGGATGAAATAATTAATGTGGGCATGTATCGTTTAGGTTGAATTAAAATCAAAGTGAAGAATATAAGATTTGGAGCAGATATTTCTTCTTTTTAAATAAATAAAAAATAAAAAACGAAGATGATTCTAATAGTTCTAGGCCTTGGACTCACCATTCGATAAAATGGGGGAACCAAAAAAATGAATCCAATAAACTAAGAGTAGTGGTACATCCCCGAGGGATGTAGCTCGAGAACCCACCGAGAAAGGTAGAAAAAAGTTTTTTAATTTTTTTAATTCTTTTTTTTTTATATTCTTAAATATTTTTTTGAAAATAAAAAAAATTCACAACATTGCTAAAAAATGCTTCTTTAATCAATAAGTAAAAAAAAAAATTTGAATCCGAACACAAATTTCGAGACCCACATTCGGCGAGTTTAGCATTTTTCATAAAGACGTAATAGATAGGATGTAGTTTAGCACTCATCTGTAATATAATTTTTTTAAAATATAAAGAGATTCTTTCAAATGTAACTTTGTTTTATATTTGATTCCTTATTTTGTATTTTGTTACACGAATTATGGAGAGGAAATTATTCATTATTATAAACCTCTTAAATTAATTTCTTTCTTTTGTTTTTGATTTTTTATTAAAAAATATTAAAAAATATAATATTTAAATGATATGAAGAAGAAAAAGATAAACTAATATATAGTATATTGTAAATTAACATATAAAATAAATAAATAAATAATATTTGATAATATTTCTTCAAAGATAGAAAAAAAAATCCCTTAAAACTACATATTTGATTATTTTTTTGTAAACAGATCTAGATCTAGACGTCCGTGCATCTTCCAAAAGGTCTAAGTAAATGAGGTGTGTTGTTAGCATTGGGAGAAGAGAGATAAATACATGCAAATTATTTATCTTTATTTGATCTATTATTGGTCTGCAAATTATTAAAGCAGATCAAGATATAATTAAATACAAAATTGCTTTTTTTTTTTTAATTTATATTTATTTGATCCATTTTATTGAAAAGTTGGTAAATTGAAAAAAAAAAATTCCGAAATTCACTTGCTTTTGTGTATTGGGTACATGAGGCGTTGGATTGTGTATTGTGTATTGTGTATTGGGCCGTGAGGTGGAGGAACACTCGTGAGAGAGTAAGAGAGCGTGGGGGAGCTAGGTGGCTCTACTGGGCATGAGGGTGGCTAGGGGAGGTCGTCGGTGGGAGGAGAAGCTTTTGGTGGTGGTGCGGTGGTCGTGTGAGCGGCTGACGGCGACGCTAGGGGGAGAAACCCGTGAGTTTTGTGTGTGGCCTATGGGGAGCTACATGCTCTAGGTCAAGGGGAGGAGGAAGGGGGGGTTAGGGGAGACCCGTGGTGGTGCTTGGTGAAGCTGGAGGTTGACGATGGCAGTGCCACAGTCGTGCGAAGTGAAGAACTCGAGAGGAGAGAGGGCTTCGCATGGGGGAAGAAAGACTGTCGTGAGGGGCTAGGTTCGGTGGGATGGTGCTCGTTGGCATGAGGGGGAGCTGTCGTGGTGGCCGGTGACATCGCTGGTGGCG
This sequence comes from Juglans microcarpa x Juglans regia, assembly GCF_004785595.1. Classification (NCBI taxonomy): domain Eukaryota; kingdom Viridiplantae; phylum Streptophyta; class Magnoliopsida; order Fagales; family Juglandaceae; genus Juglans; species Juglans microcarpa x Juglans regia. Next base: position 1,415,469 of record NC_054595.1, read on the forward strand.
CACGGCAACGTGGGGTTGAGGAGGGCAAATCCTTGAGAGAGGGAAGCTATTTCGGTTGGAGGAGAGAGAGAGAGACTCGTGGTGGCTGGGTACGTGAGATGTGGTCACCGGTGGAAAGGGAAGCTCGTGCGGTGGTGGCTGGCGACGAGTGACTGCGGGCTGTTGTGGCTAGTAGAAGCCGAGAGAAACGCAAGGGGAGAGGGGCTGTCGGATGGGGGAGAGGAAATATAGCCAGGCAGAATGGAAATTTGGGATTAGAAACGGGGGCAAAATGGGAAGAAAAATTGTTAGATGAAAAACACTATTGATACGTCATTCGCACTTATATATATAGTAGATAATGACACCACTATAGTTTGCATGGTAGGTCACATGCTTATTGTTACCTATACCTCTCTCTGATTTGCATCCATCAATTATAGTATCATTAGGTGTAAATCTGGATGCGAATCCGTGTATTAAGCGATACCTACATCTGACTTTATAATACGTTTCGTATACTCGTCTGGGTTAACTCAGTTATAACCCTGGCAAGTACCATGTTATAAAAATTTCAGTAATCAGTTATCCTGATTGTAACCAAATATTTGAATTCGTCAAAAAATCATTTTAAAGAGGAGTTTTATAGACACGAAACGACGTCATTTCATCTAGAAGACAATTGTTATAAAAAATGTAAAATCCGATTATGGGTACTTGGTACCTGCATCCAAATAGGGACAGGTACGAAATCCGGATACCCACCTGGATCAACCCGGTCCTCTAGATTTCAGACTGGATTGAGAAAAAAATCAGTCCGGATGCACACCTTTATTATCATTGACAGTAGAGAAATAAAGTTCTATTAGAATATCATGTTTAGTCTTAGTTATTTCTATTGATCTTTCGTAATTTAAATGATTTTTCATTAAGTGGTTAATTTACAAAGTCGTTTAAAATGTGCCACATCAGCAAAGTGATTAGATATAACAAAGTATAATACGAAGAGTAACATTAATTGCTATATATCATACTGTACTTGCCAGCATATAGAATAGGGATTTTCACAAACAATCATGCCCGCTCATAATTAGATGATCTAAAGATCTAGTTATGATATATATCACATGACACTCAAAAACAAAGCTATCCCTTCGATCTGTTTTATTAATTTCTTGCTGATTCGAGAAGCAAAATGAAGGGATTGATCATGTTCTTTAACTAAACTGATATATATTAATATTAATATATTAATATTAATGTCCTTCTATATATCCTTAGTGAAGTACTTGTCGGTCCCTGAATATCATGTACATAAATGATGCTTGATATATATATATATATATATATATATATATATATATCCACTGATCGGCCGGTGAAGTAGTACTTGCCCAGCAAAAACAAAGTGATACATAAAATAGTAGTAATATTTACAGCCAGAAAGTAAAGGTACGTACTTCTTGCATGTTCGAATATTGCTTTCCATTGGGGATTTCAATGGTTAGATCGATGAATATACGGTACAAATTTAGATTTTTTAGAATGAAAAATGATACTTAATCGGCTCCCTCAAATTTACTGTTCAAAGTTAGTACTGCTTGGATATTTTAATTGTTTTTAATAATTAAGGAATCAACTATTAGTGAAGCAATTGTGTATTTTTTTTTTCTTAATGCTGAAGGATATTAAAGAAATATTTAAAAGAAAATGAAAAAAAATCAAATGCACTAGGGGACACATCCAGCAGTACATGCTAGGCAGAATTTAGAATGAGAGATAAACACATAAAGTAGAATCACAATATTTATAACTAATAAATTTCCCATAGAGCATTAAATTATGCCTAATAGATGTTATAAAACTCACTTTATCTGTCTATGATCTCTCTACCACTTTAATACAAATCCAATCCAATCTCTTATATCTACGTTGATATTAGGACCCAATATTGTCTCATTTTTTTTTGGTGCATTCACGACAAAATTTCCCTTTCATGTAATCTGATCATGAAGATCCAATAATTCAAAGCACCATCATGGAAAGAAAGAAGTAAAGAGCCTACAGTACAATTATGGAAAGAAAGCACTTTCAGAATTATGCTACAAGAAAGCATACACACGCAGATTGAGTGAGACTTTCCAACTATAATCTTGAACACTACTTTTAAGTAGTTCTCAAGTGATTCTGATCAATTATTTACTAAAGCATATATATATATATATATATATATATATATATATATATATATATATATATATATATATATACACATCATTAGTGATCTGTGAAACCTGATTCAAATTAAAGGTGTCGAAGATCAAGTAAATATTGGCTGATTAATTTAATTCAGTTTATTTTTTCAATTTTAATAAACTAATTTATTACAAGAAAAGTGAGTATTTGAGACTGATTATTTGTAATGAGAATGATTATTTACGATAAAAATAGATTTATTTTAACAGAAAATAGTCATTTTTACAAGAAATAACCTGTCACAAATAAATATTATTTTTTTTTTTTTTATATATATATAGTGTAATTTGCTATATATATATATATGTTAATTAATCTATTCCGGAAAAATGAAAGTAGCTGTGAACATTATCATCATGACCCTGATCAGATGGATCAAAGTTAAGATGGCAGACATATATAAAGCAAGATTCCTTGAGGTATAAAATAATAAAAAGGTAATGGACATAGGCACATGGATTTTAGGTGAGGATGGGGCACAGAAAACCAGTAGATCGAGAACTTTGCCTTGCATGGAAATTATGGTGGCAGACCGTCATTCACGTAGAAAGGACCTCAGCCCCCAGCCTATAAGGGCTAATTAAAGATCGATAGATCATTCAAATTTCAACCAGTTAGCACTAAAAGTGCTTTCGAGGTAGGGAAAAAAGAACTGAAAAGAAAAGTGCTTTTGGTTTGCTTTAGCTGAACCAGCTAGCACTTATATATACCTACAAAAGTAGATTGAAATTGAATGATCAAGGAGAGCGGCCTCACCCACCCATTTTGATGATCTCCGATGATCAAAATGATATTTTTTTATTAGTAATCAAGTTATACGAAACCAGGCCAACCCTTATCATTATTTGAACATATATATGGTCTGCAAATGCTCCGGTGATATGCATATATAATGCTTGTTAATTCGTTTTAGAGCATTTTCTTTTTTAATTATAAATTAGTGTCGAGTTCTGTGTTTTGAATGTTATGTTTTTAATCATTACTCATGATTAATGGAGCCGAAGTTAATATTGGAGGTAGTAGTGAATAAATTAATATATTTTGAAGTCTGCATATATATCATGAGTTTTTCTATTCTTAAACTGAAGATAGATAGATCACGCCATGATCTATATCATTTAAATTAATGGTAATATTTAATTTATATAAACCGAATTTTAAAATTTATTTTTTAAATCAAACTATGCCATTTAATTAAAATTTTATAAAATTAGATATGTGTATTTTACATATCGACTTAAAAATATAATTTTTCTTTTTTCAATTTCACTAAAATCTCAATGGAGCTAAACCAGATTTTAATATCTCACAGGAAATAAAAAAAAATGAACACCAAACTTACAAACGATCTCCAGAAAATTCAAATTCACTAGTCATGAAAAAAAAAAAAAAAAAAAAAAAATTCATTTGCCGTTGTAATAAGTTGGCTGCAAGGCGGTAGTACTGATACGTACTACTGATTTCAATTTTCAACCAAGTCGTCGGAGTTCAATCAATTAATTGCATGAGAACATATTACTGCATGCACAATGCACGTACAAATTAAGCTAAAACCTGGCCGGCGGCCAAGTCACTGATATATTAATCGGTTTGTGCCGTTTGTTTGTTCGATTAGTACGTAAAATATGTATTAACTTAAAGCTATATATTGTCCCGTTTACTTGTCTGATTAGTATTAAAAACGTCGGTCATTTCATAATTAACAGATTCTTATAATTAAGAGCATCGTAGGTACGTGATCAATATAATTAATTGCAGCAATATTTCTCAATTAATTACGGCGTTAGTTATAAGGTTGATTTATGATTCGCAAGTAATTATTGAATTTACAATGAAAAAAATTAAAAACAAATATGAATTTATATAACTTCATATATATACATAATAGGTAAAATTTATTTTATAACAAAAATAATTTTTCAATTTAATATATTACGTTAACCCAAGTCAGTTTAAAATTTTATAAAAATAAAATCTTTTATAATTAAAATATATATTTTCAATGGTAGTGATAGGGTTACTACCCTATTACTACTCATTTACTACTCATAGTTCATTTCAAATCTTTTATTTTGTTATCATTTTCTTTTAAGTATTTTTTTAATTTTCAGAAAAAATTAAAAATATATATATAATTTTATTAATAGTCACTTCTTTAACCATTAAATAAAATAAAAAATTAAAAATAAATCAAATATAAAATAAGTAGTAAATAAGTAATAAGAAGATAGTAACCATATCATTTTCCTATTTTCAATATATATATATATATATATACACAAACGCAACATTTTCACTTAAACCGAAAGGACACAAGAACTTTAAGTAGGTTTTGCTATATCTTTTATGGCACAACAGTTTCATCGATCATGAGTAGAGATCATGAGTACATAATTACAAGAGCAGGAAAGAAAATTCAAATTGATGGAAAAGAGAGAGATCATAATTTAAAGTGAAAAAGCAAAATGAGGAATCAAGGCCGTATACTAGGAGTAGTACTACTTATTCGGTGGAAGTTTATAATTTGATCTGAAATGAGAGATGATCTACTACAATAAAAATAAATATTTGTAACGGATTATTTACAATGATAATGATTATTTACGATAAAAATAGACTACTTTTAATAAAAAAATAATTACTTTTACAGAAAATAACTAAGTTTAGACCATTCATGAGAGGTTTCGTGCACGAGGGGATGTGTTTCATGCCCAATACATGTTCTCCTAGTGCTCACATGGTTTCCTTTCATTTTCAAAACGCACTCCTATTTCTTTCCAAATCAGGCCTCGGACATTACAACTTTTGGACCCCTCCTGGCTTTTGAAAGTGAGACGCTTTTGTGAATTACGTCGTTTAGCTAGCTTGCTTTTTTCAAAGCCATACAAACAAATATTAGGCTTGGATTCACATGATGTGGTTTTAATTTTCGAATGCTCATCACAATCTTAGTTGTACAATCTCAACTTCATCAAACCTATATAGTGATCTTTTGCCCCCATAACAGTTTGCCTCTTTTTACTCATGATGAAGTACTGCATGCATGGGTTATTTGGCCGGTGGCATTTCAATTGGTGAATGGTTTTAGATTATCCAAACTTCAGATCAGCAAATCATCGAGTCTAAAAAGGGGGATGAATATCGATCCGTAGATAAAGAATGATTAAACAAAAAGGAAACATGTTGTTAACTCGAGATAAGTCATGATCCTCATGAGCATCCTCCCATCATATATATATATAGTAGATCAGACTTGTCTTCTATATTATGGTCATGTATTCTATGTGATGCTAATTAATGATGTTGCATTTCATCATGCATGTAACATTGAAGAGAAATTAAGGTCGAGACCCAGCTAGCATTTCAGGTTAGAAGAAGTAGAGTAAACCATCCCAAGATGTTTACCCAGAAGAGACAAATAAATGAAAAAGCAAATGGGAGCTTGGAAAGAACACTTTACAGTTTACACTTCTCTTATCCAAATAAATCTAAAATCTTATCCAAATCTGCACTATCGGTAAAGCTGTGCCAAAAGATAATCATAAGTGTTATCCAAGCCTTACACCTAAGATTGATTTTTAGTAGAGTGTGAGGTCAGGAATAGTAATTGATAAAAAAATTATTAAAAATAATTATAGATCAGAATAAATCTATAAAACCTCGAGTAGTAGCTAGCGCCATATATATAGGTTGATAACTCAATCACGGGATAATGACACAGCCAGATGAAGGATTTACATTACTAGAGTGGTGCATGCATATCCAAACATACAACTTGTAAAAGAAAAACCCAGCTAATGAGCTCATAAATGTGAAAGAGATTGCATCATAGTGTATAACCCCAACGCCCACCAGACATACCTTTTTTAAAGTACCTAACAGCTTTTTAAGGCTGCACCGAAGTCATCCAAATGCATGCTTTCTTTAATCTAGATTGAAGGAACGTATCATGTCCGGCACCAGCTTCTTCATGTTTGATCACTTGTAGTGTGTATTTATTTATAAAAAAATTACAGCAAATTACGAAAGAATACAGGCTGAAAAATGGATCACTCGCATCTTCATTCTATACGATTCAATTAGTTATTTTATATTCAAGTTGATGTATAGAATATATCATTCATATCATTTAATTAAATGGTAAAATTTGATTTATTAAATTCAAATTTTAAAATTTATAAATTAAATTAAATTATGTTATGAAAATATTTTACTAAGTGTATTGTACGTATCTAACATGAAAATATAATTTTTCATGACTGAATATTGTATTCATGTTTATGGTACCATTTACCGGCACATAAGGAGCACGATGAACCGTAATTAATAAAGCTGGGAGTGCTAGTTTTTAGTCTGCACTCTTCTCCATATTTATAGCATTATTCTTTTATGTGGGAAATGCTAGTTGTCCTGAAAATAGATCCTGATATAATATATAATTTTTTTATTTAATAATTAAGAAATTATTTTTTAATAATGTACTGAATTTTTTTTAAATATTTAAGAATATAAAATAGATAAATAAATAAAAAGATCAAATAACTTTATCAAAATCCATTCTCATGCTACACCCATATCGGTGGATATAACATGACTCTTTTTACTTATGATTCTTGCTACTGGTGGCTCTACTCGCACAGCTAAGAGTTCCTACTAGTTGATTTTGATTTCTTCTTTTATATGTATTTTTTTAACACTTTTAAATATTTTTTTTAAATTATAATATTATTAACAAATACTTACTTAATCATTAAGTTAAAAAAAAAAACAAAAGAGGGAAGAAGAAGAAGTAGAAGAAGAAGAGGCATTTAGCCTTATCGGATCCATCCTCGCGGTGGGTGTAGCAAGAAGAAAAAAGCTATTGCTACCGCTAACCCAGTTGGTTTTGTTTTTTTGTTTTTTTTTCACCACCAACATTGACCAGTAGATTCTGCAACTTTTTTTTTTTTTTTTTCTTTCGTATATGCAAGTGCAACCTAACAGAGCTCATTTAACACGCCAACGGACGGTCCACACATGTACACACAAAATCGATTGAGATCATGTTTTTAAAGATATTAATTACAATGAATGCCCAATGATAACGCCGTGATCGATATCCAATGCCTCGCCTGGCACTGCGTGACTGCGTGCCCTCCCAAGTGCTGCTACTTAGGGATGTAAATACACTAGTATGTTTAATAGTCTACTCGATATTCGTCCAGTTAAATTTAAATCGAATTCGATTCGTGAAGGAAAAAAAAAATCGTTCGTGAAAATAGATACTCATATTAAATATTTTAACATAAATATTAATAATTAGATCTTTAATTTTCTATGATTTACAATAATAAAATAATGATAATTAAACACATACATTTTTCTATCTATTTAATGAAAAATTTGATATGACTATGAGAAAATGATCACCCTACCAACTTAGCCTCTCAAATGTTTCCTGATGGCTAGAGACACTCTTATGTTGTAGGTGAAAACCCTTTAACCCCTCAGTGCTATTTATAAACTTCTGACCATCAAGAAATCTAAAATTTTGTGTTTGACTGTGATTAGAGATATATAGTTAATCTTATCTCTTAGGAGTTTTCTTATCTCATTATAACACATCTATTAACTGATAAATTTTGAACTATTTCAAACTCTATCAAGATGGGTGTGTGGAACATTGAGTTTAAATAAACTCTTACAACCCGCTCAATCGATTTGAAAATGACACATGCCCGACAAAACTCGACTCGACTCAGCTAAGACTCGTTAAGACCTGCTCGTTTATGCTTAAGTAGACTCGTTAGTTCGACTTGATTAAAACTCATTCATATATTAATAAATATATATATATATATATACACCTATGTGTATATATATATATTTGTATTACCTAATAATATAAGCATACAACTTTTAAAATTAAACATATAATATGTAATCTAATTATTTATGTCTATATAGTGAATATATTTCATAGATATATTTTATAATTTGTATAACAATTAGTCGATAAAATTTAATAATTTCACATACTAGTATGTGAGAACCATATATGAAACAGATATATGCTATCATATTAAGTGTATGCATTAATAATATATGTAAATATATGATATATTGTTATTTTGGATAAAGATCAACTAGTTAGATATTAATTATTTATAATTTTTTTAAAATTTTATAATTCAATAGAGGTTCTACTTGTTAGTTATATAAATTTAATATTAGATTTTTTATTTATTTAATTTATTAATTATTAAATATTATTAAAAAAAAAATAAACAATTCGTACTCGAACTTAAGCTCAGCTTGACTCAAATTTGTTTATAGGACGAGTTTGAATTGAGAGTTCAACTTATCGAGTTGAACTCAAATAAAGAATAAAAAAAAATCACTAATTCAGATTGGAACTTGGGCTCAAACTCGAATATTTTGAATCAAGTTGAGACAAGTTAAAAAGGGGCTCGATTGCAGTCCTACTAAAAGTTTTAAAAATCGTTTCGTACCGGCTTAAATACCGGCCGTTTCGGCCTAAATTTCGGCATGTACCGGCCTAAATTTCGACCTGTACCGGCCAATATTTCGGCCTTCATTTTTTTTTTTCCATTTTTTCAAACTATAAGTTCATTTTTTGACCCCCAATTTAGACTAAACTATTTATAATTTATATATATGTATGTATTTATATATAATTTATTCATATATAAACTATTATTTTAGAATATAATTGTTATATATATTTATATATATAATTTATTCATATATCGGCTATTCTGAAACGGTATTAGTATCAAAATATTTCATTTCAGTATCTTGATCAATACGTCATTCGATACGGTATTCAAAACATTGATACTACTGCTACTATACCTTCTATTTGTCGCAATACGGTGGCGCCGCAGAACAGAAGGGGCATCTAGTCATCTCGCGGTGGATCGGCGAATTATTGGGCCGAGTTGAATTTGAACCAGCATAGACATATTGTCAACGAATTTACGGTCCGCTCCCATTACCTGCTCGGGCATCATTTTATTCGTATCAACTCTCTTGGTTCGTACCAGCTTCGGTTGTCTCATCATTTTATTAGTTTTTCTTTTTATATCATTTTTCTACCCTGCAAAATAATATAATTTTATTGACTTAGGTACAAAAGATGGAAGAACCGTACAAAGATTTCAATAAAGAAAAACAGGACCGCTTGTAAGCGGTCGGTTTGATAACTCTTGTATAACAACCCTCTACTTAGCTCTTGACACCTCAGCAAATGCAATAATCTCACGGTAGACTCGTACGCATGGGATAGAAGGGGCAAAATCTTGAACTCAGCGTATGCATTTGTGCTTCCTTCAGAATTCGCGACTGTGTGCTTCCACGCCCAGGAGACCTCCACCTCCAGCAGCCACCGCTACCAGTCCACCACCACGTCCAAAGCCAACCACCACCAGTATCCTCCTTGGCCGATTTCTCCCAGCTCGATTTCTCTTGATTTCGGCCCACGAGTTCTTTGCCCACTATACAAGCGCAGTTCCACCGCCCCACTCCACTGCAACTGGTCAGTCGCCCACCCTAGGCTTCTTCTGTTTTGTTGGGTTGAATCCCTTCACTCTGTTCTAGCCATCACCATCATTGTGCATCTCGTACAGCCTTTACTCACTCTCCATACCCATCTCCTCTCTCTCTCTCTCTCTCTCTCTCTCTCCAGCCACTTTCTCAGTAGCTGCGTTTGATCTCTCTCTCTCTCTCTGAGTCTCTTGCACACGTTCTTTTATCTTCTGGGTTTGGTAAAAAGGCTTGAAAATTTGAGTCCCAACATTCAAAATTGAAACTTTTATCTGTGCTCTCTGTTTGGTGCTCTGTTTCTCGTTTGAGTCTTTCTGTTGTTGTTAATTTAGAATGACTGTGGAGAACCGGAGAGCTGGTGTGGTGGCTGAAGATATGGACCAGGACAGATTCCCAGCGGGTACGCGTGTTCTTGCTGTGGATGACAATCCAACTTGCCTAAAACTGTTGGACACCCTGCTTCGAAAATGCCAGTATTAGGGTCTGTTCCCTTTCTGTTTTAATTGTTTGCTGTTTTTATGGAGTTGGCTTGATTTCTGGAGCATTTGGATGGTGCTTGAACTGTTGTTGGTTTTCTAATTTTACAAAATTCGTGTTTTTATATGAAGCTTTGTATGTGTTTTATTGAAACGTGTTCGTATTTGGTGTTGTGCATATCATTTGTTTTTAATCCGAAAGGTGATGCCATATTAGAATCAATCTTTTACTATAAGAAAAGATTAGAAATCGTAAATGGGATATGCTTTTGCTCTTTGAGCATTTTGGTATAATTATGATTTTTCTTTGATTTTAATGAGCGGTGGTTTAAGTACTGTTGTATACTCTTCCAGTTATGCAGACTATGTTTTCTACCGTAGGATAAGGGAAAATGCTTCACTTTTCATTAGTGTCTGGGTTTTGAATTTCATATTTTTTTCAAATTTGGCTTCTTAATGTGATTTCTGGTTTGTGCAATTACAACGACCAATCAGGTTCCTATGGCATTGAAAATGTTGAGGGAGAACAGAAACAAGTTTGACCTGGTTATCAGTGACGTGAATATGCCAGACATGGATGGCTTTAAGCTCATTGAGCTTGTGGGGCTTGAAAATGGGGATGCAAACCAGAGAAGATCTGATGCTATTCAGCTTAGGAATTCATCCATATAACCGCCTACGTGTCACCACCTGATTATGGGCTGTTATCTCCAAATAATAAGCCCGACCGGTCTGCAAGTTTTTTCAATGAAAAATGAGCGATGCTACAATCTGAAAATTTACCTCGAAAGATGTTTTGAATCGTGTATTTTATTTTATTTATTTTATGTATTTTATTTTATTTATTTTATTTTATTTATTTTATGTATTTTTTTAATCATCATAAAAAATTTTAAAAAAATTAAAAAATTCACAACATCATTAAAAAACATTTCCTTAATCATTAAGAAAAAATAAAAAATAAATAAATAAAAGTTTTGGGAGAAATCTTCCGAATCCATTTTCGAGATCTCAAGCATTTCTCATGAAAAATTTTATTCATTATTTTTATATATATTATATATCACATATAATTTTTTAATTTTAATTTTTTTTCCTATTAAATATATAGTGTATAAAAGATGAGTAGAAAAATTGAATTAAATTAAGAAAAAAAAAAGTATAATGTAGGGAGATGATAAGTAATAAAACCTTAATCAAATACAACAATATAAAAATATTTTGAGTTAATTATAGCACTAATATTGAATTTTAAGTTACGTGAACAGAAAGTTTAGGAGATCATGCTTAATTTTCCAAACAACTCCTTAATTTTCAAAAAACTCGTAATCATTTATTTCTATCAATCTTTTGATAGACAATTAATGGGAGGTTACGCATCAGTCTTTAATTAATTAACATGTGGCATCAATATCCACTTCAATCGATCAACAATTGTCACATGTCAGTCCCGCTGTTAATTTTCTAATAACAAATTAACAGAGATACCCAATCGCGAGTGTCTTGAAATTCATGTATCAATTTTGCGTAAAGTCAGAATTTGAGGTTTCAAGTTTTAAAAATGTGAAAACCTAAATACTAATTTTATAATTAACCCAAAAACTTTTGTTTAATACACTTTTTTTCCATGGACCAATGTATCTTTGATGTGGATCAAGCAAGTATAAAAAGTATGAGAAATGATAGTTACAGTCGTGAGTGTGTAAGTACCGTATAATCACTTTAAAATAAATAAATAAATACAGGACTTACATGTAAAAATAATAATATTTTAATAATAGACTCTACTATTCTTCAAAGTAACTGTATGACGCTTATACACTCCACGACTATACGTCGCAGGCATTGGTATTGTAACCTTTTATAACCATAGTAAATCTCATAAAAAGTAAAATGTGACAACGCACCCGGCTGGTAAGCAGTAAAATTCTAAAAAAACACAGAAGAAAAATATTGTCAAATAAATGGAAAATATAAACAGTGAATTGTCAAATTAAGTAGTTAATAGAGATTCCAAACAAAAGATAGAGAAAGTGATGAGATCAGATCGAGAGACGTCGACGAACAGGGCAACATATATATGACGGTTCAATGTGAGATTCACAAGCACCCAAGATGACGTTAATTTCTGGTTCATGTCTTGAGGATGAGATGATGGAGTACTGTAGCAAGTCGAGAGGAAGGAATCGGACGGCCGGTGTGTCGAGAACGGAGGATATTGGCGGAAACAAAAAGATCTTTGCTGACAGACAACTCCTCTTGAATGATAAAAGTAAAAAAATAAAAAATAAATATGTGGGACAAGGCAGTGGATACGAAAAAAAAAAGACCAGAGTACAGTGGGACAAGTTCCAGTAATTCGAATTACTAGAGCTTCTGATCTCTAGGGTAACAACGGGCAATGTCGACATGATATCGGGCAATGGCTATCGATAGACAAGATAACGTGCGCCTCATGGCCGATCGCTGTCAATTAAGCAGAAGCATGAAGAAGCAGCAGTGTGGGGGGCCAGGTGGGGGCTCTACTCTTGCACACAATACAGAAATTCCTCTCAGAGGGGTTCCCGGTGGGCACTACATACATACGTGTATGCCCCAAAACTATCTCCCGCCTCCGATACCTGCTGGCTACCTAGCATTGGATTCTAAACTTTGGTCGTCGGGATAAAAAGGGCATGGAAAACGACTGGTACCGATCTTTCTTTTTCTTTTTTTTTTTTCTTTTTTAAGCACTTGGGCTGCACTGCATGCATATTTTCTTGCCGGCTGGCTGGAGGAGAGAAGAAAAAATATGTTTTGTCACTTAATTTGCTGGCAGCAATTACCTTTTGTCTGAACGTATTTGATGCTGGGAATTACATATGCCCGCAGCCCATGACTTTCGTTTTCTGGTGCGTTTTTCGTTGTAGTCTGCAAACACCAAACCTGGTTTGTGCTCTACCGATTCATCCAATTAAACAGTTCGATCTACATGGATTTGCCGCAGTTGTACATTAATTGTTCATTTGTGTATATGATAGAATTCTTAATTAGATTTTACGATTATAGTAATTAATTGTGGGTGATAAATTTTGGTTCATTTTATTAAAATGAAAGTAACAGTTTTTATGATCTCCAAAGCCCAAATAGTTGATTGGATCATACCAAAATAAATAAATAAATGATTCGGTCTATGGGAAATGAAATTGTTATATGTTAGTAGCTGGTATCCCATGATTCATGTTTTGTCCAGATAGGTGAAGAAGTTATTAATTAAACATCCCATGACAAAACTCTTTAAATAAGAATTTTACGTACGTTAAAATAATAAGAGTGTAAAAATGAACGTATAAAAAAACTCTCATCTCTCTATAATTTCTTATAATAGCCATCTTGATCAGCTCTTGATCTTGAAGTGTGAAATTATTTAGTAAGCGATGTAGATGTGCAATCATAAGAAAATGATGTCGACTATAAGATAAGCAAAAATCCGGATAAGTAATACTACATATAATTGTAGAGTGCGTAAATACCGCGCAATCGTTTTGAAAAAGAGTGAGATCTACTATTAAAAACAAAATTTTGGATCTCATATTTACTCTTTTTTTTTTCAAAAAAATTAAATAGCGCTTGGCCACTCCATAATTGTAAATATTATTTCTTGATGAAAAACCTTCCCTCCGAATGAGCGCGGTCTGAAGGCTAAGTTGACACCCTCCAGCCTCCAATTTTTCTCATAAAAAACTAGCATTCATGCGATATTTGTCTATTCTTATAAAGAACCAGCATTCATCCGCTAAGTTAACACCTTGACTTCATTTCTTCTCCATTCAACCGTCACTGCAACGTTTGTGCAAATTGAGTCCAACTCGCACCACTCACAAAGCCAAGCAACTCTTCTTTCTTATGACTCTTACTATTCCAAACACAAATCAGAGCACGCGGAAGCCTGCAATTTCAAAGACCCCCTTCCCTCTAATACCAAGAAAAAGAACTAAAACATGCTATCGAAAGATTGGAGAGATGCCAAGATTTGAACAGGGAAGAAGTTAAGAACAACGACAATAATTGCCCAATATTTGGGTTGGCTCAAACTGATCCTCAGATTTCCTTGACCCATGCACCATTTTTTGTGCATCGAGCCCCTTGACTTAAAAAAAAAAAAAAAAAAGAAAGAAAGAAAGAAAGAAAGAAAGAAGCCCATTTAAGAAAACTTGCTCCATCACTATTCTTGAACTCCTCGTCTTTTCGAATAACAATTAATTGATAAAATAGACGACAGTTATGTTTAGATAGTGAAGTGATATCACATATTCTATGAATAGTAATGAAAAAGTAATGATAAAATATTGAATAGTAGTGAGTAGTAGTAAAAAATATTACGGAATGATATACCAGCTACTACACTGCCAAACGCCCCACGAAATATACTAGCAGCTGCTCATTGCCAAACGTCTCAAGGAATATGCAACAGAATTCCTAACAAACTTCCAGCAATTAATTTGTTATTTGTATATTCGTTTAGGGATAGATCAGTACTTTTTCATTACATAACTTAGTCAATTCTTCCTATAAATTGGTGACTGTACAGCGTAGAAAGGTAGACAATTTTTATACAGAATTATTTCTTCCTTTCCTTGCTCTGTTTTGCTTTTCATTTGCGTTGAGCTAAGAACCGCCTAACACCATCTTTGCCAAATTTGACATGGTATCAGAGCCAGGTTAGAATGGCCACCATCGATTCTCCTTCTCATCATCCTCCTCCTCCCACCACCAAATATATCAACCTTGTAGACCCAACAAACCCTTATAGACTCAAAACCTCAGACAATCCTGGCACTGTGCTCGTCAAAGAACTCCTTACTGCTGAAAATTTTTCTACATGGTCTCGATCAATCCATCATGCCCTTCGAGCCAAGAACAAACTCGAATTCCTAAATGGAACCTTCACCAAACCATCTGACCCTCGTAACCCGCTTTTTGAGCTTTGGGAAAGATGCAATGATATGGTTGTATCTTGGCTACAAAACTCCATTAGCTTGTCTCTTCGATCCTCCGTAGCATTTGTAGATGATGCCCATGTTATATGGACCGAGTTACAGGAACGTTTTTCACCACAAAATGGCCTACGCATCTACGAACTCAAGAAGACCTTAGCAACTCTTACCCAAGATGACGATTTAGTAAACACTTACTACAGTAAACTCAAAACTCTTTGGGATGAATTATGTGTTTATGATCCCTTGCATGTTTGTTCTTGTGGCTCAACCAAGTTTCTTACGGACCGAAACTAGCCAGACTGTGTCATCCAATTTTTAATGGATCTTCATGACTCTTTTAGAACGTCTGCTACCAGATCATGCTAATCGATCCCATTTCACCAGTTAACAAAGTTTTTTCTTACATTCAACAACAAGAACTCCACCGCTTGTTTACTTCCTCAGCCCCATCCACTGATTCCATCGCTCTTGCTAGTCGAAAAATATTTTCCACACCTCCCCCACATCCAAGCCGTAAAGAAAAACCATACCATACACATTGCAAAATCATGGGTCATACATTAGCAAATTGTTTTAAATCAGTCAATGCCGCAGCTCCTCTTTGCACCCACTGTGAGATGACTGGTCATACTATTGAACGATGCTACGAGCTTCATTGGTACCCTCCCGACCACAAGTTTCACAAATCAAGAGCAAATGCAACCTACCTTGGCTCCTCTGCTGAAGCTAACTCCGAATCAAGTATGACGTTGACAAAAGAGCAATATCAAGACCTCATAGCCTTGCTGCACAGAAAGGATTCTTCACCATCCGCCAACAAAATTCAGACTGTTATACCTTCCCACCCTCATTCTTCTTCCATTGCTAGTATTTCCCTCTATTTTTCCTCAACTTCTCTTTTGTCCACTCCATGGATTATTGACACGGGTGCCACGTATCATATGATCTATAGCACTTCCTTTTTCACCACAATCACTGCCACTATTTCACAAACTCTTAAACTCCCCAATGGAGAAACCGCTGCTATCACTCATGTTGGTACCGTGCAAGTGACAGCCAACATTCTCCTCCATAAAATTTTTTATGTACCATCTTTTAGTTTTAATTTGTTGTCTGCCTGTATACTTACACATGAATTAAATTGTTGTCTCATATTTCTGTCTACTTCGTGTTTTATACAAGGCCTTTCTCCCTGGACAACGATTGGGAAGGATAGCATGGAACATGGGCTTTACTACCTGTTTCGCAATCCTGTTTCTCCTCAAGCCTTAACCAACACTTTCTCACACAAAATTATTTTTCTGCTTCTGTACAACCTACCGATAATGTCCATGACTTATGGCACTATCGTTTGGGTCATCCATCACATGATCGTATGAAATTAATTTCTGATTCTTATGTACTTAAACAAATGAATACAAAATATATTTTACCATGTTTAGTGTGTCCCCTTGCCAAACAAACTCGCTCACCTTTTACTTCTAGCACTCATACTACTACTTCTTGCTTTGAAATTATACATTATGATTTATGGGGGCCTCATTCCATTATTGCACATGATGGCAGTAAATTCTTTCTCTCCATTGTTGATGACTATTCACGATGCACTTGGGTCTATTTATTAAAAAAGAAATATGATGCTCGCTCATGCCTCAAGTCTTTTTGCCATTTAGTCAAAAAACAATTCAACACTAGAATAAAAATTCTGCGTAGCGACAATGAACCCGAGTTTTTCATGACTGATTTCTACTATGACCATGGTATTATTCACCAAAAATCTTGTGTCAAAACACCCCAGCAAAATGGCTTGGTCGAGCGTAAGCACCAACACCTTCTTTAAGTTGCTCGAGCTCTTCGATTTCAATCTTGAATCCCTCTATATTTTTGGTCCGACTGTGTTCTTACCGCCACTTATTTGATCAACTGAATTCCCACTCCCCTTCTGCAGAATAAAAGTCCCTATGAATTACTTTTTCATTAGCCACCTTCATACTCACACTTACGTATTTTTGGCTGCCTTGCATTTGCATAAACTATTTTCCAAAATCGTCAAAAGTTTGATCCTCGTAGTCAACGTTGTGCATTTCTCGGTTATCCCTTTGCCGTTAAAGGCTACAAATTACTTAACCTCGACACTCATCAAATTTTCATATCCCGCGATGTTATTTTTAACGAAACACTCTTCCCATTTCAAACTCGCTCCCTTCTTCGCACACCAGACATACTCTCTACCCCAACATTATCACCTAACTTTTCCTTACCTGACCCAGATTCCACATGCACCATTCTCACACCTCATGGAACTCTCCATGCTGAACCACATCAATCATCATCACCTCAAGTTTTCCCAACAGCACCTTCATCATCACCTCAAGTTTCCCAACATCACCTCAAGTTTTCCCAACAACACATTCACCACTTCCACCTCTGCCACTTCGATGTTCTACACGAACACTTAAAACTCCTGCCCACCTCAATAGCTACATCTGCCCCTCCCTACTCCATCTGCCTCCTTTACAAACAATGGATTATTCTCATTTGTAGGTGGCCGATGTTCCTAGTGATCCTTCTTCATCATTGTTTGCGGCAGCACCCTGTCCACTTGGTAAAGCTTTTCCTCTATCTTCCACTCTCTCTTTTCACAAATTATCTCCCTCTTATTTTTCTTTTGCTTCTACCATTTCATCTCCCATTGAACCTTCTTCATATGGTGAAGCTCTTAAAAATCCTAACTAGTGTGAGGCTATGAGATCTGAAATAGCTGCACTTGAACTTAACAACACTTGGTCTCTTGTTGACTTGCCCCTTGGCAAGCGTGCTCTTGGCTGCAAATGGATATTTAAGATCAAATATCGTTCCAATGGCAGCATCGAGCGCTACAAGGTGCGCTTAGTCATCAAAGGTTTTACCCAACAGGAAGGGCTCAACTACACCAAAACCTTCTCACCCGTGGCAAAATTAGCCATTGTCCGAACCTTGTTAGCTACTACATCCATTCAAGGCTGGTAGCTCAAGCAATTCGACATCCAAAACGCCTTTCTTCACGACAATTTAGATGAAGAAATATTCATGCGCAAACCCCCTGATTTTTCAAAAGGGTCATCATCCCAAGTTTGCCGCCTCAACAAAAGTCTCTAAAGCTTGAAACAAGCCTTGAGACAATGGTACCAAAAATTTTCTAATGCTTTACTTGTTTTTTGTTTTCAGCAGTCCAATCTGACTACAGCCTCTTTACCCAACTCAAAAATGGATCATTCACTGCCCTCCTTATCTATGTCGACGATATTGTCGTTGCTAGCTCTCACATGGATTCCATTGAAGTTCTTCAACGATTTCTCAATGATCACTTCATAATTAAATCTATTGGTAATCTTCGTTACTTCCTTAGCATTGAGGTCGCCCGTTCTTCCAAAGGAATTTCCATCTGTCAGCGCAAGTATGCACTCGATATTTTAGCCAATGCTGGCTCACTTGGTTCTCGACCCCTCAAATTACCAATGGATCAAAACCTCAAGCTTCACAAAGATGATGGCGATCCTCTCTTGGATCCACTACCCTATCGACGCTTAGTTGGTAGACTCGTCTACCTCACCATCACTCGGCCCAATCTTTACTATTCAGTCCAGCACTTGAGCCAATTTATGACAGTACCTATAACGACACACCTGCATGCTGCTCATCAAGTTCTACGGTACATTAAAAATGCTCTTGGGCAAGGTCTTCTTTTCTCTTCCAGTTCTTCACTTACTCTCCGTGCATGCTCAGACTCGGATTGGGCCTTTTGCCCAGACTCACGTCATTCAGTTACGGGATTTTGTATTTTTCTTGGACAATCACTCATCTCATGGCGATCAAAGAAGTAGGCAATCGTCTCTCGCTCATCTTCTGAGGCCGAGTATAGGGCCATGGCAACATCTTCATGTGAATTGCAGTGGTTATCTTATATACTTCAAGATTTGCACCTCTCCCTTTCTCTTTTCATAGATATGTACTGTGACAATCAAGTCGCACTCCACATTACCAAGAATCTGGTTTTTCATGAGCGCACCAAACATATCGAAATGGATTGTCATCTCATCTGCGACAAAATACAAGCTGGTTTCCTACGGACTTGCTCGATTCATTCTTCTTCTCAGCTTACGGATGCATTCACAGAAGCACTTCCATCCTCACAATTTGTATTTTTGCTATCTAAGATGGGAATAGAAAATATCTATTCTCCATCTTGCGTGAGGATATTATGGAATGATATACCAGCTGCTACACTACCAAACGCCTCACGGAATATACCAGCTGCTGCACTGCCAAACGTCTCAAGGAATATGCAACAGAATTCCCAACAAACTTCCAGCAAATAATTTGTTATTTGTATATTCATTTAGGGATAGATCAGTACTTTTTCATTACATAACTTAGTCGATTGTTCCTATAAATTGGTGACTGTACAACGTAGAGAGGCAGACAATTTTTATGCAGAATTAATTCTTCCTTTCCTTGCTCTATTTTGCTTTTCATTTATCTTGAGCTAAGAACCGCCTAGCACCATCTTTGCCAAATCTGACAGAAAGTAGTGAAAAGTAGATGAAAAATAATGATAAAATAATAAACAATAGTGAAATGTTCTTAGAATACTTCACCATCCAAACAGAGACGTTCATTGAATGAGAATAGATAATGAGGCCTTGGCTATGATGGTTTTTTTCGAAGAGTGTATCTATCTCAATTCAAACATGTTCAACAGATATGATATTGGAAGATGGTCATGTGCATGTGAGTTTTGTTAAATTGTGTAGATCAATATTGTGTAGTAGAATTATGTTTAGGTGTTCAGTCAGCTAGTTAGTTAGTTTATTTATGAGTTGATTTTGGATCAGATTTAGCTATTGTGAAAAGCTTGGTACACATCGTATATAAATATATTCTCTATACAAAATTCATTCATTCAGTATATGGTTCAATCTGTATACCTTTTTAATTCCATATAGCTTTTACTTTCCTATTGTGTTACTCTACTCACTGAACAACACAAATCTATTGCTCTGTTTCTCTAATATGGTATCAAAGGAAACAATGTTTTGATAATGGCAGCAACTTCGTCAGTTTCTTTTTTCTAATGTTTCAGAAGACGTCTCTAGTTCATACCATCTCCACAATGGTGACAATTTGGGCGCTATTTTTGTTTTGCAATCTCTTAGAGCATTGTCATTAGTTTATCTACTTGCAAATGCAAACACATTTACATAACTAGACCATTAAATTGATTGTATTGAGTTATACATATGCAAATATTTTCATAGCTATAAACAATGCCAATACATCTTTGTAGATACATTGTTCACTCTATGAACATTATTTTATTTGTTTTTTTCTCTCTCCTCCCACTCCCTCTCTCGACACCAACGAGATTATTTTTTTCGAGACTGCAAAATTCTTTCCTCTTCTCCCTCTATCAACTCAAATAGAAGCTGGAATTTTTCTAAAAAACTGAAGCAACTCTCTCTCATGATAGATTTTGCAATGGTTGTGGACAGATCTCCTTCTGCTTCCACACCGAGAGATTTTGCTTCATTCCTCTCCCTTTTCTTCTGGGGAGGGGGCTTCTAATTTTATAGAAGTGATTCAATCGGCCCTCTTTTTACATCCATCTAAGGCGCGTTTTACTCAAAGATCAGCATTCACCTCAATGTTTTGCATAATTAATGCTAGGGTTTTGCTTCGAGTTTCTTTGCAATTTTTGTTTTTTTGTACCTTCATTAACAATTGATGGTAGATGGTAGATTGAGATTTGCTGTGAACCCTTGGGATTCTTTCATTTTTCTTGGAAAATATTTGTTGTGAGCCCTTGGGATTTTTTCATTTTTCTCAAAATTCCTATTCTGTTTTCAAGATTTTCTATGAACCCTTGCAAACATATTGAGATTTGCTGTGAACTTTTGGGATTTTTTCATTTTTCTTGAAATTCTTGTTCTATTTTCAAGATTTGTTTTGAACCGTTGCAAACATAGTATTTACATATAATAGAATTGAACTTTTCTCAATAATTAGGCTAATGCGAAATGATTATAAATAGAACTTTATTGATGTTTCTGGGTGAATGATGTTTTGTAATAAATTTGTTTGGGTTCATGTTACTACAATGATATTTAAATGACGTTTTAAGTTGAAATGATACTTTAAGTTCAGATGATGTTTTAAGTTGAAATGATAAATTTGTTTGGGTTCATGTTATGCAATGATCCTTAAATGACGTTTTAAGTTGAAATGATAATAAGTTGAAATGACACTTTAAGTTGAAATGATGTTTTAAGTTGAAATGATAGATTTGTTTGGGATCATGTTACTGCAATGATCCTTAAATGACGTTTTAAGTTGAAATGATAATAAGTTGAAATGACACTTTAAGTTGAAATGATAGATTTGTTTGGGATCATGTTACTGCAATGATCCTTTAATGATGTTTGACTCGTGATTCTTTAATTTGGTTCAAATGCTACTTTGGGTTTTCTGTTAAAGCCTTAGTTAATCACTCATAAAAAAAATGCTTATAATGTGCAATTAAATGTATTATCTATAATGTTTTATGCTTTGAGTTTTAGTTAATTGGTCTGTTTTAATTGGCTTGGACTATAATCTTTTGGGTCCTCTTTTGTTTAGAAACTGTTTGGCCTGTTTTAATTAGCATGGACTTGAAGTTATGAAACTGTTTTTGATCTTGTATTTTAATCGGTCCTCTGTTTTGAATTGAGTTTTCCGTTGTTGTTTTGAAGATGTTTGATTGTAATTTGTTGTTGGTTTTGCTAATCTATTATTATAATGTGTTGTTTTAATTGCCAATGTGACTATGAGTAATATAATGGTACTGTTGAAGGATGAACACTTATTCCTTCAATACAATGGTACTGTTTAATATGTTGTTTAAGTAACATTTTATCCTTTAATATTTTGTTGAAAGATGAACACTTTAATTGATGAAGATCTCTTCTTAATCACACTATTGGAAAGTGGTGAGGATAGTATTAACAACTCCCTATAGATAATGCAAATGTCGATGTCCAAGCGACACAACCCCAAAGAGAAACAAGGGCACCTAAACAAAAATCTCAGCAGGGTGTGTCATTTACTGTAGAGGAAGATACTTTCATCGTTTCAGCTTGGCTTAACATTAATATAGACTCCATATGGGGGACTGACCAAACTTCCACACAATTGTGGAGTATAATTTATGATTACTATAACACATATAAAAAACTTAGCAGTCAAGAATGGTATGCGCCCTCTTTGACCAATCGGTGGTCAAGCATTAAAAAATGCATCAATAAATTTTGTGGTTTCATGGCCCAAGTTAAGGGAATGCATCCAAGTGGTGCGACCGAGCTAGATAAGGTATAATGGTTTTTTCAATATTTTATTGTTAAATTATTAAGTATTTGCAATGACAGAGCGTACTGATTGTTCCACTATTTTGTAGATTGATAAAGCAAAACTTTTGTACCAAGAGACCTAAAAAATAACTTTAACATGGAACATTGTTGGAATCTTTTGAAGTATCAACCGAAATGGCAAACGCACATGGAACTCGTAAGAAGAAGAGAACATGTGTCACATTCAGGTATTACTCCAAACTCTATACGATTAGAGGAAGACATGAAAAATGTGCTCATGGATTTTGAGAGACCTCTGGGCAGGGAGGTTGAAAAAGAAAGGGAGAAACAAAAAAAAAAAAGGGTAAGGAAAGACAAGTTAATGACTTTAATGAGGCCTCAAGGCACATGAAAGATGATAAGAAGACTTGTATGATAAAGAGAAAAGAAACAATAATGAAGTTTGACAATGATAGATCTGAGTCACTACTTGTTAAGAATAGAAAACTTGAGATAGAAATTAAGGCTGAGAAAGATAGCTTTGAATTAATAGCTCTTAAAAAGAGGAAAACTGATATGAAAATTATGAAATTGGATATTGATTCCATGAATTCGGTGCAGCAAGAGTATTTCCATAATGTTCAAATGGAAATCATTGAGGATCAAAGGAATAAGACCATATTTTGTACATAGTATGCTTGTTTTGGGTGATTTTGTAATTATTTTTTACTGTATGGTGACATGTTTGGGGCATTATTTTTTGTACTACTAGTTGCTATCAATTTTGTTGGTGGTTGGTTACTAGTGGTTTCGATTGAGTGAATCGCTAGTGGAGTTGTTGGTGATTTTGTTGCTGGTTGCTGGTTCCATTTTCATTGTTGGTTGTTATTTGCTCTTTGGAAATTTATAGATTAAACTTGTATCAGTTATAGTAACATGTAATATAATAGAATGGCTATGATTTTGGTGCTGAAAATTTGTATTCTAGACAACTTGGAGGAATTTGTATTAAGTGTATGAATTTGTATCAAAATCAATTTTGTGGAATTTGTATTAAGTTAATTTGGATACATGGAAATTTTATTAAGTTGATGATAAAAAGTGCTTTTAAGCACATGTTAATATTTGTTGATAAAATTGGTGTATGTATAAAATTGATGATTTTGATATATGAAATTGGTGTTTTTTAGCACTAGTTAAATGATGAAATTTGTAGTGGGTGCTAATTGTAAAATATATATATATAAATTAATTTTAGGAAAAAAATAATAATAAAAAAATAATAATATTTTATTATTATTTTGGCTCAAATATGCATAATCTAATGTGTGAGTTTTTCTTGAATGACAAAGTCAATCTCCAAAATATGTGACTTTACATATGCACATGGATAAACAATGCTAATGCTCTTATTAATGATAACTATTACGCTTGAAGACGTTATATATTAGTGGCCTTAAGTGCCAAGAACAAAATAGTTTGTTGACGTATCCATCACCCATGTTTTTAATTCTTCGATCCATTGTTCCCTTTTTGAAAGTGATCTATGAACTGCATAATAGAATTGCTTCTCTTTTTCAAGGGCAAGATTCGGTGTGTGATTATTATACTCACCTCAAGAGTACGTAGGATGTGTTAGAAAATTATAAGGCTTTACCAAGGCTCTTTATGTAATTGCACGTGTTTCATGCAAACCTTGAATGATGATCGTCAGCAAGAACATGTGATAAAAGTTTTGATGGGTCATAATGAACCTTTTGCAAGTCTATGTGCTCAAATATTGACCATTGTCTTTCTTTTCAATACTTTGGCATTCAACACAAGCAACCTACCTTTATGTCTTGTGACAGTCAAGCTACTCTTCACATTGGAGCTAATCAAATTTTTCATAAAGGGAACAAACATACAGATATTGAGTATTGTTATTGGTTCGAGAGAAATTAAATTCAATCTGATTTGTTTAGAGCTTTGCATGTTTTTTCAACTAATTAACCGGTTGATATTTTGACCAAAGCCCTTGGCCTTTCTAGACAGTATCATTTGCTCTTATCCAAGATGAGTGTGAATTTTGTAACATATTAGTTATTGTAAAGAACTGGGTACTCATCATATATATAAATATAGACCATATTTACAGAATTCATTCACTCAGTACAATATACAAGTTTCTTGATCCGGTACACTTTTTCTCTTTCGTATATAGCTTTTACCTTTATGTTCCGTGTGTGTTATTCTGTCCAACATAAATCTATTGCTCTATTTCTTTGATAGCATGGGATGATAATAATGGGTGGGTTGTTTCAAAACACTCGCATTGGTGGTGGGATGCTGATGCATTGATAATAGAGAAATGATAGTTGCAGTCATGAGTATACAAGTACCATGCAATCACTTTGAAAAAAGTAAATAAATACAGGACTCACATAAAAAATTAATTTTTTAATAGCAGACCCTACTCTTTTTCAAAGCGATATCATAACATTTACGCACTCCACGACTGCATATAGTTAGGGGTGGGCAACGGGTCCCCACACCCAGCTGCCCCACCTCTGCCCATGCGGAGTGGGGGTTCTATCCTGCTCGAGCGGGATGCGGGTGCCTGGAGGCCAGTGGAATCGGGGGATGGAGGGGGCTAAGCCCTGCTCCACTTTTCCCCCGCCCCACATAGTATATATATATATATATAAACCCATAAGTAAGTGAAATGACCCTTTTTTTCATGACAAAACGGCACCGTTTCAACTTATGTTAAGTTCCCCCTTCTCTCGCGTCTTCTTGAACTCTTCTCTCTCTCTCAGACTCTCTCTCTCTATCTCTCACTCTCAAACTCACTCTCTCAGTCTCTCTCTCTTAATCTCTTCTCTCTCTCGCATGACTGCACGAGCACCACAGATGCACCGTCGTTTGAATTTTGAACTTCGATGCGCCAAACTCCAAAGGTAAGACTCCCGGACCTAGATTTTTTTTTAAGTTTTGGATTGGAGATTGGACGAAGGATGGATTGAATCGGAGATGGAGGATGTGAATCATTGTGAATTTGTGTGCTGTGTATTCTATTTTGTGCATGTGTTTGAAATTGATGTCGCCTCTGTCACTGTGTTTATTTATTTATTTTTTTTTTTTGTAGTTTGTAGATTTTGGGTGTTCAGATTTGGAACCCTAAATCAATTTAGGGGTTCAATCTGAAACCTTGAATTGATTTAGGAGTTTCAATTGAAACCCCTGAAACCAATTTATTTAGCGGTTTCAGATTGAACCCTTGAAATATTGATTTATGGGTAGAACCCCTAGATTGATTTAGGGGTTCAATCCAAAACCCCTAAATAAATTGATTTTGGGGTTTTGGATTGAACCCCTAAATTGTGTTGACATTGCACTTTGTCTTGTTTTTTCACGTGTGGTGAGTTATAATGATTTTTTTATGTTTTGTATTGATTGATTTTATAAATTTCTATTGTGTTGTGGAATAAGGAATGTCTTGTCAAAGGGATTTCAGTAATAGCTCTCCTACCCCTACCAGTACCCTGCCCCAGAACCTAACCCTACTCCAACCCTGGTAGTGGAAGTACACCTTGCCCCGCCCTAAGCCCACACAAGGCAAGAAACTTGTTTCCGTAGTTTGGTCTCATTTTACCAAACTAAGGGTGGTGACCCTAATAACCCCAAGCTAAATGTAATTATTGTGAGAAAATATATGGATGTCACTATAGGAAACATGGTACATTCCAGTTAAAGGTCCATTTAGAGGAACAATGCAAGAATAGTCAAATATTAAGATCCTTACTAGAGAAGAGTTAATCTATACTAGATATTAGACTAAAAAAAATGGGGGATGAGAGTAGTGGGGGTCCAACGTTGAAGGGGTTTACGAAGTATAATGTTGATAAGTGTAGAAGGAAGTTAGCTCGTATGGTTATCATAAACGAGCTACCTTTTCAATTTATGGATAAGGGAGGGTTTCAAGAATTGGAACCCAGATTTATGCTTTATTCTCGCCACACTGTGGCAATGGATATTAAAAAGATGTACTGGAAGGATAAAAATGTTTTGAGGGGCCAATTGGCGGATTTGGTAGTTTGCCTCACTACCAATACTTGGACTTTTGTCCAAAATTTCAATTATATATCTTTGACTGTTCATTTTATTGATTCTGATTGGATTCTTCATAAAAAGATTATTAAGTTTTATCAAATAACTGATTACAAGGGTGAGACGATTGGGAAGACTTTGGAGACCTCAATAAAGGTGTGGGGATTGGCACATATTTTGATAGTTTCGATTGATAATGCCTCGTGTAATGATGTTGCATTGGGATATTTGAAGACTAATTTTAGAGAGGCAAATAAAACATTCTTGGGTGGTGAATATTTGCATGTTAGATGTTCTGCACTTATTCTGAGTTTAATTGTGACTGAGGGGTTGAAAGATGTTGATGACT
Source organism: Juglans microcarpa x Juglans regia (assembly GCF_004785595.1). NCBI lineage: Eukaryota > Viridiplantae > Streptophyta > Magnoliopsida > Fagales > Juglandaceae > Juglans > Juglans microcarpa x Juglans regia. The sequence continues at coordinate 1,442,503 of NC_054595.1, forward strand.
CGGTTGCATGAGTTAGAATGGCTGTGAAATTTGTGAGGTCTTTTCCTTCTAGATTGGAGAAATTCAAGATTGTTACGAAAACTATGGGTATAACATCGAAGAAGGGTCTTTGTACTAATATTTCTACCAAATGGAACTCAATCTTCTTAATATTGGAGGCGGCCGAAGAATATAAGGCAACCTTTCAATTATTGGGTGATGAAGACATTCAATATGTCAAATAGTTTGATGAGCAAGGGGATTAGGAAAGCCTAATGATGATGATTGAGATGTAGTTTTTACTTTTGTTGATTTTTTCAGACTTTTTTACGTTGTCACATTGAAGTTATCTAGTTCTTTGTACTCTACATCTTATGAATTTTGCCAACATATATATAGGGAGAAAGAAGAATTAGACGACATGTGTAGGAGTTCTAATTTAATGATGAGAGGGATGACATTGACTATGAGGATCAAATATGACAAGTATTGGGGAGATTTGACTAGACTAAATATTTTGTTATATGTAGATGTTATTCTTGATCCCCGTCTGAAAATTTCAGGCATGTTATATGGTTTGAGACTTGCGCACGATTAGGCATGGACTAGTCTTATTGGTGAGATGACCCAAGATACCATGGCTAAATTATATGATGAGTTTAATGTAATTAAAAGTGGTATTGCATCTACTACACCTACACATATCCCAACACCTCATCTAGACACCGGGGCGACAAAGAAGCGTAGATTGGCGTGGACTAAGACCCTTGCACATAATTCCACACTAGGTCATCAATCTATGGAGGTGGTTTCAGAGTTAGACAACTATTTGTTAGGAGATCTTATTCAAGATGATGATTGTTTCGATATATTAGGATGGTGGAAAGCAGCATCAAAGAAATATCTCATCCCTTTTGAGATGACCCGCTATATGTTGGCCATCCCTATTAGCACCATTACCTCAGAGTCAGCCTTTAGTATCAGAGGGCGCATACTGGATCCTTTCCATAGTTCATTGTCTCCTACAACTATGGAGGTATTGATATGCACATAAAGTTAGACAATGAGATAAGATAATTATGTTCCAGATGTTTTAGATTTTAAGGAAACCGACGAAAAGGGTGGTGATCAGTCTGGATCTGAACCATTTGGTAATTGTTATTTTTATTTTATTATTTTGATTTATTTAAATTCATTTCGATTTCATCGGTATTAATTTTAGTATTCATTGTTGTAGCAACGCATGAGACGACTCAGCTGATGTCTACCTCCACTGTAATATGAATATGTGCTCAAGCCTCAAAAGACTACCCATCCAGGCCGCCCCGAATGTAACAGTCAAAGACCCAAACAACTCTTGGACACTTTTTTGCTATTAAATTTGTAATTTTGTAATTGTTTAGACGTTCTATTTTATTTTTGTACTAGCTTAGTTATTATTATTATTATTTATTAATTTATTAAATATTAGGTAGTAGACTTGCAGTTTGTAATGGTACTTCATTAGAGTCTAAATTAGTAAATTTGTATCATATATATATTATGTTTGTTCATGTAACTTCTTTTTTTTTTTTTTTAGTCAGGCTTTTTAACTCTTTTTTTTTTTAACTTCTAATTATATGGGCCCAAAATGGCACAAAAGCTGTTTTTGGACCATTTTAGGCCACCTATTGACCCCCACCCCGCATCCCGTTATTCGGGACTGGGTACCCTATCCCCACACGCTAGGGGCGGAGACAGGGACAAAAATCAAGACCTCGCCCATGTGGGGCGGGGGTAACCCCTACATGTAGCATTACTCTTGATAATATAGCTTTTCCAATTCTTGCTCAAATTTCTCTTTAATTTGGTTTTAATTATGCCCTCGAGCAACCAGTGCTATATATACATGGGCTTAAGCTTGTGGTTCTTTTCTTTTGCAATTCCCTTGGGCTCTCTAATTATTTTGGCCCAAATTCAGATGTAAGGTAAATTTGCATTATAAAAAAGAGAAATAATATTTGTAGTCATAGAATGGCAAACGTGACGTAATTTTTTTTAAAAAAAATAAGTAAATACAGGATTTACATGAAAAAAAATTAATTTTTTAATAGTAAAATTTACTCTTTTCCAAAATAATTGTGCGGCACTTATGCACTTCATGATTATACGTATGATTAACTTGGAAGAATGATTGAGTCATCCATCCATTGATTTAATGCTAGTAGGGTTGTAATCGAGCTGAGTCGAGTTGGTCATTGACTTTTCAAGCTCGGCTCGACTCAAAATACTTAAGCTCAAGCTCGAGGTTTTTGTTTATTCTTTGTTCTCAACTCATAAGCTAAACTCCCAACCCGAGCTTGAACTTAGCTCAAGTTGTTTTTTTTATATATTTTTTTAATAAGATTTAATAATTAATTAATTAGATAAATAAAATAAAATAAAAAAAGCTAATATTGAATTTGTACAACTAACAATTAGAACCTCTATTGAATTATAAGATTTTAAAAATTTATAAATAATTAATAACTAACTAGTTGATATTTATCCGTTATAATATTATTAATACATACACATAATATAAAAGTATATATCTATTTCATAGATGGTTTCTACGTACTAATATATGAAATTATTAAATCTTATCGACTAATTATTGTACAAATTATAAAATATATCTATGAAGTATATTTAATATTAAAAACTTTATGTGCAGTCACTTTTACGTATTCTTTTACGCACTACTTGGCTACATCATTTTTTAATATAAAATAACTGTTTGACCAATCATATCAGAAGAGTGCACAAAGAGTACGCAAAAGTGATTGTATGTAATAGAACTCATTTAATATATAAACATAAGTAATTAGGTTACATATTATATATTTAATTATAAAATGCTATGCTTATATTATTAGCTAATACATATAGATATATGTATATATACATAAATATATATATATATATATATTTATCTATATATAAATGAGTTTTAATCGAGTCAGAACATAAATGAACAAACCTTAATAAGTCTTAGCCCAATCAAATTTTGTCATATATATATATATATATATATATCTATTACTAATGGAACGGATATCTACTTTCACAAGTAAGTTTTTTTTTTCCCCATAATCAAATTCGAAACCAGACGAGTATCGGGATATGTTCATTTACCGCCATACATGCTGGTCATAGAATATTCAAAAAGTCTAGATGCAAAAGATTCGTGCAAGCGCCATGCAAACGACGTTGATGTGGAAAATTGAAAACGACGTCATTTTCAATTTTCCATTTCCTCATTCCCCCCCCCCCCCATTTCCCCCATTTCTCCCTCATTCTCTGTGTTTCGACCCTGATTCCCCCTTCCTCTCTGATTCCTTCCTCTCTCTGTGTCGCTCTCTGTTTCTCACCCCATTTGTCTCTGTGTCGCGACGCGGCGAAGCTCCAGCTCTAGCTCCAGAAGCCCCTTCCTTCCTTCCTCCCTCCCTCCCTCCTAATCCAAACCCAGCCCATTTCCCTTCATCTTGAACCCCTAACCCTAACCCTAACCCTAACTAGCCCCTTTCCTTCATTCCGAAATCCTAGTCCTAACCTAGCCCATTTCCCTTCATCTCGTAACCCTAATCCTAGGAAGGTGCTTAAGGAACAAGGAAGAGACTTGCCCCTGTCCGGTCCAGGTTGAAGGCAAGTACACATCATTTTCAATTCCTTTTGTATTATGTTTTTTTTATCGAGTTTTTAGTTTAGAAAAATTCTATTTGGCAATATGAGTTCACACTCACACAACATCACGTATCAACACAAGAAAATATGTGAATGCAAAACTCTGATAAGGTCTTTGATGTGTCAAGCCGTACGTTCATGTGCAGAATTTACATATATGGGGTTAGGGTATGCATTAATTTGATCAAATGGATCGTTAGGTTTGTTGGATGCAAAGGTCCTCTACTACTGTACATAGTATTTGATGCGCGCGCGCGCGCACACACACACACACATATATATATATATATATATATATATACACACAAACACACACTTTAATATCCAATTCTCTAAGGAATTGTTGTGTGGTTGTTTGCCTCATAGACAACGAATTTTAATAATTGAAAAAGAGAAGAGAAAATAAACAAAAATGTGAGCCCCATCAAGACCCATAATGTACTATTCCATCACTAGTTCACCCCACTTTTTTCCCCCTTTCAATCATTGTTTTTCCTTTGTAACTTCACAAAGATGATGGTTACTCTTTCACAAATATATTTTATTTCACAATCAATTAGAAGCAAATAAATGAGGAAATGACTCAGGTTCTTGCATACTCTATTTTTTCCTTTTCAATTCCAAGCCGTGGTTAGATATATATTAAAGTAAGAAGAGAATACTGGATTGAATGTCATGTTTTTTGCATTCTTGTAACCCTAAACTTCACAAGAAGAAAGTAATGAGAAGGAAATCAATGTTTATTTGAAGCAGGTTCATTGCATGCTACATTGCTACATTAATTTATCTAAAGATGATCTAAAAACAAGAATAAAGAGAGTACATAAAAGTGTTAATAATTTATTAATAATCTCTAGCAATTTTATATTCTATACATCCTGGACAATGTTGATGATCTTAGCTTAGCTTGCTCTGTTTTGTTATTATCTTTTTAATGCTACTTTTGTATCAAACTTTGAGTGGGCATAACCAGTTTTAAAGGATGATTTCATCATTCTGATGCTTACATCCTAACCACTGCAGGACAAGCCTCAACCTATGAATTGTGTCTTGAAACTATGAAGAACACATTTGCAATTAAATTGTGTCACAACCATGGCAATCTAATAGCATTATTAATATGAATATAGACAAAGATTGATTTTAGTTCATTGATCATTTATTTCTGGTTGACTTCTTAAACATGATGATTTACTGGGAAAAATAGAATATTGGTTTATGAGTGTCTTTTGATATGTGTCTTTACATTGTGATTATGGTTCATGTTAGAATGTCGCTATCATCACTGTTTTCTTCATCTTTTGGCAAACGTACTTTGGCATCTCCTTTGTGCTTCTGTGACGTTGAAGCTATATTGAGATACTCAAATACTATGGTAAATCCTGGACGACACTTCTTAGAGTGTCCAAAGTACAACACGAAGGTAATTACAGGACTTGTAATGTAACGTGTTTAATGAATTGATTATTATTACGTACGTCTAACATTTGAATTGTTTTTGTGTGCAAATATCAATAATTACCATACTGTAAATATTTCAAGTGGACAAATAGTGATCAATACATAGAGCTAGAAGAAAGAAAAAATGAACTGTCAAGGAAGGAAGAAAAGCTTGAAAAGAGACTCAGCGATATTGAAAATAAAGTAACTGAGCTCCTTAAGATAGTGGATGATATCAAGAAGATAGAGATGGTGATATATAGTATATCTGAGGAGGTCCAGAAAAAGGAGTCGGTGCTTCTTGAGAGAGAAGCTGCCCTAAGGCGTTCACATACGTTATCCCGAGTGTACTTTGGTCTTTTTGTAGTTATTTTTTGTTATTTATACTCTCGATAGTGGTTTATGTTACATCTTATTCAAAATTTGTAGTTCAAGTGTTATTAGTTATTTAGTGTTATAAGTTATTAGTTATTTAGTGTTGTAAATCTTTAGTTTAAGTGTTATTAGTTATTTAGAAAACTAAATTGTAGTTAGTTAAAGTGTTATAAGTTATTTATTTTTTTAGTAGATTTGTATAATTAATATTATTTCTGTGGATGTTGTTTGGTGGAGACGGGAGGTTTATTCATCTTGAAGTTGTTGCTGTTTGTGTTTCAATTGCCCGAGGTAGGGGAGTTAATCCCAAATTATTATCAGCCAGTTACATCGAATCTGCTCCCAGATTGGTGAATTGTATGTAAGTCAAGGAATGTAGTTAAATGGAAAAAGCCACCTGCGTTGGTTGGACAACAATACAAAAAGCCATTATACTCAAACGAAAAAGCCATACTAGGCAAATCAATAGAACGATTGAACTAGGAAAAAGTTCAAAACTTTTTCCAATTGGCCATTTGTCCTTGAATGTACTTGATATACTCTTATTTCGAGCATAACAATATAATCTTATTCAAATTTTTTGCATCACTAGTAATATAAATAATTATAAAATCTTTCACCCTTCCAAAAATAATTAGAAATACTATCACTTTTTAAGCTATGTGAATATAAATCGACCCACATCGCTGATCCGAAATGCTGGTCCACTAATTTGACCCAAACGAAGCCCACGAACTTGACCCAAACAAAGCCCACCAGTCGGCCTTGACCCAGCCCAACGCAGACCAACCTTGACCCAGCCCAATGCACCCGATAACGTTCTCTGGGTTTCAATCTACAGACCAAAACGAGGAAGAAAATTTGTCAAATTCGCTTGTCCAAATTTCTCCTCTGATCTCGCACAACGCATGCACGAAACAGGAAGCAAAGTGAAAAACGAAATGTAAAACCTTTCCACTTTTCATCCTCGTTTTGTCTTTTTATTTATTTTTATGCCATGTCATCCGAATGCACGCCATGTACGTAAGACGACTGTACATAGCAGAATTGTAGAATATTATATTATTAATAGCAAGTGAGGAATCGAAAACCGTGGCTCACAAACATTCGTAAACGACACCTGGCATCTGCTATACAATTTAATCCACTTTTTGTTTTTATTTTTTAAAACTGTCATCACGTCGCCGCCTTTCTTGCTTTCGAAGAAATTATCATTTTCTCTTCAAACAACCAAACAGTAGGATTTTTCTCGCTCTCCATCTTTTCCCGAGAAAAAAGACTGAACGACATGGATTCTACGCCGGTGAATTGGGAAGCACTTGACGCTCTGATCATTGACTTCGCCAAATCGGAGAACCTGATCGAGGGGCTTCTCTGTTCTTTGTCTCCACCCTCTTCTCCTGCTTCGTCGTTGTCTTCTTCTTCTTCTTCTTCCTCGCTGTCCACTTCGTCCTACCATTCGAGGTTGATCATCTCGAAGATCAGACGCTCGTTAGAGGCTGGCGACATTGACACCGCCATGGATCTCCTCCGCGCCCACGCGCCTTCCATTCTGGACGATCGTCGTCTTCTCTTCCGGTTACAGAAGCAGGTGAGAGTGTCGTAATGCTCTGTTTCGTTGTTGACATAATGCGGAGGAGTAATTTTTTCTAAGAAAATGCGGGAAATAATACCACTGCGTTTCATTTCGGAGAGTTAGATATTAATCGTTTGAGAAAACGTATGCCTAATCGAATATTGAGGATATTATATCTTATCGTTTCTTGGGTTTCCCGGGAAACTAAACGCTCCGTTTTTTTAAAAAAAAAAATTTATTTAGATTTCTGAATTGCAATTTTTTGGGTCAATTTTGGTAAAGAAATTTATTGAGCTGTTGAGAAAAGGGACTGCCGAAGGTCGTGACGCTGCAATTGCTTGCCTGATGACAGCTCTCGCTCCTTGTGCTCTTGACGCTTACCCAGTAAGTTAAGTTTTTTTTTTTTTTTTTTTTTGCAATTGTGTACTTTCTTTCCATTAAATTCTTTGAAATAGAGTTGACTGTTCCCACTTATAGTCTCTTCACCACATTTGCCACTGATAGGCTCGTAGATATTTCAATCCTGCCAACTTATGGGTCCTTGATTAATGGATGAGTGCCATATGAAACAGCCCTGAAACACATAAATATTTGCACTTTTTAAAAGGCAAATTAGAAAGAGATAAATTTTTGAAGCTGTGCTAGCGGGATTTCTTATGAAAAAAAGGGTAGTCAGTCAAATTTCTTTCTACATGGACAGGGGTGTAAAATATCTCTCTTTTTCTAATAGTTCTTTTGTTTTGTTCTTTATATTTTTTTCTTTGTTTATCGCTTAAAGGTTTATCACTTGAATACAGCCTCCTAACTAGGGTTGTGCCTCTCTGCATTTCTAATGAACCGCATAAAAATTGCACTGTTTAAAAGGCAATTTGGAAAAGTTAAGTGTTCCAAATCGTGCTTGTGGGATTTATTACTATGAAATAAAAGTTAGTCAAACTGCTCTACACAGGGATAGAGGCATATAATCTCTCTCCTTTTCCTATATTTCTGTTGTTTTTTTTGGGGGATTTTTGCTCTTCTTTTAATCACTTAAAAAGGTTATGTCTTGTATACATCCTACGTACTAGTGGCAGATAAATGACAATTTTTCTGAAACCTTTCTGGCAATCTTGCTGATAAATATTCATAATTTTTTAATGTGTAAAGTTGAACTCGATATCATCTAGACTGTTTTATATTTTTGGTTTTCTCAGTTGAGAGACTGTAAAATAGAGAATTGGTGAAGAATGTGGAACAGATATTTGCAATTTTAGTGTTTAGAAGTCCTTCAGCAGATTCTAATATTCATAACAGAGTGATAATTCATTTTGGCGGTTCCGTGTTTTGGTTGAGATGTTTTTTCTCTTTCATTGTTTACTGCATCTATGCATCTCCAAGAAGGTGGTGAATGAGAGCTTCACAAATGGGAACATGGATTTTTTGGATGGGAGAAACTTTTGGCCCTTAAATTATTAACTTATCAATTATTTTTAATATAAATGTTCAATTATATAATATAAATCATATATAATATTATTATGGATGGAGCAAATGGATACCATCTGTTCTGCGACCCTAAAAAACTGTTACCCGTCCATGGGTAGTGCTTATTGTTATTTTGTAAAAAATGCTCCGCCCACTTGGGTAATGTTGCAAAAATCTACCCATCACCCTTGTGGGTTGGCTGGGTGGCAGATTCACCCCTAATCGAGAGTTGTCATCAAGGAGGAGGATTGCTTGAAATTCTCTGTTTTTTTTGTCTTTTTTATTGGAGGATAACTCGTCTGACCGGTAGCTGGGTCTTGTGAGGTAATTTTCTAACTTTACCCAAATTACATATTGGCTTAGCACCTTGATTTCCTGGCATGCTTGTTCAGCCACCGCTGCAGTTTGAAGTTTTCTCGGGGTTAATCAATTGTTCAGCAGTCATTTTATTGATTTTATAAAAATATTAGTTTTTTTACTGCTAAATTTTTGAACCTGTTAGGGTTTCCATTTTCTCTTGTTTAGCTGTTAATTCTGAAAATTCTGTATTTATCTTCAAGGAAGCATATGAGGAATTCAAGCATGTTCTTCTTGCCTTTATATATGGCAAAGATGATCAAGCTTCACCAGTGGCAAACGAGGTGGGAAATATTTGGCGTTCTTTTGCACTAATTTGACTTTATGTTGTTTTTTTGTAGACAGCAGCAACTCAATGATGTATTCTACGATTTCTGTATCACATATGTGTCAGCTATTATTTATTTTTTATAAGTAATGTGTTAGCTATTATTTATCAAAGATCAAATGTTGCTTCAAATATTAATTATATGATATGATAGTTCATGTCAGTTCTGATTATTTTTTTTCTAACTAGAAATATTTTCTTGATATGTGATGGAGTGTGGCTTGTGGTTTGTCAACAATATTGAAGGCTTTACAATAACACTAAGAGTCTAGATATAGGTTTTACCATAAACTGAACCCTATTGAAAGAAGATCCAAATTGGTACTTGATTTTTGTTTCCTTTGGAGTATAGCTTTACTTAGTAGTTCCCATGGGTAGTTATTATAGCTTTAATAGACTAAGTTTCCATGACTTCCTGCCATCCGTTTCCAGCTGTTAATTAGGTGTTTTCTCTTGTATACATCCCATGTGCTTGGGCCATCTGTTATTACTATCAATAAATTTTGTTTACGTCTAAAAAATGTGTGCCTCCAGTCTTTTCTCTTCCACCATATTGATAGGGACCTCATAGAAATGATTAAGGTTGGTCTATATTAGCAATTCACTGGATCCTTGAGTTTGGTTAAACAAATTAACATTTGTAATTGGTTGATGTTTCATCTTCAGTTCTAGCTTTCTTATTGGCAGTAGATATTGACTGTAATGGGCTTAATTTTCATTATTTTTTGTATCTATTTCTTCTTTCTAATTAGGTGTTTCCTCTTGTTTATGTCCTTTGTACTTCTGCTATCCCTACTCTTTTATTAATATAATTCTTACTTGTCAAAAATGAAAAAGTTCTAGCTTATTAAGGTGAAGTTAGGTGTTTGTCACTAGTAATTTTTATTATGTGTTGTTTTTCTTTTCAGTGGTCTGAAAGAAGGAGGTTTGACATTGCTGGATTGATGTCCTCTGTCTTAAGAGCTCATTTACACACATATGATCCAGTCTTTTCAATGACATTGAGATATTTGATAAGGTATCATTGAGCTTTGGTTATTTTGTTTTCACATGATATTTTCACTCTGATGCTTGTGTTCTTTGGATGCATGTGGTTGACTGACTGTTTATCTTTCAATTTTATCCCTATGCTATGCAGCATACACAATGGATACTGCTTTCAGCAAGGAATTGTGTCACCCATTTCAGATCTTACTCAGAGGTTGCTTCTTGATGAGCGTGACCCTCCTGCAACAGCACAGGAGAGTCTCTATGAAGTACCTCCATTCGATGAGGTGAGATTTCTAAATTATATTTGGTTGTCTTAAGATGTTAAATGGAGATATAAGTGTATTTATCTTAATGTTAATCATTTTTATACTTCTTTGTTCTGCCATCATAACCGCATCCCTCCCTCTCCTCCTCCCTTCTCTACCTATTCTCACCCTCTCTCTCGGGGATTCACGAAAAAGAAAGAAAAATAGAAAGCAACTCGCCGCTATCATGGCAGCCATCATTTTCTTCCAACTAGAGGTTTAATATAGATATCACAAGAAAGCGAAAGATCAATCACTTTACCTCAGAATATAAATATTTTCCATCAAAACAAATGATGAGTGAAGCTGTATTCTTGTTATGGGTTTTGCCATCAGCCATCTAAAATATCATTTCCAGAGGGCTTGCCTTTATATATGTTCTTATTGTTCGGTTTTGAAAACCAGGTGGATGTACAAGCTCTTGCACAGGCTGTAGAGCTCACAAGACAAGCAGCAGTTGATAGCTTGAGGTTTTCTAAGGGTGATCTATTTATGGCATTTCAGGTTAGTAGTTTTTTCCGAATGTAAACTTTGTAATGATATCTAGGTTTCATACTTTCATCACATCCTTCCTGATCATTTGCTAGTATGGGGTTTAACAACGTCTTTGCTGTATTTTAGACTGGAAACTTAGCTCTACTTGGGTAGTTGGATAAGTTTTATATCTGTATGCTATATGTGTATGTGTATGTGTTTTGTCTTTTCTTTTCTTTTGAAATATGCAAACTTATATCAAATTTAAGTTCTAACATTTAACCACTCCCCAATCAAACTTCTGCAATTTTTTTCTGTCTTTAAATTACAACATCTGTAAGGGCTCTGATTAACACCCATGAGAATTTTATTTTCCTATATTTGGATCGAGGAAAGAAAAGAAAAGGATAGTATAGGAAACACATCATTTGAAGTGTCCAAAAAACTGTCAGTACAGCATATATACACTTTGGGGTAGAGAGTCAGTGGGAAGAGTTTTGACCTTATCTATTATCTACTGTAGATAACAGTAAACCGATCTCATTGAGAGGTTATTGACCCCCACGTTTGTAGTTGTGATTCTCTTTGGAAGCACCATATGAGGAGGCCAAGGAGGGGATGGATGTTGGTAATTTAGTTGAACATTTTTGTAAGAATTAGGACAGCATCATATTCTATCATGAGTTTTCACCAGTTTATTTCCTTTGTTTTTGGTAAATTATATTTTGATTCATTTAAGTGTTCCTTAGTAGAAACCTAGTAGTGAAGCATAGAGTTTGGGAGTTTTCCCATATACGTAACATGAGAAACCTTGAGTTCTGGACATCAAAACATAATAATAATAAGAAGTAACAAGGAAATTTTATTTGAGAAGTATAAATAACAAGGAAACTTTTTAATGCTAACATTTTAGATACTTGTTTAATACCGGAAAAGGAATGGAGCTTTAAAAAGAATAAAACAGTGGCGGGCTGGAATTATTTTTCATTCACTAATGTCTGTTTTAAGTTGTATGTTTGTAGTTCCTTTGAGTTTAGACCTTAAATACGGACATTTTCAGTCCTCTCATTTTAAACCATATGCTTTCTTCATGCTCATATATCCAATTAGTAGGCTTAGAGTGTTCTTCTGGGGTAGTGCTATTCTAGTCCTTTTTTTTAGTCATTGGGTAGCTGGTATATTGAGCCTACAAGACTTTATTCATGTCTTTATTTATTGCAGAATGAATTGTGTAGGATGAGATTGGATGTTGCCATGCTCGATGAGCTTGTTTGTGAGTACTGTGTTTATAGGGGAATCATGGATTATGGCCTTGCATCCACTTTAGGTAACTTTCCTGCCTTTTCTATTCTAGTTCATTTCTGCTTTTATAGAAAGTCCAATTATATCTCACCAACCTTTCATGATTCCTTCAGTTTTGGAACCTAAAGTTAATCAACCTGAACCTGGGTGGAGTTCATCAAGAAATTTCTCTCTTGAAGTGGATTCTAGTGTTAACAAACATTCTGATGGCGAGACCTCCATTAACATGGGTGGTTCTCCTGAGAATAATGCTGATGTGTCTAGCATGCAAGGAACGGATGTTGAGTTGCGATATGCTTGTGAGCCATCAAGCAACCATGATGACTGTAGCACTAGTGGATTGAATGTGTCTGAAAATCCAAGAGTTCTGCAGAGATATAGAACCCATGGATCTGGAGAGAGGGGTAAACGCAAGAGATGGAGGGGAAGATATGATGATCAATATGGTGTTCCTTTTGATGAATGCAGTAGGCAAGAGCTTAGCACAACTACCCTGGTTTCTAGCACTTCTATCTCAAAGGAACAACAGGTGCTTGTTTGATAATTATTGTTTTTCCTTGTGACAAATGGATATTGACTTTGTGTACTTGGATGTGCCTTTTGTGTGCTTTAATGTAGCTCTATGACATATCAAAACAAGTGGATATTGACACAGTACTGTTCTGTAGGGCTCAGGGAAACACTCCATTTTAGATGTTAATAGTAGGGTGGATAAATTCGAGATTATGCTGGGGATGAAGGATCTAGCTAGCAAGGGAATGGCTGCAGAGGTTGTTGAAGAAGTTACTGCTATGGATCCAAACTTTTTTCTGCAAAATCCTATATTGCTGTTCAAAATTATGCAGGTTTGTGGATTCTCTACCCCCAATGGCTTCATTTGCATGAAAGAGTTGCTATTCATATAATGTTAGTATAAAATGCAACCGTTTGATCTGATCACTGGTTAGGTTGAATTCCTTAAGCTGGTCAGCTCTGGTGACTATTCTAGTGCTCTGAGGGTTGCATGCTCCCATTTAGGTCCATTAGCTGCTAGTGACCCTGCCTTACTGAAGCCCCTAAAGGAGACTTTGTTGGCATTGCTCCAACCAAATGAAGATGCACTTGGGAAAGGCTTGCCTCTTCATGCCCTTTCAACTTCACTCCAGGTATGGCGTAGAGCTAATTCCTCGATAGTTATAACTGATACATATTCAATTTTGATCTTATGCTTCTGAGGCTTACATTTCCCCAGTTTTCGCCAACCTTTGAGGGTACTGAGGGAACTACTACCATTTTGCAAATCTGTTGCCACAAACCACTTTCAAACTACCAACCTTTATTAGCACTTTTGATATGAACCGGTGGGAACTTCATTACTCATCTCTTGCAGTTCCTGTCATTTTCTACAAGTCCATTTTTATTATCATCATTATGTCTTCTTCCTACCTATCAAAGAAGAATTTTTTTTTTTTTTGTCTTCTTTCATTTATATGTATTTCATTAAAATTAGCAATCGAATAAGATCATTTTTAAATAACTTCACAAAATCAAGTTATAAACAAAATTTAAAATAGAATAGAATTAAAAATTTATCAATGTCTCACACATTGTGTGGGTGTACGACTAGTTCTACTTTTATTATTCCCATGCATTGTGTGGTTCAACAACTAGTTTTGAATGTATGGTGGAAGCTTGTCTCTGCAGCCACAAATGTAATGCCAGACAGAATTTAGATGAATTCTAGCGGCTAGTTTCAACAGATAATCAAAACAGAAAAGACAAGAGATTTGCCCAAAACATAGAGAAAACAACTCTGTTTTCAATTAAAAATTATCAAAACTCCAGAATGTCTAACCAAACCCACAAGCCGGGCTGAAATAGCTGTAAATCCGAAAATATCAAGATTTTACTAAAAATAGAAAAATCCTAATATACACACCAAAAACTAATGCGTAAATAAAGAAGCAGTCTGCCAAAAATCTGGCCAAAATCGGGATAAAAATCACTTAATCGAGAAACGAAATATGACCATAAAAGGCAAAAAATATTAAAATTGGAGATTTGAAGGGGAAAACAGCTGATTCTGGGCTTGAAAACAATGACTACCAAGAGCAGCTGGGTGGCCACGATGTGCATGCCGAAAAGAGCTTTCCGAATTGGGGTCATATGTGCGAATCTGAAGCCAAAGTTATGGCCAAAATACTAATACATGCTCAAAACTGTCAAAAATCAAGGAAAAGTCATGGTTTCCTGCTGTACTTGCACTGACCTACCGTCTCGTGGTAGTTCAGCGCCATCAACGTGCAATTTGATAGCTCAGCATCATCTGACTCGGATCGCCATGCATCAAGATGACTTTTTTTGTGCAAAATTAAAAACTTTTGCTTTAAACTTTTATTTCATTTGGTTTTATTCATTGTTGGTTTCCGGTTAATTTTTTTCTGGCCATCATTGTTGTAAGTGATGATGTGAACGAATCTTTAAGACTGATTTTTTTATTTCTTGGATAGGTTGCAATTGGTAGAAGGCTTGATATAGAAGAACCCCAGCTTATGAAAATAATGAAGGTGTCCCTTTACTCTCATGACGAGTGGTTTAAACTTCAAATGTGTAAAGATCGGTTTGAAAGTCACTTGAGGATTGACTCCTTGAAAGAAGTTAACACACTGTTGCTCACTTCTGTTGGTATGTCAAATTTAAATGGCGCTACTTCCACTCTTGGATCTTCTCAAGTTACAATATCCTCAAGCACTAAGATTTCAGAAGATGGCAGCAGTCCTAATCAAGTATCACCTAGAGATGTTGTCTGTGATGAAAATGCCATTCTTAAAGTTATGGTGCGTTATGGATATATTTTACTGGCCACCACTCTGTTTAAGTTTCATAATGTTTTCTTCTGCAATCTCATATTATGAGTTTGACTTGTGTGTTTCTTGTTATTATTAATAATGCCTTGGTGCAACATGTGATATTAAATGACATTTTTTTAAACAGTGTGATATTTCGTTCATTTGTCTTTTCTCAAAGATTGTTTTCAATTTCTGTAGTAAATTTCATGTAGTTATCCTTTTCCATCCTAGAACTTACAGTGTAAGGTCCTCAGGCATGAATCTTTTATTTATTTATTCAAAAAGCACTATCTATTTTCAAGAAAGTGTAGGACTGCATCTATTGAAGAATCACTCAATTACGAGCAGTCACCAAAAAGCATGCTCATTCGTTCTAGCATCGGGGCAATATGTTTTGTCTGGCTCTTTCCACTCTTTCTAGGGTTGCTAGTTCTAAACGATAGAATCTTTGAGGTCTCTTAACACCCTTGTGTTTTTCCCCTTTGTAAAGTGTTTTCACCCTTCCCCCTGGAGATATTAAAGATTACAATAATATGAGTATCTTCCCCATACAAGAAATACTAATATTTGGTTTGGGTGCAGGAGTTTCTTGCTTTGCCAAGGGCAGACGCTATTCATCTTCTTGCACAGTACAATGGAAATGCAGAGATGGTCATTCAGCAAATATTTGCATAGTTATGAGTATAAAACTGTATATAGCTGAATGTATTTGTTTATTGATTTGTGGATATTATTTGATTCAATTTCTATCATACATTTACATTTTTAGATGGAAAAATTCTATTCAGTATCCTCACACCACACACCACACATAATTTTTAATTTTTTTTTCTCTTACCAAATATATGATGCTTTGATAATGAGTATAATAATTCAATTAGTTTAGGAAGAAAAAAACTAAAAAATAAAATTTTAAAAAATAAAACTAAGTGTGATGTGTGGTGTGCAGTGTAGTGTGGTGTGGTGTGAGTACAAAAGCTCTTTCTTTTGGGGTAGCTACCTGCGAGAGCTGTCCGATCGGACACCATTGTATTTATTTGCAGGCTTGCTTTGCTATTTGGTGTGCACAAATTATGTTACATACTGACCTTGAAGTTGAAGTTAGGACCTTGACAACAGATCGGGAAAACAATGGCATCTAAAACCAAACACCTTTCACGAGAAGTTTATACAAAACAAAGTTAAAAAATTAAAATCTATCTATTCATTTTTGAAAACCTGGATACAGTATAGTCACAATATGTGAGCACACGTTTAACCACATGATGATCAATACATGAGCTTTACTTTTATATATTCTGAATCTAATATTTCTGAAAAAGTCTTTTTCAAGATTCATTATTATATCATCATCATATTAAAATTCTCCAGTAAATAATAAATTAATATACCCACAAATTAAAGGCACTGTCTAGAATAAATTAATGGGAAAAGGGAAACAAAGAATAAAAGAAAATGTCGTGAACCTAATCAATGCAGTCTCTATCCACTCAAACAGAATTCTTTCCTAGAAAAGCCACATGTGCTCTACTTATAGTCAATGATGATGATTGATGGGCACATTTATTAATTACCCGAAATGATTTCATTTTCATTTCATTACTATAACTTAAAGAAGAAGTTTTCAATGATGGGCACATCCCTTTGCCTGAAATGGGCATTCACCAACTAAACAAAAAAAATGGACAAATTTCACAATGAACGCAGATCGTGCCTCAACAAAAACTATAGAGAGGTTTCATCTAAATTCAACAATTCACGAATTAATTAAAAAAAAAATTTATTCAACAGTTCTACATCACACATTTATAAAGAAAAAAAATTAAAAAAAATAAGGACTCACGTCAGCAAATGTAGAATTAATACCGAGTAGAAGAAGTTACAAAACAAAAAAAAAAAAAAAAAATAGAGGAATTTTATTTACTCTCATTTATATATGTGTAGTTGGGAGGAGACATAATTAAGTCTTTAACTAAATAATTGATCGGTGATTTGAATGATATGAGAACTGGAGCAGTTGATCAGTCCCAGTTGATTTGGTCATTTCTTCTCCCTATTTGACTCGATCCCCTGCATAGTCACGAGAAATTAATATGTTTTGTTTATATAGGCCGGGGCTATTGTTTCATGTCTTTGACCTACTTTTGTTGGTCGTGTTAGGGTTTATTTAAGTTGCGTTTAGATGTTAAAATAAATTGAATTGAGAAGATAAAATATTATTAAAATATTATTTTTTAATATTATTATTATTTTAAAATTTAAAAAATTAAATTATTTATTATATTTTGTGTTAAAATTTAAAAAAATTATAATAATAAATTAAAATAAATTGAGAGGAATTAAAAAATCCAAACGAAACCTTTATTCAAACTTCAAACCCATGCATGCACGCTCTACTCTACGCTACCATTTGTCATATATGCACGGCCGACTTAAATTTAGCCAGTCTTGCTTCTAGTAGATATATTTTTATAAAATCTTACATTTTTTTAAAAATAAAAAATAAAAGAAAAAGATTGTTTGAGTAGATACACCTCATCAATACAGTTAATTAAATGGATTAATCTGAGTAGTATGTAACTTGACTTTTAATTGGGATGTACCATCTATGTAAAGTCGAGAAATATAGAGATCGTGGATCTAATCGTCTCAAATAATACAATATTATATATTGTAGAATAGATTTTAATACCTGACTTGTCATTTTTGAAATCCACGTGTTTGAAATAATAGTAGGTAATAAGTTAAAGTCTGATTTGGAAAATAAAATCGTCTCATTTAATAATTATAATTATTTTAAATTTTTAAATAAATATAAAAAATAATTTAATTTTTTTAAATATCAAAATAAAAATAATATTTTATTTAACTTTTAATTTTCATTTAATTTTAACTCATTATCAAAACTCTGCCTGAGATTATCGTTTTTCTATTTTCCTGTCATAAGGAACTAGTTGGAACAAGAAGCAAAGTCAATGGGTAGCATTGCGGTTCATTTTCAATTATTTTAGAGCCGGCAGGTCTGCATTCAAAGTAGATTAGATTTGACCAAATAAACGTGTAAAATAATTAATAATTTTGTACTATTAATTACTACCTACTTATGTCATAAATTTCACTAAATGTTTGAACTTTGATTTTATGCTTAGGGCTTTTATAATTATTGGTGGACGAATAATCTAAATCCCATAATTTCTTCCATCACAAGTACCGATAATATTCAACTTTCAAAAAAATATAAATAAAAAATAAAAAATAAAAAATAAAAAATCAGGAGCATTGACTGCCACAAATAATCTCATTTCTTCCTCAAAATAGAAAAAAATAAATGTGATAAAGTAACAAATGCAAATTTTGTAAAATAAATCTCAGATTGAACGAAACATGGAAAGGATGAAAGAGTCCTATTTACGTTTAACTTTTTCTTCGTGGTTATCATCTAAACGAAAAGAAAGTGCTGCTATCTTCGAAATTTTTTTTTTATAAAAATAAATTTATAAATTTATAAACTAATATAATTTTATATAATATATTAAATTTATTTATAAAAAAAATAATTTTACAATATAACATATCACCCATATCAATTTGAGGTTAGCTTTTATGAGATATTTTTATAAGTAAAACATTTTTCTAGAAAAACTCCTTTTGTTTTCATATCGTTTGAAAATGGTGCTTTGCATTAACGATAACTTATATATAAAATGAGATGCATGAGTATATTATACCAAATATTATATTTTTAAATTGGTGTATAGTTACATGACATAATTTGATTTATAAGATAAATTTTAAAATATGAATCTTACAAATTAAATCTTATTCTTACTATTTAAGTAACGTGTATGGTATATTTTACACACTAATTTAAAAATATAATAACTCTATATTAGACACAAGCTTTTTCTATTCAGATTATTTATTTTAATTTATATATTTTTAGTGTTTTAATTTCTTAATATATTGGATTAAGAGAACCAAATTGAAAATAAAAAGTGAAGTTAAGTAAATAATTTTCTTATATTCCTTTATTTGGCTTGTTTGGGATTACGATATGAGTTTTAAAAAGTATAATAGAATAAAAAACTCTTAAATGTAAAAATTAGATTGTTTGAGTGTTACTTATTAAAATATTTTTAATCTCAAATAAGTTAAAAAGTACATTTAAAGAAAAATATTATTTTTTTCAAATGTACTTTTTCAAATAATGCGAAACGTAATTTAAATTTTAAAAATACTGTTAATGAACAAAAATATCTATATAATTTTCAGATAATTACAACTTTTAAAAATGTAGTTATAATCTGTAAAAATTCAAATAATATTAATTTCTATATCTGAAAACACTTTTTGAATTTGTTTCTAAATAAACGTAACATGTTTGAAAGTATTTTAAACATGAGGAAAGATATTTACAATCGTGAACTGTCCAACCGTCGCGTAATCGTTTTGAAAAAAAATGAATAAAATATAAGATTCATATATATAAATTTAATTTTTTAATAATAAATATTATTATTTTTTAAATAATTAGGTAATGTTTACGCATTTTAAGACTATATATATAATTCATCTTTCAAAACAAAAGTCAAAGTCACAAGGAAGAAGCAGTGCCCCGCTACCCTACCATCTTTCCAGATTTCCTCAATGCCCATGTCTTGTCCTTGTACATGGTTTCCGAGGTCGGACTGGATTATATATGTTAATTGAGTAATGCTGCTATCCGCATCTTAATTTTTATTATTATTTTAATTTTTATCATCATTTTCTTATTTTATAATATGATATTAAATAATTAAAAATTATTTATTATATTTTATTTATAAACTTATTATATAACGAAAAATTATAGAATGAAAAATGGATGATAAAAAAAAAATACAAATAAATTTTTTGATGTTAAATAGATTACGGCATCTCTGCGGATTATTTCTGAATTATTTGCACTGTTTCGAATTTTTACTAAAGGGTTACAGCTCTCAACTGGCATCAGAAATACAGAGAGCCTCAGTACTTGCTGGCCTCGAGGAAACTTTAATGGCTTTGTTTTCCACGAGCCAAAAGTTAGCATCGCTCCAAAGCTAGTTATTGTTTGTACATTTCTCTTTGGCTTCTTTCTCTCAGTTTCTAGCTCTGTCCTTCTGTCCCCTCCATCTCTCTCTTCCACCGTTCGAAGGACTTCTGCAGCTAGTGGAAGAGAAGAGAAGGGTGCGGGATGAGCAGCACCGTCTGAAGTCTGCCCTTTTCTTCCAAGACCCTTTTGATCTCTCCTCTTCGTCTCTGAGAGGGCAATGGCTGAAGAAATCTGTTGCTTTAACAAGGTGACGCTGACTCACGCTCTGTCACTTTCTTCTTAATTATTTATTACCTGTTTCTTGTATTACTTTCTGAATTTGAGTTTTTGTTAGAAACAAAGGTGTGGACTTTTGTTTTTTTTTGTTACATTTTGTGGTTTTTATCTATGGAATTGGAACTTCTCCAGATGGTTCGAAGGTTAATGGCATTCTTTCTCTTTCCCCCTTTCTTTATTTATCCTCCTTCTACTCCAAATCTTACTATGGCAAACATAAAGTGAATATAGTCTACTTTGATGATTGACTGTTTTCGGATAATAATATAGATGCCTTTGAAGAAGAATGCTGGGTATTGTGGATATAGTTCACTTCAATGATTGATGGGTATAGATGAAAAAATGGAGATGGGCTTGAAGTAGAATGCTCCTTCCACTCTGGGTTTAAGATGCATAAAAAATTAATCTTGAAATCATAGATTTTTGGGTTTTAGGTTAGCTCTAGTAGCATAAAACCTACATTGTATTCATATGTCCACCAAGTGGCTCTCCTATTTCTCTTAAGTTGGTTCAGCTGGAATCTAGTGGTTCTGTGATTTACGTGCCTTATCGATTTGAGAGACATTACCTGCTCTTTCGATTTTTTTAAATTGTTCATCGTCTAAGCATAACAATAACGTTTAATACTGGCATTTTATTTCCTCTTTTTGACATTCTTCGTAACTTAAAATGGTTTTTGTTGATTTTGCACTGCATCGTTTCTTAGAACCCCATATTACAAAATTGTTTAATTCAACTTTCTATTCTATTTTAACTTTGGGCCACAGGATACTCTCATACTAAAGCCTCCAAAGAAATCTCCATTGTTATCAAGGATGGTAATCTTAGTTTTTGCAGTGGTCTTTGGCGTTTATATCTACACAATCTGTCTAAAGCGGATAAGCACCCACACCAAGACTAAATTTCTGAACATCCAAGTCATTGAAAGGCCTTGCCGGGAGAATGGCATTGAGCTATCTGAAATTCCTTACATGCATTACCCAAAACCTGAAACTTTTAGCAGGTATTTTAGACCTTCTGTCAAAAGATTATGCTGGGTTTTCTTTCAGATGAGCTAATATCAATTTTTTTGTACATTGTAACCAGGGCAGAGTGTGAAGGTAATCCTGTACAATTCTTTGCCATCTTGTCGATGCAGAGATCAGGAAGCGGGTGGTTCGAGACCCTATTAAATAGTCATGCTAATGTAAGCTCCAATGGAGAGATATTCTCTGTAAAGGATAGGAGGATAAATATTTCTTCAATTGTACAGACTCTAGATAAAGTTTACAATTTGGATTGGTTCACCAGTGCTTCCAAAAATCAATGCTCTGCAGCAGTGGGCTTCAAGTGGATGCTTAATCAGGTAATAATGTTGTTTGGATCTGTGGTACTAAGCGCATATCTTTCAATAAGTTTTCTGCTCGGTGAAATTAGCTAACTTTTCTGGCTCTTGACTATTGTATCGACACCATGAGAATCCATCACTCCAGCCATAAGTAGTTACCACTTGTAGGTAAGTGGAAGAATTTACCATATTAATCCAAACATCAGAACAGCTGCTGAATTTCTCATGTCGGATTAATTTGTAAATTTGATGTGTTCTGCAATTTTAATGATGTATTACTTTTTTTTTTTTTTTTGTAGTTTCTACACTTGATCATAAGTTATTGATATGGTGTATGATAATTTATTTTAGCACTTCTCCCAATACATTTCTAGCTCCATTTTGCATGGAGAACAGATTTAAGGTTGTATCAAAGTAGTGAAGGGATATGCAGCATACCTTGAAGCTTTTGAGAATTGTTAATTTTCACTCGTATGGTGAATGTATTGCATAGTCCCAAAATAAGTCATTTCTACACTTGAACATAAGTTATCGATGTGGCGTGTGATAATTTATTTTAGTACTTCTCCCAATACATTTCTAGCTTCATTTTGCATGGACAACGGATGTAAGGTTGTATCAAAGTAGTGAAGGGGATATGCAGAATACTTTGAAGCTTTTGAATATTGTTATTTTTCACTCGTATTGTGAATGCATCGCGGAGTCCCCTTGGATGTTTTATTGGCCAACTTCCTCATAATTTTTATCTCTTTGCATGGTTCATGCAGGGATTGATGGAACACCGTAAAGAAATTGCTGAATACTTCAATCGCAAGGGTGTTTCTGCAATATTTCTTCTCCGAAGAAATTTATTGCGCCGGATGGTTTCAGTGCTTGCCAATTCCTATGACAGATATGCTAAGCTATTGAATGGAACTCACAAGTCACATGTACATACACATGAAGAGGTCTCTCTCTCTCTCTCTCTCTCTCCCCCTCTCTCACACACACACGTGATTGTGGACTCAGCTTTTTACTTGATGCAGGCCCATATACTATCAAAGTACAAGCCCTTTATAAACTCCACCTCGTTGATTGCTGAGCTGAAGGATATGGAGGTGACGAGAGCCAAAGTTCTAGAATCCTTCAATCACACTCGGCACATCATTCTGTACTATGAGGATCTTATCATGAACCGCATTGTAAGGGGTTATTTATGACATCTTAGAGAAGCCTTCACTGTATGAATCTACAGATAATCCAATCATCTTATAGTGCTCAATAGCAACAAAATCATGAATATATATCTGCAATATGACTCTTTTTGGAGGTTCTTATTCTCCATGTTTCTTGCAGAAACTAGAAGATGTTCAAGACTTTCTAAAGCTTCCTCACATGAAATTGACAAGCCGTCAAATTAAAATACACAAAGGGCCATTGTCAGATCACATCAACAACTGGGAGGAGATTAACAAGACACTTACTGGAACAGCTTATGAGAGTTTTCTACGTTCCGAATATTAAACCAAGCCCACCGCTAACTCTTGGACTGGTGTATATACCAATTTTAACTTATTCTTGGAACAGGAAGCTGACAGCATACAGGCCCTGGTTGAAGAGTTTTGGTAACAACAGCACCTTGGCTTTTGTATGCTTATTTCATCCCAAAACCTCAATCAAGAATCCGATGAGGAGCCTTTAGTTTTTCTTTTTAACTTCATATTAGTCGGATAGACATCCTGTAACATGGAACTGTTACCTTTTAAAGCCAAATAGCTATGGATCTTATGGGTTATGTTGCGTAGTCTACTGTCATTACATGATAGTCACAAAACAATGTTTTGGTTTCACAAGATGTTTACGATGCCGAACAGAATAGAATTTATTTTGACAGCTAGTTAATCGACATAAACTAAAAATTGAGATTGAGAAAAGATGCACACAAAGGGTAAACTTTGAGAATAGGGTTTACTCATAAAATTCAAAAACTGATTTTCAAGCCCACAAGCCAGACTTCAATAGTTAAGGAAACTTGAGATTCTAAGAAAGGGAAAAATTCTAAATATTGTATAAAAATAAAATATGAAATAAACTCTGGTCCAAATTGGAATAAGAAACATCTCTTAAAGCGACAACGAAATAATACAATAAAAGTAAAAAAAAGTAACTTAAATCAACAATTTAGAGAGGAAAACGATTGATTTTAGGGTTGAAATGGAGACTACAAGGTGTAGCTTGATGACCAAGATGCATGCGCCAAAAATAGTTTTACAAATTGGGGTCATATGAACAATTCTGATACATGTAGTCAAAGTTATGACCAAAATATTAATACGTGCGCAAGATCACTACAGTTCGAGGTATTTTCACATTTTCTTACCATATATGCATTGACTTAACTTCTAGAGGCAGTTAAGTGTTATCAACGTAGAATTTTCCAGGTCAGCATTATCATACTTGAATCCCTCTACACCAATCTCCCTGGGTTGGAAAGAACTTGCCTTGAAGTTCACGTCAGCATCGACAAAGCATGAACTAAGGTGTTTGATGTTGAACACATTAGAGGTCCGCAAATGGCATAAAACTCCAAGTTGTATGTGGAGTATTTTTTTCTTGAAACCAGATAGCTTCTCACTAAAAAATGCAACGGGTCACCCTTCTTGGCTCAGAATTCCGCTAATACCAACCCTTGGAAACATCACAGTTCACCACCTCAAAGACTTTCTCAAAATCAGGGAGTGCCAAAATTGGTGCTTCTGTAATCTTTCGCTTGACTAACTGGAAACTTGTCTTTGCCTCTTCAGACATTGGAATGTTCGACCCTTGAGGCAATCTGTGATGGGAGTAATCAAAGTGCTGGAATTTCGGATGAATTGATGATAGAAGGATGCCATTCCATGGAAACTTTGCACATCGTGTAGGGTCTTGGATGTTGGCCACTCTCAAATGGCTTCTACTTTAGAGTGATCTGCATGAACACCATCAGTAGAAACAACAAATCCCAGGAATGTGACAGAAGTAGTAAAAAACAAGATTCTTTTGATTAACAAACAAATGTTCCTTTCTTGACATCTCAAAGACTACTCTAAGGTGCTCCATATGTGCCACCGTTGGTGGGCCATATATGAGGATGTCATGAAATTAAACAGTGGCAAGCTTCACAATACAAGATGCATAAAGCTCATGAATGTGCTGGGTGCGTTGAATAGTCTAAAAGGCATGACCATCCACTCATACAAACCATGTTGCATCTTGAATGCCATCCTTCCACTCGTTTCTAGGGTGAATTTTTTGATCTAGTGATACCAACTCTTAAGGTCAATTTTGGAAAAGACTTTGGAGCATGACAGTTGATCCAACATGTCATCTAGGTGGGGAAGTGAGGATCTGTACTTTATCATGATCCTGTTAATGACCCTACTATCCACATACATACACCATGAACCGTCTTTTTTGGGCACCAAGAGGGTAGAAACAACATACGGGCTCATGTTCTCACGGATATAGCCCTCTCCAACAACTACAATATTTGGCGCTGCAACTCCTCAGACTTCTTGGGGATGAGACGATAATATGGTCTAGTGGGAAAGCTAGAATTTGGCACCAATTTGATCTGATGCTGCATATCTCTCATGGGTGGAAGGTCAGGGGGAAGATCTTCCTGCATTATATCTGCAAACTTAGTGAGCTTCTATTTCACCTCTAGCGGTAAATCATGATTAGTTTCGCCACTGTTGTCACATAGCACCAAGGCATATACCACCCCCTCTTTCTCTGCCTCCTCCCATAATCTAACCATTGACAAAAGACTGGTTCCCTTTTCAACATCTGGAGCATAAACAACTTATTCCCTACAAGGTGCTAAAACGACATTTTTTCTTTTAATGCTACGAGAAGAGTTGTTTTTGCACCCATAACGAGCTACACTTCGATCATACTTCCAAGGTTTTCCTAACAACAAGTGACAAGCATCCATGGACACTACGTTGAACCATGCATTATCAAAATACTTCTGGTCAATCAAAAAAAGAGACCAAACATTGCCAGTCGAGTTTGACCTCACTACCCTTCTTCAACCATGACAACTTTTATGGCTTCAGGTAACGATCTATTTTGAGTTGGAGCTTCTGAACTACTTCCTTAGAGACCACTTTTCATAACTACCATTATCGATGATCAATTTGCACACCTTCTCAGAAAAAAGTACAGTAGTGTGAAAAATATTAGTCCTTAACCAATCTTCTCTCGAATCACCTGTGGGAGCTAATAATTTTTTTTCCTAATGACGAGGGTCTTGTTACAATCTCAATATAAAATACTCTCATCATTACCTTCGTTGTCATAGATGGTTTTCCAATGTCCTCAACGTCCTCCATGTCATCCTTGTTAATCAGAAGATTTTTCTATTCTAATTGGCAAACTTTCTATAATCAGTTGCTCGATGACCGGGCTCCTCGCATCGAAAACATCGAATATTAGTGGCGTTCAAACTCGTACCTTGAGTTGAATGTGAAGTAGAAAGAGTCTCATGCGGATGGATCCCCGTGTGTTCTAATCGCTTTTAGGAGCAAGTTGCCTAGTCTGCTACTTTTCTACAACTAGAGCACGCTAATCGCCCTCAGAAATAGTCCATAGAGTGTGGAGGCTAAGGAAGTCTTGCAAAGAATGCTGCGAGCCACCCAAATACGGTGTCACCATCTGCTCTTCAGTCTCATAAAGATCATTCTGGGTTACCAACCGATAGAATTCCTCCTTGTAATCATTAATGGATCTCGCTTCTTGCCACAACATGTGTAGTCTCTGAAACAAGGTTTGAGTATATTTGAAGAGAAAAATTGTGACACTTCATCTTCTCCCAATCGCCAATCTTGGCCTTGCCCTGTCACTCTCGAGATCGATTCAACTGCTTCCACAGGCAAATTCTTAGTCTTTCAACTTGATAGAGACCAATTTCACCTTCATACTATCTAAGATGGCCTTGTAATAAAAAAAATATGCTTCACCTCGTACAACCAATCGATGAAGACCTCAGTTTGCAGAGTACCAGAAAACTGTGGTAATCAATTTTGAAGCCTAGGTCTCCATGATGCTCCTCCTATCACAGTACTCCCGAAACAGAGCATGATTATGATATGGGTTGTTGAAATTGGAGTCAGAATCATGATCATACATTTGGCCCTCTAGGTTTTGTGCCTCTATACGCTCCACCTCGTGCAACCAATCGATGAAGACCTCAGTTTACAGAGTACTAGAAAACTTTGGTAGATCAATTTTGACGCTTAGGTCTCTATGATGCTCCTCCCTATCACAGTACTCCTGAAACAAAGCATGATTATGATATGGGTTGTTGAAGTTAGAGTCAGAATCATGATCATACATCTGACCCTCTAGGTTTTGTGCCTCTAGATGCAGGGTTAATTATGCTATCTACTTTTGCAAATCTGCAAACATCACGTTCTGTACGGTAGGATCGCGATGAGGGGCTTCCTCATTCAAAACTTGCCCATGTCATCACGACCTTTACCACCATACATGACAATTGATGATAAATCGCCCCAGGAAAACGCTAAACCTCTAGTGCTAACTAACACCGGACATAATAGAATTATTTCTGACGACTAGTTAATAAATAGAAATTAAAGATTAAGATTGAGAAAATATGCAAAATAGATAGTAAACTTTGAGAATAAGGTTTATTCATAAAAGTCGAATAGGGATTGGGAAGAGATGGGAAGGGGGGAGGAGACGGCCAGAGGGAATTAGAGGAATGAGGGGAAAACGCAGGGGTTTTAATTTTATTAGTTTTTTTTTTCCGGCGCTACTGATTCACCGCTAATAAGAAAATGACTTTTGTAGCGACAATAATCGCTGGGAAAAGTATCTATAATAGCGATTTTTAATCCATTGGAAATAAAAAAGTCGCTACAGTTACTATATTCTTTTGCGACGACACAAATCGCCGCAAAAGACACAAAAAGTCGCTGTAAAAAATAAGATTTTTTAAAATCGCTGAAAAAAGTCTAATTTCTTGTAGTGTTCATTCTCTAATGTTTAAATCACAAGCATGACCAATGAAGTTTTTGTAGCAATATAAGATTCAACTTCTAAGGGCTTCAATTATCTCATTGGAAAAATCTAATTGTAAGCAATTATGTGCACTAATACGCGTACTCATTCAATATAATTGGTCAGAAAGTAAATTTTATTAAAAACAGTATTAATTTGAATTTAGAATATAAATATAATAATATTAATATGCAGATTGATATATAAATTTATTTATACATAGTAAAACTCTATTTCATTTATGGAGATTAATTAGTACGTTCTACTAGGCACTGCATCAAGTATTGGGCCAACCTCAAGATAAAGCAGCTTCGCCTGCACACTTTGGGCTTGGCTTTAGCTAGCCTCGTGTGATAGCTTGCTTGTTGGTTAATAGTTTTTTTTAGAACATTTTTAGGGCATTATATGAACCCACGAGCTAGGCAGCAAACCGTCAAATCTCATCATGAAGCATCAGTTTAGAATATAATATAAATAATAATATTTACATTTTTTTATAAGCTTAAAGTTTTAAGACAATCAATGATTTCGTATTTATCAAAGTAAAGATTTTGAATTTGAACTATGATTTTACATTTTATTCTATTTATATAATTGAATATTTTACGTATTAGGCGCACTAATCGAAGAAAAGTCTGATCCACACATGATAATAGAGTATTAAAAATACAATACAAATATATAATTAAAGTTATTTCTTTCTATCAACTTAAACTTTTATGATGTACAAGTGATGATTTCATAGTGTTATGGAGGCCAAAGTCTTATGACGGTGGTTAAGCTTAACGAAAAGAGAGTGAGATAGAATATACGTGAATTCCACGTTATAATTAATTATAAGATACATTAAGACATTACATCAAAAAGCGTTAACTTAATTTCAGAATTGTTGGAAATTTTTTATCTGAATTATGCTAAACTTTTGTGCATGTGGACATGTCGGCTGTGACCGGCCAGTTTATTAGCCATAAGTTTGAGAGTGTAGAATCTCCAAAGGTGACCATTAATGGCCAAATGATATAATATATATATATATATAGAGAGAGAGAATAAAAGAATCTCCAAAGAGTTGGGTGTAAGCAGGCCAACTTTTCCTTTCCTTTCTAGCCACGAGGGCTTAGTTGTGTGATTATAATTCTAATTAGAGGTTGGAGTTGAGATGCATGCGGTCAAGCCACTATAATTTTTACTATAAAAAAATTGTTTATTTGTGATTAATTAATTCTAACGAAATAATTATTTATAATTAAAATAAATCTATTTTAATCACAAATAATTTTTTTACCATAATTAAATTGTCATAAAAATCTATTTTTTTTATAGTGTTTCGTTATTCGGTACGTATGGTTGAAGTTTTACTTTTTCTGCCTCGTTTAACGTCAAAGCTGCTAACTGGTCTCGCAAATTTTCAATTGTTCTTTATTGTTTGGAGTTTTGACTTCTAATATAATAATAATAAATTCATACAAATTTTATACATTCTTTTTTCTTTCCCTATTAATATATATATATATATATATATATATATAGTGGCTTTAATTTTTACATTAATTAAGTACGTACTACAATATAAAAAATTTATCTGCACCGTCATCTATCAATTGGGCCTATTATTACTATAGATTCAGCTTTTTGTGTCTGCCATGCATGCTTCCACTTGCTCTTCTCTCCTCAAATGGTGGACGGTCCTTTCTACCCATGATATTAAAAATTTTATTCAGGCTATCTTAAGTTTAATATCTATATAATATTTTGCTAAGATTAATGTGATTGCCTATCAATTCACTAGCTAGTGTCAAATGAACATGCATTAACAACAGATAGTTTTGGAATACAAATTAACGTTGTCAATTGAGAAGAAAACCCGAGCATTAACACGACTCCCTAAAATGCTAAAAATGGAACATGCGATTATACATCAATCATGTCGCACTCTCCATCGATTGATCTCGTGTGCTTAGTTTGAGTGAGGATCAAGCAAATTCTTTGTGATCAGGGACATTTCTCGACCCAACTCCATAGAGCTGTGTCCAACGAACTTTTATCATGTCAAAGTTATTTTCCTTGCCTGGTGTGATTTTTACCCTTCCAAATCCTAAAGTTATAGCTACATGACTCTAATAGTGTGATGTGATCATGAGTGCATGATCATACGTACGTACGCGCAGGGGTCGACGTACATGAGTGGCCTAGCCCTTCCCTTTCTTGTTAGGTTATTGATCTAATGATCTTATTAATTAACCCTTGTGCGGGCTCTAAATTAAAGACATACGAAAGGCTAGCTGTTGAAAACTTTTTATCATTGTACTTCCAACCGCTAGACACTAGGAGAAATAACAATATTTTAAAAGCTGCAAGGTACAAATTAAAGGTAATGGGGACCAGCAGAGGAGGTATATTATATATATATGTGGATGGAAATCTGGCATTGTCTGACTGCAAATCTTAATTAAAGTTTACGTGAATTAGGGAAGTGGAGAACAATAGAGTAATAAAAATAAAAAATAAAAGAACCATGCCATATTTTTTAGAAAGTTAGGATATATATTGGTGGGGGCTAAGGTCTCGTTTGGATTTGAATATGAGTTGAGATGAGTTGAGATATATTGTAAATAGTAATGAGATGGATTGTGAATAATAATGAAATTTTTAAGTTAAAATTGCTGAATAATAGTGAATAGTAATGAGATGAGTTGAGATAAATTGAGATGGATTGTAAATACAAACCGAGCCTAAGAACACCCAACATGTCCTCCAACATACATATTAGTTTGTGTGTATATATATTATATATATATATATATTTTAAAAAGAAGACAGTATTTTAATTTTATTGATAACCCTCATTTTTAGTATAGAAAAATCGTGGTTACAACTAAACCTCGAGTTACATTAGTTTGTATATATATAATATAATATATTGTACAACAATAATAGAGTTGCAAGTACGTACTTTTAACTAATTTTAAATAATTATGATTATAAAAGTAATTTTTCAATATTTTTGAACTGTTGATGTGATTGAATTAAAGTGAAAGAAATATTTTTTAAATAATAATTATATTAAAATTATGTATGATCAGTACTAACCGGCCCTATATATATATATATATATATATATATAATGATCACTACTTTGAATGGGGTATTGAACCCGATCGAATAATACTCGCATCTACCATGGATTCTCAATGGTTGGGGCCGGGGCCAAAAAACTGAGTCCCCCTATATTTATTTTGTACTTCGTTTTTTTTTTTTTTTTTTTGAAAAAAACAAGAACTAAAAGCAGGTTTCTACAATATTACTTTAAAAAAAAAAAACTGACTTTATTGTTGTAATAAATTAACTCCTATTTTTTTTTCCTAATTTTATTGTAATTAGCTCTTAAAAACCAAGCCACTCGCGCGCATGATAGAAAAGTATACTTGTTTGAGACAATTTATATGAGAAAAGATAGATGGAAAAATTTTAAAGGACATAAAAAATTAATTTCTAAACTATGGAGATTATATTTGGTTTTAAAACCAAAAGTGTTAAAAAGAAGTTCGAAACTAATTCTATTATATTATTGAAAAAATGCTAATATATATTGTACGTAATCATCATGTAACGTCTAAAATTCTCTTATTACGATTAGCTACGTCACAAGAATTAATTAAAAGAAAAATAAGTTAATCATATCATCTATTGAAAATAATATATCAACATATGTTGGGTAGATTAATGATGATTATAAATAATTTTCTGATTTGTTATATTAACTTAATATGAGATTTACTCTACTATTATATTAATATATTATATTAACATGATCAAGTTGTCATGAGTTGTCGCCTAACGCCGTACTACTCATATCGAGCCGTCCAGCTCCACGGTCCATGGATCATGGATGTTCTTTGCTCTCCTAGCTGGTAGTGTTTCGATTAAAATAACATGATAATACACATATGCAAATGAACGGTTTGCACATGCAAACTGTTGATCACAGGCGATTCTACGAACAAGCTATGTACTTTACAGGCTATGTGTGTGGTGTGGGGGGGGGGGGGGGGGGGGGGGGGGGGGGGGGGGGTGGGGGCGGGTGTTGGAGTTTTGTTTCTTGTGGATGGAGAGAGAGATTTAAAAATCGCCTTAATTGTAAGTGTACTCAAACGTCGACCATTGGTTAGTTGTACCCACTAGGAGTTCTATAAATTAACCCACAGAAGCGAGGATTTAATTAGGAACATGCTTAGTTGGTTTAAGTTCTGGTAAACTTGCTTAGCTGATTTAAAGTAGTCTAGCTAAATTAAGCGACTTGCCTGTTTAGGTTTTTTTAACACTAGGCAATTCACTTGTTTGCTTGGCTTCCCTAGCTAGCTACCTCGATCGTATCACTTGTCTTCAGTACTCACTGTGATCAACCTCTATCTATGGCCCAGAACAAGTTAAATATCTCTGTTTTTCTTTTCCTTGCTTTGTTTTTGTTCCAAGAAAGTCAGCTTATCCAGGGAAGGCGATTGCTTGTGTCGAAGATTAATAATGACTCCCAACCGAAAAATAAAATCCATGAAAAGGAAACTGCTATCAAGGATGGTACTGGTAAGTTGCATGGTGACGAAACAACGTCTAACAAAGCAATTATTGCTAAAGTGTCTCCTCCTCCACCACCACCGGCCGAAGGTGTATTGTCGTCTCAGCCGCCTCCTCCAGGTCATGGAATCGTTGACTTCAGGCCCACAGCTCCAGGCCACAGCCCTGGTGTCGGACATTCAATTCAAAACTAGGGCTATTTCTATAGTCTTCCATGCGTCTAGATCGATATTGTAGCATGCATGCTGCAGGAAATTGCTTCGTTCTGTGTTCATAAATATTAATACTGGTGATGTACGTCTTGGACCAATTTACTAAGGTCATGTCATGTGATAATTTGTAGGGTTAGAATTATTAATTTCTGTTGCATGTCCAAAAAAAAAAAAAAAAACTGTATAATTTGTAGTACTCTACGATCTATTATTATTTGTTTGTAACTTAGTACAAGTAGTGTGTGCATACATGAATAAGGCGTTGTACTTTTTTGTTTTCAATAAAAAACAAAATGGTATTCAATGAAATCTCATGGTTCTTCAAATATTTCTTATTTTATTTTTATAGCAGTACAACCCGATCGATCGATGATCAATACGAAGAGATTCCTTTACACATATATATATATATATATATATATATATATAATTAGTGACAAGCTAGCTAGCTAGCTCATTAATGTATAAATCCGGTTAATCTTTCAGCTGCCAACTGAAGGAAACATTAATCGATTAATGTCAAATATATTTTGCTGATGCACCCACATTTATATATCTTGAAATTAAACAACCATAATTAATTACCAAATGTTTCACCAATTAGACCATGCCGCGTGCTGATGACTTACTTTTGACCCAATATGAGTATATACAATATCATCGTGAGCATAAGCCGTCATGATCATTTACTGTAAGATCATTTAGCATATTTGCATGCATGCATTATTTACGTGAGAGTTTCCACCTAAAAATTGTTGTGAAATACTATACAAAGCGCACATACCAACGATGGCAAATAAAGTAAAAGCAACACAATCAAGAATACAACACACAATATACGTGGTTCGGCAAATTGCCTACGTCCACTGGAGCTGCAGAAATCTTATTAACCAGAAGAGATTACAATCACTCAATCTCAACTCACACTCTCTAGGACTTTTTGCTCTCTCACACAATATGCATTCACTAGACAATTGTTCTCTCTCTAAATATCCTTAAGGCCGTCCATCACAAGTCTAATATGATGAATATATAGTGAGTGGCACTGGAAACATAATCTGGCAAAATTTGCGTACTTCGCTCGAGCGGAATGTCGAGCGCGACTTGAGCGAACAACCAAATGAACATTGGCTCGAGCGGAGTGTCGGGCGATGGTCAAGCGAACACTAGGGTTTGCATCTCGCTCGAGCGGAGTGTCGAGCGCTACTCGAGCGAACTTCTCTGACTTGCCTTTGCTCGAGCGGTCTGTTGAGCGACGTCGAGCGAACTTGGCTCGAGCCAACTTTCGAGCCAACTTTCAGCAAACACTTTTTCATCTCCAAAACCAGTCTCCACATACACCCCAACAATCTCCCACTTGGAGACTGGGTCTCTACATGCCAGCCACTGTTTCCAGCCAAGCCCTATCATCTCTGCAGCTCACAGCTCCCATCTTCAGGCTAGAAGACGCACTGAAGTCAAACCCGACTTCAGTCTTCCACATACATCGCCCTTAGGGCGACTCACAACTCCCACTGCATTAGGAGTATCCGGTCTCGAACTGATCTTGGAAACCTTAGCCAACTTTCTCAGGCTTTCATGAGGAACGACAAAGTTGACTCCCTTTGGCTTCCTCATATGTTTCGCGCTATCAAGCCTACCTTTTTACACTCTTGTATTTTCCTGTACATCACTGGATCCTGATGTTAGATACAAAGAATTAGATCTCTTACCATGCGCTAAGACCAGCGCACCCTTAGTGATCTTCCAAGCTCCTCCAGAGAACGCTACTGCAAAACCGTTGTCATCAAGCTGTTCCACAGAGATCAGGTTTTTCTTCAGATTTGGAACATGTCTGACTTGTTGTAAAGTCCACACGCTCCTGTTTGGAAGTGTGATATGCACATCACCCACTCCCACTATATCCAATGCCTCTCCATCAGCCGCATACATCTTGCCAAAATCACCAACAACATAATTCTGCATGATTTCTCGATGTGAAGTGCTATGGAACGAAGACCCTGAATCCAACACCCAATCATCAATTGGACTGTGCACTGCAAGAAGTAAGGCATCATGAATTTCTTCTGCCACTACATTCACAGCATCATCATCAGAACTTTCTTGATTCCTGCAGTTTCTCTTGATGTGGCCCAGCTTGCCACAACTCCAGCACGTGATCTGCTACCAGATCTCATCTTGCTATTTCCCCTACTCTTGGAGCTTGACCTGCCATGTCCTCTGCCTCTATTGTCAATAATCAGTGCAGATCCTGAACCCGAGGACTCACCAAAGTCTCTCCTACGTACTTCTTCAGCAAGTACCATGTCACGTATGTCATCATAGTTCAGTTTTGACTTGCCGGCTGAAATACTCACAGCCATCCTCATGGCCTCCCAACTATTTGGCAACGATGCCAACAAAATCAATGCTCTGATCTCATTATCAAACTCAATCTCTACAGAAGACAGTTGATTTGTGATCGTATTGAATTCATTCAAGTGTTGGGCTACAGACATACCTTCAAACATCTTCAGATTGAACAATTTCTTCATCAAGTGCACCTTATTGTTCGCAGTTGGCTTTTCATATATACCTGACAAAGTCGCCATGAGATCCGTCATGGTTCTCTCCTTACTGACATTGTGTGCCACTGTTCTGGACAAGGTCAGCCGAACAAGACCTAGAACCTGTCGATCTAATAGGGTCCACTCAGCATCAGTCATGCTCTCTGGCTTCTTTCCCAACAGTGGAAGGTGGAGCCTCTTCCCATAGAGATAATCCTCAATCTGTATCTTCCAATATCCAAAATCAGTGCCGTCAAACTTCTCGATTCCGGGTGCATTCACTTTATCTCCAGCCATCATTCTCCTTCAGATCCGACCTTGGCTCTTGATACCAGTTGTTGTGAAATACTATGCAAAGCATATACACCAACGATGACAAATAAAGTAAAAGCAACACAATCAAGAACACAATACACAATATACGTGGTTCGGCAAATTGCCTACGTCCATAGGAGCTGCAGAAATCTTATTAACCAGAGGAGATTACAATCACTCAATCTCAACTCACACTCTCTAGGGCTTTTTGCTCTCTCACACAATATGCACTCACTAGACAATTGTTCTCTCTTTAAATATCCTTAAGGCCATCCATCACAAGTCTAATATGATGAATATATAGTAAGTGGTGCTGGAAACATAATTTGGCAAAATCTGCGTACTTCGCTCGAGCGGAGTGTCGAGCCCGACTCGAGCGAACAACCAAATGAACATTGGCTCGAGCGGAGTGTCGGGCAATAGTCAAGCGAACACTAGGGTTTGCGTCTCGCTCGAGCAGAGTGTCGAGCGCGACTCAAGCGAACTTCTCTAACTTGACTTTGTTCGAGCGGTCTGTTGAGCGACGTCGAGCGAACTTGGCTCGAGCCAACTGTCGAGTCAACTTTTAGCAAACACTTTTTCAGCTCCAAAACCAATCTCCACATACACCCCAACAAAAATGGCTTATAATATATATATATAGTTGTCTCCGAGGAATATTTATGTGTATTAACTGTACGTACGTACGAGCCTAGAACAAGTATTTTCTATATATATATATATAATATCCATGGCCCCGGGGAGCAAGTACGTACATGAAAAAGACCGCCAGAAAAATTTGATCAATGAAAATGAAATGTGTTCGTTAGTACAAGAATAAGGCGAAAAAAGCCAAGAATAAGGGCATCATTTTCTGTTTGTTTAATTAGTTATTTATGGGAATATCAAAGATTCAAAGCTATATAAATTACAAGGAAAAAGTGATCAGACGTCGAAAAGTTGTAAATATTCGTCAAAACTAATTGCCTACGAATTCATATCTAAAAGATCAGATAAAAAGTAAAAAATCCCCACTACACTAAAAGTCCAAAATGTTCCGTGGCCCACGCAAATGATCCCACATTATGGATCATTTGAATATATATATATATATATATATATATATATATATATATATATATGTATATTCAACGATCGATGAGAAGCAGAAACAAAGTTTCGTAAGAGGGTTGAACATAAAGTACGTATACTGGGATGCATTTGAATGTCGAGTACTGATAAAAAATTGAAGTACTGTACCGCGTATCCAGTTGACAGTTCGAATGAACTTTTATCGACTCTTGTTAATTTCATGATCATAACATACAGTAGACTCTCAGATATACATACATACACACGTATATATATATATAGTAACCCTGATTATGATCATATGCTATAGCTATATATATACGTACAGCATGCATCAACGTCCCATATTCGTTAGGAACTCCACTCTTAAATCATTACCAAATTAGCATCTTATGCACTGTGCCAATGTGCAGCTAGCATGTTAGACTTAACATGCATGTCTTACGTTGATCTCCCTTTCTCATTTTTAACCGGCCTGTGATATATATATATATATATATATAGCATGCATCTCTTACGATCTCTTCCAAACTTTCTTACAGCTTTCTTCCTTGTGCATTGTCAATTAATTAAATACGAAAACAATTATACATACTCCACCGAACCTGGACTTAGTACTGATCAAAGATTTCATATTGCAGATCAAGAACTTTAACCGTTGGGATTCATTGAAAAGATACCATATAGATCCTCTTCCCTTTCTGCCAAAATCACTATCACACAAACGATAGACCGTCGCACGCGGGACGTTCTGGCTTGTTTCATTTTTTATTAAACTCATGACCACCCACTAAAAATCGCCAAGCGATGTTAATGCTAGCTTGTGCACTACAGCCTAGCACAACCGATCGAGAATCAAATTATTCTCTTTGTTCTTTGCTGCATATTAAATATATATCTTTATACGTAGATATATTAATTAATTAATTAGTTCAGTGCGATCGAGGGGCTTCCCCGGTTGGAGGAGCAAACCGCGCAGAAGTTCTTAATTTTTTTCCAAGATTCTTGACTAGTACTTCAAATTCCATTAATCTAAATTAATGTAAATGGAGGGGGCCCGGCTGTGGTTGAGGGAAAGCACTTTGAGCTATAATCATTTGCTAGCAGCTTGATTTGACTTATTCGACTAAAAACTAATACTAATAACGACATACATTTTGGAACAAAAGGAAGTGGTCGGGGCCTCCAATGGCCTTGCATGGGTGGCTGTACTGCTGCGTTTGACTTTGACTGATTTCTTTATCCTCGACAATGATTTTTCCGTATTCTAATAGAAAAGCATGCAAACTAAACAGTACGCAAACCATTGACATGAAGGATTGGTGCATC
Source organism: Juglans microcarpa x Juglans regia (assembly GCF_004785595.1). Classification (NCBI taxonomy): domain Eukaryota; kingdom Viridiplantae; phylum Streptophyta; class Magnoliopsida; order Fagales; family Juglandaceae; genus Juglans; species Juglans microcarpa x Juglans regia. Next base: position 1,480,393 of record NC_054595.1, read on the forward strand.
CCGTCCCTAGCACGCATGGGCTATAAGAATCGATTGATCGTGATCAGTACTAGCATCCCATCGATCGAAAGTTGTGGGCTGGGATGTGTCTGTGTCTATATATATATATATAGAAACGTCCAAACTTAATTTGTTGAGTACTGTCACATGAAGATCAGCCTCTACAAGACTACAAATTAAGGAAAATTTATATTGGAATGAGAAGTTATAATTAAAAGTAAATAACATATATATAGCAAGTTCGGCTCATGATACTTAAAAGTTTATTCTTAAAATTCCATTTACCCGATTTAATGGCTCCACTACTCAGATATTGGCCCGCTGCATTTTTTTTTTTGGGTGATTGAGTAGAAGTATGTGAACATATATTATATTATGGAGAAAATCTTGCCTTTGGAATGAAAGAATATTCAAACTCATGATAAGTGGCACATTCTTATTAATGGTGAAATACCCGCCAAATGTCAATATTGAAGAGTCAAACCTAAACCCAAAAAGCAAAATTACTAAAATTACTGATCATGACATGAATTGAAATATCAGTCACATTTTCGGGTTTTTTATATAAACCATGCACCAGTAATCAGAGAGCATTTCCATTTGTGTTCAACTAATCATGATTAATTCACGTTCGCACTAGCTAGCTAGCTGCTGGTAGTGCTTTCGAGTACTGTCTCATTTTGGACGTGTAAACCTCATGAGATCAATATCCCAAAAGGCTCCAACTATAACTTTGATTATTTCTTTTAAAAATAAGTTTAGATCATGTGGTTTAGACCCTTTTTTTGCCCATCCAAGAGAGCGCTACGTCATGTTAGGCGCTTTAAGTGTTTAGGTTTAGTTTTTTTTTTTTGTTATATTATGGTCTCACTTCTGAAACCATATCTTTGTTATTTATGTCTCGATTTGTACTTAGCGCCTAACATGAGATGATTTTGATCTGTGGATTACTTGGGCTAAATTAGAATTAGCATATATATATATATATATAGATTATGCATGCAGCATATAATATTGATCAGTTGGAGCATGGTCGAGGCTGCGATGAACTCGTGATCAAGATCAGGGGGAGATATTTGAGCATATATTCACGAGTAAAAAAAGGCCGATTTATTTCCTACATTTGAGATCATATAATATTAATTAATATAGGCCGGCCATGTGAATGGTTGATAGAATAATATTATATATAATTGAGTGGAAAATACATTACTTTAAGCTTAATTTAGGGTTGATCATGAGTGTCATATATATATATATATTCCATATATATATATATATATTCCACTGCTGATACCATGCATATACAAGGGTCTGATCACGAAAAATTTGATCTCAGAATCTGGAGTTATTGTCTCTAACACATGGTGTATTAATTTCCAGTTCCAGGAATCATTACTAGCTAGCTAGCTGTTTAATGGCCACAAATGATCATTTAATTAACGCATTACTGTAGTACATTTTAAAACATGCTATAAACAGAGAGAATTTAATTTCAAATTAAGTAGAGATCAGTGCAGATATATCAGATCCTTCATTTCTTCTTGGTAATAATTAATGGACATGAGATGTTTTTCGTTGATTGTTTATCTGGGGGCCGAGAGAGTTCTAAGCTTATACACCAACCACGCTCATGATATAATACGTACCATTCTTCTGTAAGTGGAGCGTGCAGAGAGAATCGATCCCTAGCTAGCTAGCTTTTTGGTGCATTATTTCCTTTCGGTGGTGGGTGATCGATCGAGGCCGACTAAAGTCATTAGTTTACTTGCCATTCTAACTTAACATATCTTATCATTAAGCGCGCTCTTGAGCCGTACTTTTGAAATTAAGAATAATTGATTAAATACATGATGGCCGTGGCAACTCATGATCATCAGATCGATCTTAAGCTTGATGAATGGTCCTGATCCTCATTAATTAATATATATTGGTGAAGGGTCGACCATATGCATTAATCTTGTAGCTACCTAGCTTGTTTGAGTGGTAATGTGTGGCTTGCTAGCGAGCGCGCAGCGCGCCTGTTTCATCAGTTTGATTTATTTATATTTAATTAGAATTGGAAAGAAAGAAAGAAAGAAAAAAAGAAAGCAAGAAAAACAATATATAACAGGCCGACAGATCGATAAAGATCAACAAATTAACAATCACAATATATATAGTGCATGGGGTCAACGCACAAGGAAATTAGATAAGTCTGTGAGAAAGATGATCTTGGAATGTGGGACCCCATGCCATTTACATAGATCTATGAAATGATAGTTGTAAATCGTGAGTGTGCAACTACAATACAATTAGTTTGAAAAAAAATGAATAAATAAGGGATGAACATGAAAAAAATTAATTTTTTTAATAGTGGATCTCACTTTTTTTCAAAATAATTGTACGATACTTGTGCACTCCACGACTGTACGTAGTATTAGTCTTAATTTAATACTCTATTAGAGAACATTTTAAAATTCCAAAACTTACAAACCATCCAAATTTGTAATCATGCAGTCCCCATATATATATATATATATATAATATATACGTATATATATATATATATATAATTAGCGGTTATAATGATCTTAACCGGGAATTATATATCTCCAAGATAATATAAATACCAAACGAAACAAGAAGTACTCATGTCATCGTGGAGTTTTTCCTTCAATTCCACCTGATCTCTGTCCTTCATGAGTACCTCCTCATAATTAATATTTCCTCCTACCGCCTGAAGTTTCTCAGAGCCATCGATCTCTCTCTCTCATACAATATATAAAACCATTCACTTACATATTATATGTACGTACGTTTTGTCAAAAATGGAAAACTTCTCCTTATATAAATGTATTGTTCTTCTCGTACTATTTTCTTGCCATGAAGTTCTGGTAATCGAGGGAAGGAAAATGAAGTCAACAGAAAAAAAGCAGGACATGAGTAACATTAAAGAAAATGATCGCTCCTTTGACAATTACTCCACACCTCGCCAAGATGATCATGATCCACATGAGCCAGCTACACGCCCAAGTCACATTCCTAGTAATACTGTTTTTCGTTCTGTGGCAAGTAGAAAGAAAGAAACTGTCCCGCCCATGATACCAAATCACAGCATTAGTTTCCGGGGCTCAGAATCAGCTCGCAAAGAGGATTTCAGACCAACAACACCAGGCAACAGCCATGGCGTTGGCCATGCTTTTCCAGACCATGAAGCAGATGTTGAACTAAAGGCAATAGGTAAGAGCCAGAAAGGTGTTGGACATTCTGTTAATGGATTCAAATATGATTACCGGCCAACAGCACCCGGACACAGCCCTGGTGTAGGCCATGTTCTTCAAAATAAAAAGGGAGAACCACATGCATAGACATGTACAAACGACATAACAAGCAGGATATTTAATATTTGGCCACTCATATTATATGTTCCTACACATATTGCAGAGAGCATTAGTTTTATGTTCAGTAAACTAGTATGCATGTGTAGCTGTCGTCCTAATTAAGTTTCTCCTGCAAAATATGCACAATAAATTAAGAGCATTCTCCATTCCCCAACCCCCGTTGTGTAGGCGTGCATATGCAAGCCGACAATAAAACAATAATTGAATGAAAAAGAACATGAATAACTATGTAAATACCTGTATTATTGTTAATTCAGTAATGCTGGCGCTATGTATAAGTTTAAGTTGTGTAAATCTTGTGCAACCCTTTGTAAAAAAAGTAAGTACTGCTAAAAGAAAATATTTTTTTATACTTTTTTTTTGTCAAGTCCAATATCTTACAAAGAAACTGCACGAAACTTGCATATAAGGAAAAATCTTCTTGTAAATGAGTTCGTGCACTAAACCGCGTATAGATATTGATATGTAAGGTATTTGTTTAATAAAACGGTATAAATTGAAGATAAATATAATTTTCATGAGATAGAAGATCTTCTTCTTCTTTAAGAACATTCTTCAAACTGCTTGTACCTGACAAATCTCATATCTAAAACTTGTACACATCATTACTCATGAAGTTACTGATCGTCGTTGACGACATATCTGAGTAGTACTATCGTTGGAAAGCTCATGTAATCTCTCTTTTCATGCCCCCAATTAAGCAAACAATTAATTTGACCGTCACTAATGGCATTAATATTCAAAATATGAGGATAAAATGGTGAAGACAACAGGATATATATACTATAAAAGTGAAGAGAAAGAAATTCATGACATTAGGAATTAGGGAAAAAAAAAACAAATAGAAAAACAAAATTGATTGGCTTTGATCAGCTTATTGATTCAATTAGCTAACAAAAATTAGCTTACAAAAATAAATATAATATTCAAGCCTAAAACGAAATCATTGTTTTGTTATATATTGAAACGAAAAGACGACATGCACAAAGAATATGCAGGATGATCTTTGGGCAGAAAAGCATCAAGTTTACGCATGCTTTAAACGTTATTTTCTCGTGAAAAAGTAATTCAAGTTGTTATAATAAAATTTTAGAAAATATATATAGGTGATCATGTCCTGATCTCTCAACTTGATCAGAATGTGGCCCTTATTATATATAATTCATAACTATAAATATATATATATATATATACACATCATGAGTAGTACTATATGTATATAATAATACTAAGATGCAATAATGCATGATTGAAATAATACGAGGAATATATAAAAAGCTGACAAAAGTTAGAACCCAACTAAAGCATGTAATTAATTAAGCAGCTTTCGATATATAATAATGCTAGTTAATTGTAACCTAATTTACTATTTAAAGCTCCCGGCTAAGTGGAAAATCAGGCCTCATTAGAGCCCATGTACGTACACTTTATACATGATGAGTAGGGAAAAGTAAATAGCTAGCTAGGAGGCCGAAAAGCGAATCGAGCATTTTTCACAGGAATAATATAATATATAAATTGAGAGGAGGACATGAAAATATTGAACAGCTAGCTAGCACGCATGCATGAGCATACCTACCGCTGGCAGCCAAGACGGATCATATATGTGTGTGCATGTGTGTATATGTGTGTGAAAGCCAACCGTTATTAAATCATTATTTAAGTAAAGAAAATTATATACATTAACAATTCCTTTTGTTTTATATGCCTTTCTAATTATAAATTAGATGATTGAAATCATTATTTAAGTAAAGTTTAGTTTTACCAAAAAGAGACCATGATATTATAAGTGATCGAAACCATTTGATCTATATAATATAGTCAGGATATATTATATATATATATATATATCTTATATATTAAAATTAGTGGCTATAGGCATATGAATATAGGAATGAATACTATTTTTGTTTGACACTTTCTATTCCAATACTTATACTCCTGTGTAACTGATTGTTATTATAGTTATGCCCCTGAATGCTTTGTACATGATACATGATGAAGTGTTTTTTCCTCCAATTTTGTACTTTGTTTTCTCAAATTCTCATCCTTTTGTGTTTTTCTTTCCCTCATCGAATATGTAAAGTACATTTTTACGACGTTTCACTTGTTACTTTACAGCTTTCTTCTTATCCAAAGGTTGGTCGAAATCCATTTCCTCTCACTTTCTCATGTTTTCAATGTGTTTTACTTCCCACTTTCTTACACAAATTTCTGGGTTCTTTAGTGTTGGAATTTCTCTTATTATCTGTGAATCTCGCCATTATGTGAGTATAAGTTTTCTTCGTCTCTCTTTTCAGTTGAAGCTCTTTCGATTTTTAGAAGCCATGTAGAAAACTCTCATGTATAATCTGGATTAGCCTTCATTTGAAATAATGGGATCAATAGACATGCATCAACTTGGATGAAACAAATAATCAAATCAGACAAAATAAACACTATATAATATCTGTTTAGATTTAAAAAAAAATTGGCGATGAGACGATTTAACTGTTAATAAACACCAAATCAGACGAAACAAGTATTATGTTCTATTTGTTTAAATAAAAAAATTGGTGATGAGACAATTTAACAAAAAAAAATAAGTGAGATCTTAGAGATCCTTACACCGACACATTGAAGTAGCGTGAGTGAAACCAAATTTACGTAAAAAATTGTGTTTAATTATAAGCTTGGTATTTTGGTATGCAACTCTCACTAGCTTGTCAATTGAATGATGATTTTGGCCCATTTATGTAAATAATGATTTTTTAATTAGGTATTGTTCACAATCTATTTTTAATGAGCTTTTATTTAATGAATTATTACTATTATATGCTTCTGTGAAAAGATTTTAGAACTTTTTTTCCTCCAACTAGACGATACGTATAAGGGGTATACGTGCCTTGCACATAGCCTCCATGCTAGTATGTGTGTGTGTGTATCATAACAAGCACGATACCTATCATTTATAAACTCCTCTTTCTAAAGACAAGGCACTATAAGAAATAGTCTTTTCTGGTGCTAAAATTCGCTGCAAATGCTTTTTCCCAACGATTTGTACTGCGCTGGACGTTAGTCGCAATTGTCTACTCAATTATAAGTTAATGCAGCGATCTATAAAAATCCTTGCAAAAAAATTTATTTGCAGCGATTTTTTTTGCTGCTAATATTGTAAAAAATCGCTGCAAATAAGACTTGGAATTTTGCTTAAATTCGCTAGGAAAAACCTAAGTTTTATGTGCATAAAACCCATTCGCTTTTTATGAAACCATGGGGATCATTTTGGGACTTGCAGAATTTAAGTACTCCTGGATTCAATTAAATCTTTTCAACTCAAATGCAAATAGGAAATAAAAATAAAATAAAATAAAATAGCATTCATGCTAGCTAGCTAGGCACAAAAGTGATCCAATCTATTATTATATATAAAAGTAGTGTTATATAATTTTGACGTAACATTCTATCCATAAAAATAGACATTCTACCCATTAAATTTGAAATATTATGTTTATGAAGCAGTAAACCTTTTAAAAGTAATGTTTCATTATGAACTATTGTAACTTTTAAGTTTCATTTCATTTCTTATATATAAAGATATAAACCGATTCAAGACTCCATCCAAAAGTACTAATTCAACATTTATATTGTTTTGTATTTTAAGAGGAGTCATATGACTAATTTGATGTGACATTCTATCTATAAAAGTAGGCTTCTACCCATTAAACTTGAAATGTTATGTTTATGGAACGGTAATCATTTTAAAAGCAATGTTTCATTATAAATTATTGTAATTTTTAAGTTTTATTTCTTTTCTTAAATATAAAGATATACCGATTCAAGTCTTCACCCAATGACACTTTCAAATTTTATATTATTTCATCAAATAAATCATCCTATAAACCGTTTCGAATTTCTCCACTATAAAACCTGACGTCTCTCTAAGGCCTCGTTTGTTTTCAAGAAACATCTCATCTCATCTCATCTCACCTCATCATTACAACTTTCCCAAATTCCCATATAAAATAAAATAAACAATTCAATTTTTTCAAATCCCAAAACAAAAATAATATTAAAAAATATATTCTAATAATAATTTATTCAATTTTTTAATTTTAATCTCAACTCATCTCATCTCATCTCTGAAAACAAACGAACCCTAAATCTCTCCCTCACACACAAGATTCACAAAAATCCGTACATTGCGAGGGTTCTAAGCTCGTATTAATTAAGGCCCAACCTGTGCAAAATAATGATCCCAATCATGAGGAGATTTTCCCTTATTATTCATAAAATTCCGTGATTAATTTACCCAAGCATGCATGCATATTGTAAACATCCGCGACATTAATGGATCATCATTAATGCTAAGATCGAAAACCAATTAAGGGTTATTCTCTTCTTTCTCTGATCTTAAGGCCGTTCACCTGATCTCTTTCTCCCTAGATTCTAATTATTGATCATATACAAAAGAAAACAGTTTTAGCAAAGAAGTCACATGTAAAGAATAATATGGAATAATTTTACAAAAACTAAAGTGGAACTTGTCTTGTTAATTAATTAGGGACTTTTTTTTAAGCAAGTCCTATATATTAATTATCTCGCTTGGTGAGCATCGAGAAGCTCAGTTATTTGGCTAATATTTCTATCCACGAAAATGGTCATTATATATATATATATATATATATATAAATTCTTTTCATCAGTCATTATTCACCATTCCGTACCCTACATTTTATGAAAAACACTACATACCCTATGAAAAATATCCCTAAATTTTATGAAAAAGTTATAAGTGTGAGGTGTGATCGTAAATAGTGGCTGATGCATAATAAATCCATATATATATATATATGTATATATTCTAGCTCATCCAAAGATCTTCGATGGAATGGCTGGGAAGCACTGTGACCTAGCCTCAAAATAATATTATAAGATGCACGTACGTCCCAGCTTGCTAGATGCGAAGCCTGAAGTACTTGAATTACCAGCTGGTCAAATTGAGCGTGATGATCTTATATATACAACCATCTAATTTATCTAAAGTATAGTTAAAACAAAATGTTAGTGCCAGCCGCAAAAATTGAAAAAGGGCGGTCGGGTTGATATCCTTCCGAATTTATTCTCGATCGGTAGTCATATTATATCTATCTGGCTACAATATTCCTGGAAAGTTGCCTATATGCGTGCTAATTATAAGCTGAGAAATCACCTGATCTAGTGGTAGAAGACAAAAGGGAATCTCTGCACAGAAATTAAGTTGCAGAGACCAAATCCAATCCCATCCATGTGCATATATGCAGCCTGACTGGCCAGCTTGTATGGTGTACTAATTAATCTCGATCCTGAGGTAACCTTTTTAAAAGCAAATCGAACTGATCATCTTATAAGTTGGAACCAGCCGCTAATGAAAATAGTATGTGTGTGTGTGTGTGTGTGTTAAACATATTACTCATTTTGAAAATAAAAGTAAAAAATATGCAAATGCATTGAGCCCAGATAACTGTAACAAATTACAGAAAATCCTATGGTGATTATACTAAAAATTTGAGAGTATATATAAATATATATATATATATATATATATTACTCAAACTCCTAATGAATTGACACAATCATGTATTTAGTATTAAAGTTTGAACTAATGTGAGGAAAATTAATATTTCAATATATAATTAACTAATTAATTATTATAATTTCAAAAGAGGGTGCTGATCATGAAGTACTGATCATCTTATTCGAGCTGGTTGAGTTTCGCGCGCAGCCTTATTTGTATTATATATAGGCTGGAGATCCAAAACCTCAGGATTTAGGCCGCTAAATAATAAAACGACTTTTGAGCTCTTTGAAACGACGCATGCATATATAATAATGTCGACAGTATTACGGCAATATCCCTTTAATCCAAATTCTCCCTTCTCTGCTGTCCTTTCATAGTGGAAAAAATCCACCTCTGTATAATTAAGTTTCGGTCAGACTACTTATGATGTATTAGTTTTCTGGCTTCATCTATAAAATAGTAGACTTCTTGCGGATAAAAAAAAAAGAAAAAAAGATCACTTGCTAAAGTACTTTATGTTGCATGTAGTATATACTACTAGTACTCCACCTTAGAATTTGCAAATACACCTTTAAATTAATCTAACATTAATTGATGTCACTCTCCAGCTGGCCGGCCTAATTAAAAACCACCACACACGTACGTACACTAAAAAAACCAAAAGAAAAAAAGATTCTCGCACTAGAGTCTACATGAGTTGATCATGAAGAATCTTCCCCAGCCTTGGGGATCCCGGATTCACTTTTTTCTGTTCAGTCTTTATTTTGATGTAAATATATTTTAAAGAGTTTGGGGTCTCCCGGCCCGCTCACATGCGGTGCTAGCATGCAGCTTTTTACCTCTTTAAATACTGATGCTAGAGATGGCCTGGTTCTCACCATTAATCATCCATTGCTTCCTTCTTAGCATTTTAACACCCACCTCCTAATCACACATATTCTTACACATTCATCTTTAAGATTGAGTTCATCTGCATATATTTGATCTTTTAGGGTAATATAACTACGTACGCCCCTGTAAATCCCATTAATATAGCTAGCTGTCGATCATGGCCAATGCCAGTAGTACTAGTACTACTACTCGCACTTGCTTATTTTTTCTAATGATAATTTTCTGTCATGAGCTAATTCTCTCCATTGAAGCAAGAAATGTGGAACCAAGAAAGAAGTACTTGAGGTGCGCAGGGTGCTCACCGCGTCCTGCTGACACAAAAGGCATAGCATCAACACAGCCTAGAAAATTTGTTGCAAGCCCAAGCAACTTGCACCTACACGGTACTAAAACTACTACCATTATTGGATTCGTTGAAGCTTTCCGACCCACGAGCCCAGGCCATAGTCCCGGAGTTGGTCATTCCATTCATAACTAGAAATAATATTTGGTTTGCATGATTTAGAAAGCGTGTGTACGTACCAATAATTGCATGCAGTATTGCATGTCACTCATTGATCTGCAGCGTTTTGAATATTCCTCGTACCTACTTGGATGTTTGATTAGACTGTGCTTTCTTATTTCACGTCATGTACTTCTTATAGTTTCTGATCTGTTTTGTGGAGCTCGTTCTCTCATGTAATCTGCTAGCTGCATGTGTGTTTGTTTTTCTTACTTGTACAAGTAAATCATGTAATCTGTTTTGCATCTATATTGTCTTCGTTTTCACAAGACCAGGACGTTACGCAACTCATGCTCAATGCACCATAAGGCTAACAAAACCATACCCTCATGAGTACCATAAGCTCTTAGTGATGAGTACGTACAAATTTACAATTCTCAACAACTAATTAATCACAGATGATCAAAACGAGCCTTGATGTAAAAATTGGCTAAACCCCGGCCTATATACAGGTCATCATAATTATCTTCATATATAGATATGTAGTGATATATATTACTCAATAGAATTTTTTTTGAGAAAAGACTGATCTTATTAATTCTCATAAACCAAAGAATGGATTCAAGGAGGAATATCCTCCAATTGAATACTCTCCTCAAAGAGGTCTAAAGCATTCTTTGCTAACACATGAGCAACATGATTAATACTCATAGGAGCATGTCTGGTACTTAAGAGACCGACCAATGATGCACCTTCCTCAACAAATTATTAACGTCTCTGATGATCTTTCCCACTGAATTCCATTTCTCCTCTGTGCTGTTGATAGCATTAACCACTGAAAGTGCATCTCCTTCGAATATAACTAGCCGCAGTCCCAGTTCATTGCAGAGAATAGTGCGTTAAGTGCTGCTATGGATTCCCCCAGCTGTGCATCTGGAAAAATCTCCCTAGCTAGTTGATCTTAGAGTTGCTACTACTCTGCCTTCTCAATCTCTTACAATGACTCATATTCCAACTTTACACTGTACTTTATCGATGGTTGCATCCCAGTTAATCTTATATGTGTCAAGAGGAGGTGTTTCCCATTTGTGAACTATTCCTGTGCAAATCCCTGCTCTGATGGTACCCTTTTTCAGTGATTTCCTATAATCCTCTAATTACTAGGAGGTGTGAATTTTTCTTCAAAAACAAAGGTATTCATTTTTCTCCAAATCTGATGAGCAGTTATTGCAATCTTTGATCTAGTGCTACCTCTTCTGGCATGAATGAACAGAAATAAGTGAGCAAATCCTGAAATGGTGTTTCCTCAACACTTCACTTCTGTAACCTTCCAGAGCATGAACCCAAACATCCTAAACTACCTACAGCTCCATAAAGCATGTACGAGAGTTTCTGGCTCTTCAAACATAAAGGACAATTAGATGAATCCACCACCTTTCGTTTGAAAAGATTGAGTTTTGTGGGAAGAGCCTCATGACTAGCTCTCCAAAGAAAGACTTTGACAGCATTTGGAACTTTAAGCTTCCATATTTTTGGCCAGACCTCATGAATGCTCGATTATTGTCCTTTCCTTCTATCCATGAGTTCTCCTTGCAGGTGGTATGCACTTTTAACTGAGAACTTACCATCTGCAATGCACCTCCAAGCCAGCCTATCTGAACTATTACAAAGACTTATGGGAATTCTAGAAATAATCTCATAGTCAGAATCCGAGAAAATTTCCTTCAGTAAAGATATGTTCAAGTGCTTTGAATTGTTATCCGTCAAGTCTTTAACCTTTGCATTTCCATCCAATAGCCTCACTGGAGTTTGAATCCTGAAAGATGATGGTTTAGGGACTCATTTGTCATGCCATATCTTCACTGATTCTCCATTCCCCCTATTTTCCATATCAACCCTTCATTGAAGAGTTGTCTAGCTGCCAATATACTCTTCCATATAAAGGATCCATTAATTGCTACCCAGTTTGGCATTGAGAAAGTCTGTTTGAGGAAAATATTTAGCCTTTAAAACCTTTCCTGCCAATGAATGTGAATGCTGAATTAGTCTTCATCCTTGTTTTGCCAAATTGAAAATTTCAAAGTCCATAAAGTCCAATCCATCTGCATTCTTAGCCTCTCCTAACTACTACCAAATTAACCAATGAATTTTTTTATCTGTCTTCCCTTTGCTCCCACCAGAAGTTTTGCAAAACTCTATTAATCTCCTTCAATAAGACCTTTGGTATCTTGGAAAGGCCCATGCTATAGGTAGGTATAGCCTGATTAACACATTTGATCAGAGGATTTCCTTGCCTGCTTTGGATAAGAATTTCACCTTCCAGTTACTCATTTTACTTCTGATTTTGTCCAGTATTGAATTGAAGGCTCTGGATTTGTGTCTATCCACATATGAAGGTAAACTCAAATATTTCTCATTTGACTTTGAAGTTCTAACACCTGCTGTTGCCAAGATAATATCCTTCACTTCTGGTCTAGTGTTTCTGTGGAAGAAAATTGATGTTTTTTCTTGATTCAATCTTTAACCTGATGCACGTTCATATGTTTCAAGAAGCTTGAAAAGCATGCTCCATTCTAGGGAATTAGCCTTGCAAAAAAGAAGATTGCCATCTTCTGTAAAAAGTAAGTGGTTAATTTGTAAAGAACCTCGAGCAATAGATATCCCTGAAATATGACATAGAGCTTAAGACTTCTAAACAAAGAATGAATAAATAAGGGAAAAGGGGATCCCTCTATCTGATTCCTCTTGAAAGCTTGAATCTACTCTATGGGATCCCATTTATAAGAATGGAATAACTAATAGTACTCACACACTTCATAATGAGTGCAATCCACCTACTATCAAAGCCCATTTTCTGCAAAACAGCTTATAAAAAATCTCATTCCACTTTATCATATACCTTGCTCATATCTAGTTTGAGTGTCATGTAGCCTTCTTTTCTACACTTCATTTGAGTTTGCATAGTGTGCATAACTTGCTTCATAAATGGGAAACAATAATATCATCAGATATAAGTCTACCTGGTATAAAGATACTTTGTGTTGGAGCTATCATATACTGATCAATAGAATTGAATTAAGGATATATCATGAAATTTTTGCATGAGTACGTACTTAATTCCATGTAATACTAAACGAGTAAATACTAGCTAGGAAATTCAATTCGTAATTTTGTTAATGAAATCCAATTCAAAATCATTATATTTGATAAAAAACTACAAGGCTAAAGATCCATGCAAGTAATTAAGGAGTACTTCTCAAAATAAATAGTCTACGTACGTACATGTGATCATCATTAGGTCGATCAGATCAATCCAAGAGAAAAGGTAGGAACATAATGGATGTAGTCCACATGTATGATCTTACGGTGGGGCGTTCTTATCATGCCTAGTATTTTGGAGTTACATACCGGCCCAAAATCACACTACAAGAAATCATGCATTTTTCAGCGCTCAAAATCGTCACAAATACATAAAATAATCATTGCATTTGATCATTTTCGGCGATTTATAAATCGCTGCATGTTCGACGAAATCCTAAAGCCCTTTTTGATCTATTTCGGTGATTTTAAAAAATCTTCACAAAAAACTACTATTTCCGATAATTTTAGTCTGTCGCAAATGTCTCAAAAATCGACACAAATGACCTTTCCGTTTATCATTAAAATCGCTAAGAAAGTCAATTGCGGCGAAATAGTTCGTCACAAAAGGTTAAAAAAAGGCCGCAAATAACTTAATATTTTTCTAGCGATTTTGAATTAGCGTCGCAATTACTATTTTCCAGCTTAAAGTTTCACCGCAATAACTTTATATCGCTGCAAAAAAATTATACCACGACAAAATTATTTTCGGCGAATTTTATTCGTTGGAAAAAGTGTTTCAGAAAATAATAAAAAAAAATGCATAAACCAGTATACAGAAAAAATATAATACACATCCAAATTATATGTGCTGTCCTAGTAACATATCACTTATGACCCTGGATTCTTAGATAATGTTGTCCTAGTAAAAATTACATGCAGAAAATATTGAAAATGAAGAAGTTACGAGAAGTAATAGATATAAGATCCAAGAAAATCACAAGTTGTGTTCATGCAAGATAATGATTCAAGTTTTCAACCACCAAAATGAAGCAAATCCCACCCCTGTGCATATTCATCAAATGCAATAAATTGCATGACAAAGCCATCACTGAAAAACTGCACTAGCAACCAGGAAATCAAAATTAAGAAGTATAAATATCGGTTGAAGATTCACATAGATCAAGTTTTTCCATCACATCAAAGCCTAACAGATTTTTGCTCTCCTCATAGAGTCAAATAACAATACCTCTATTTAAGTAGACAGATGATAGGTAGCTATAAATCGACCACAAGCTGGCAGGGGTGGGTGGAACTCCATTTAATACCACTGCAACCATTTGATCCATTTAATACCACTGTTATAGACATGCAAACATCAATATTCCAATTGTATATAAAATATAGAAATATTGAGCTACTTCAGAAATGTCAATAAAAATCTACTTCAAAAATGTTGAGCTAGAAGATGAACAACACATTCATAGGACAAAGCACATCCAATACCCATCCTCCATACACATACAATCCAATCCCATAAAGCTAAAACGTTCACTAATTTGCCACTTGGCCTTTCAGAAGTTAAAAGAACTATAAACCTATCAACTAGAAGAGAAAAGAGGAAACAAAGTTTTATATATTTATGTATTTATGTGTATATATATATACACACATAATTCTGCATGTTTCTACCTTCCCTCTACTTGGTTACACACCTAACTAAACAAGTATTAGGGAAAAATGTAAGGACATATGAGGTTGGAAGACACTTGGCTGCTATCTTTTTAGGTGCTAAACGCGAGGTAAGAGAGGGCAAAATGATGGAGTTTTAAATTAAACTGAACTTAGTCTTCTTACAAATGAAATTTAAGCCAAAGTTTCAGCCTTGTAGAGTGAAGATATAAGCTAAATATGATGGGGAAACTGCTGCAACACAAATAGAAAACATCACAAATTTCCTAATGTACTTTGAGCTCTAACAGGTGGGTTTAATCCTATTTACAGATCCTATTTTCCTTTCTTATGATTATCCACTCAAATACACAATGATATAGAAGAAAGATGTGAGAAAAGGAAGGTGAAACTCAGAACATAAATTCTGGACAACCCATTTTACCAGCAATCATGAATTACTTCAGATAAGTGCTCACTTATCAAATCCACCCATAGCAGCTAATGCTATTGCCACGCACTAGGTCACTTTTAAAAAGATTGACCCATAGGTTTACAGATTACTGAATACTAAAGTCTGCCAGATTTTGATAGGCAAACATGATTTTTCTAATAGGCAAAACATGGTTTTTCTAATGTAGGTCCTTTGGTATTCCTAATAGTAAGAAAACAGAAAGATCTACACAACTCAGTGTTAGAATCTATTGTGAATTCTCTTACTGTTTGCTTATGGTCTCCTCAGAATTTCTTCATTTCTTCTTACGTAAGACTCCACCATTGAATCCCCTCATATGCTCATGATTAAAGTTGGTCAGTAGCTAGATAATTGAGCCCAAACAGAAGCAAAGTAGAAAATAAATTCATTCGGTAGTAGAGGAAATAATTCAGGAATAATTCAGCAATACTATTTGCCAGATAATTAAGCAAACAGAACACTATTTGCCACAAATAGTTGAACATAGCGGGAAACCAATGGCAACATTACCAATTACAGATTTCAATTCATAGGATTTGGGCCATTTTAAGTTTCACAAGCTTACTGGAAAACATTTTCGTCTAATTTGCAATTGTTATCCTTGAATTAATGAGAGATAAATTGAAGTGATTTTATAATTATTGATACTAACCACAATGAATCTGTTGAATCCAAATCAAGCTGCTGAGATAAGCAATGGCAACTGCTATGCAAAGCTTCATATATTCCCACCCTCACACTATTTTCAAATCCTACAAATGAGGGAATCCAATACTTGATCCTTTCAAATCAGATATCCTCCTAATAAACATGACAGATCAGTACAAATCAAATTTGCCATCCTTCAGATTTCACATTTCTACTCAATTGGCAACTGGCAAATACCTTATTATTTGTTTAGTCCAATGTTTCAATTCTTATACATGTCAGGCCTATATAACTTCATTGGGAATGACTTCATCCACCCACCTGCACAAAGGAACAAGAAAACCTCACTGTCAATAAATACACAATTCTCTCATCCATAAAACAAAGCCATTCAATGATACACTACACACCATATATCAAACTAAAGCGTACTATCTACATATTTGGAATTGTATAGAAAGAAAATTCCAAGTAGCCATACATCTTTCTTCCAAAGTTTCAAGAGTATTCAAATATAAACAATGGAGATGATTACTCCACATAAAGACAAGAAACTTAAAATCAGATTGAAAGTTGAGAGGTAGCAGATCAATTTTTTGTTGAAAGACATTCACCACACTAACCACATGATTGTTTTTGTTGGTAGACCAAGGCGAGTCAAGTGGTCCTTGTGTGCCCAGCATAGAAAATAAAGGATTATACTGCCAACATACCTATGAGTGTTTTCCTAATATAAAAAAACGAAAAAAGAACATAAAATTATATTAGCATTAAAAAAAAAAAAAAAAGAATCAACAAAACCAATCAAAATTGTGATACTATTATTGCAAGCCCACTTATTGACACCAAATGAATCACCTTGTGAGTCATCCCGTTGTTGCAATCTACCAATTTAATCACTAAACATCACATATATACATTACATGGA
Organism: Juglans microcarpa x Juglans regia; assembly: GCF_004785595.1. Lineage (NCBI taxonomy): Eukaryota > Viridiplantae > Streptophyta > Magnoliopsida > Fagales > Juglandaceae > Juglans > Juglans microcarpa x Juglans regia. Next base: position 1,497,448 of record NC_054595.1, read on the forward strand.
GACATTTTCGAAACAAGAGAATATGTCCAACAAGTATATATGCTTCATTATTTTATAAAACATCAATCCAAATGGAGCCACAAAAGCTTTAGTAGCCAGAACTGCAGATATATTGAATGAAGATGAATAGCCTTTCAAGTGCTTGAATATCACAGTTGGATGAAGCCCTACGACTACCATGCCCTCAAAAAGCATTGTTGGTTCCTTTAAAGACCTATGATCCTACACACATAACAGAGACACAATCACATTCCTATATCAAACAACTATACCCAAGCTATATAATATATATGTATATATAACTGTAAGATATAATTAAATCTACCAATAAAGTCATCACCTAAGGCTTAGTTTGGTAAAAGAGTAGTTACTATAAGAAACAATACTAAGTCAGCAAGATGATGCTCCAATTTCTTCCATTGTTCTTAAATATCAGAATTCATTAGTATCTTGGAGGGTTTTTGTACATAGGAAAACAATTTAAATTACAAGAACTAACAACCCAATAAACTATAAAGTATATAGAAGACCACATACAAGTAGCAGCTTAAGATTGAAGTTAATGTAAGTTGGATGCAGCTATAATTGAAAAGAAAATACAAAAATTAAGCAAACAGAACAAGGACTGAGATTCGGTTCTAATACATCACAATAATGACAGATGTGAATTTGCGTTGGCAATAAATGAACTTAACTAACCTGGATAGTTGCATCTAAGCATGACCATGGGTTTAGCATCAAAATCATTGTTAGTCTGCAAAAGCACAAACAAAAAATAAATCCTCAAAGTTACATTAGCTTTCAAAACTAGCGTCAACAGGGAGCTAGGAAAAGAAGAACACCTCCATTTCCAAAACAACAACCTTTAGTTTAAAAGATGATTATACAAAACCGATAAAATAGATAAATCTATTATTATATAAATTATCTTTGTATAGTTCAAGAATATATTGTCAAAAGAAAAACAAAAGTTCAACAAAAAATAAAACCAAGTTTTCTAAAAAATAAGGTAAAAAAATTAGAGATAATACAAAAAACTTAACCATCAGAAGTATGGATAATCAACTTTCTACTTCATTTTCATTGGCCTAAAGACAATAAAAATGAAATAGCCATCAAGTGGTCAACTCATCAATGCTGCAAGGTAAAGTATTACATGCACAGAAAACAAATATCCTCACCAATACTTAAGTGCCTCGAGAATATAGGGCCCAAGCCTTATATTTTGAGTCTCTGGCTTCCATGACATCCCTGTAGATCTTATAAACTTCTAAGAACAGTGACATCATAACACTAAACAAACTAATATATATTACATCATCTGAGCAACCTGTAAAAATAGTGGAATTGAATGTGCAAAACTTTTTTATTTTTATGCAAAATTCAGTTGTAGTATCATATTGACACTACAGAACCAGAACCAACAATACGTAGGTGTTATAAAAGAAGATAACAACATCTTTCAATTTGTGGAACACCATTTACCCATCTAAGAGATTTGGTGGTTTATTTACATTTAATTCCGACAAAAAAACGCACACACTTATCCATTCAAATGTGATGATTGTAGAAAGATTCCTCTCGGTGCATTTAACAACATTGGACAATACCCAATGGGCCTTTAACAAAGTATATCAAATTAGTAGTGTTTTTTTAAAGTAAAGATACCAATATCATTAGAAATGTGGACAAGAAAAAACAAAATGTGCAGATTCTCTAACCTTGAATCAGTAAATTCAAGTTTATACATTTCCAAAATCAACTTGAACTCCATATCACTTTCCTTCAAGGTTAACTCATCTACCTTACTCCCCACGCCTCCTCCTTATTTGGTGGCAGTAGGTTATGAACAGAGCAAGGGAGGGAAGGAAGGAGGGCCTCGGGCTGCTGGGCCAGGCATGGAGGAGAAGGGGGCTCCAACAGAGGACTGGCGACGGTGTCGAGGTGTGGGTGATGGCAAACGGTGCCCCCAACGGCAGCAATATAGAGAAATTCGAGAAAGAGAGAGAGAGAGAGAGAGAGAGAGAGAGAGAGGTGAGGCCAAATTCAGGAAAAAGGAAAGAGATCGGTGTGGGGCTGGGGGACAAGGAGGGGGTGGTCGTCGAGGTGAGGTGACAACGGCTTGGTGGGGTCGTTGGCGTTGGGGTGTGGGTGGCGGAGGCTTGAGGGAGAAGAGGAATTGGGGAAAGAGAGGGGGAGGGGGGCGAGGGAGAGGGAGAGGGCTGGAGGGAAAGAAATGAGGGGAAATGGCAAGGCGTGGCTTTTAAATTTTATTAGCTTTTCTGGTGCCTTTCATTCGCCGCTAATAAGATTTAATTGCCGCATATGTTTTTTTACGGCGATAATGGTTGCCACAAATAGGTTCAGTTGCAGCGATGTTTCTAACCAACAGAACTATAATGCTGTTACAGTTTACAAATCTTTGTTGTGGAGACAAAAATCGCCGCTAAAGGTAGAAAAGTCGCCACAAAAAGTAAAGTCGAAATTCTGCTCCTCCGTTTCCTACCTTCGCACTTGAAATTAAGCAGCAACTTAAAAAATCGTCGGAAATAAGGTACATTTGAGACGATTTTTTTTCAACAATTTTAAAATTGCTAGAAAATACCTAATTTCTTGTAGTGTCATCGCATAAAAAGTTTTTTCCCAACTTCTTAGGAAACATGCATGCATATATATATATATATCAATATATATATGTTGAACATGCTTATATATAACAACCCAAAAGGTTGAAGGGGTATTGGTGAGATTGAATGGCATGATTGAGAACTCATTTCGACATAAAAAATGAGAAGCTAGATAAGGCCGCTAATGTACATATAGTTTGTATAGTTAGCAAACATTAACTAGTTATGACTTGCGCAAGCATCTTTCTTTGTATAGTCTTTTGATAGGTGTATTGGCTAGCCATATTTTGTGCGCTACATACACAAATTTGTATGTTTGTCAAAAAAGCATATAACAGTTGTAATATTGCTCTTCATCATTTTCTGTTGTCAAGAGTATTAATATAATGTAGTTATCTTTCTTAATCATCTAACCATGATATAAATATTAAAACAAAGCATACAACAAAATATTAAAGCAAAAATATATTAAAACATGGAGTACTAAATAAATAATATAATGTCCGAATGTTATTGATCATTTTGTATTCAAACATCATTTTTGCAATAACATATAACATACGTTCAAACCTTCCAAAAAAATAACGGTCAAATATAATACAACTGACAATATTCGAAGGTTATATCTTCAAATAATTACATTTGGATGTTCCATATATATATATATATATAATGAAGTTTGAATGTACAAACTATATATGTCCAAGCATTATAAGGTTACCACTACAGCAAATAGTGGCTTTTGGGAGATACATTTTTCCTGCGAATACTATTTGGTAGCAAATAATTACGTTTTGCTACCAAAATCACGTTGTCGGAAAATATATCGCCCAAATAACTATATAGGACCATTTTATTAGTCCTGATTTACAATCTATGAAAATTAAAGATTTTTTCTTACAAATTTAAGCTCATAAGAAAAAGTTTTACGATAATATTTTTTTACGACGACCAAAAATACAAGCTCATTAGAAAAAATTTGCAGATAATATTTTTTTTTTTACGAAATTTTTTCTTGCGAGTTTTATTTGGTAGCAAATAGTGACCTTTTGCGAGGATTTCTTTGCAGCAAAAGAAATTGTCTCAAAAAGTCAACTTTTATGATTCATTTTTGGCTAGAAAGTGCCATTAATTCTTACTTTTTGCGGCGAAAATGATTTGGTAGCAAATAGTTTCACCAACAATAATGATTTTTGGAACATAATCTTTTCCCGAGTTTTATTTGGTGGCAAATAAGTATTTTTTGTCACCAAAATCACATCATCAGAAAAAAGTTGGCCTGAAATATTTACATTTGGCTATTATATTTGTCATGGGTTACAAGGTGCCGCAAAAAACATAACCATAGTATTTGCGGCGACTATAGCCCCCGCAAAATCTCTTTTACGGTGATAGAAGCTTGAAGGAAACAATAGTCGCCACTAGCATTATAGTCACCGCAAAAGTATAAAATTTCGCTGCAAAAGGTAAAAATTTAAATCTCCCCTTCTTAGTTCTTTTCATTTTCTCCCCCCCCCCCCCCCCGGCGCCGCCCGCGCCAGATACCCATTTTTCTCTCTACCAGTTCTTTGTCCTTCCCACCGACTACGAGACTTTCCCCCCAGGCGACCTCACCTCTCTCTCCTTCCCACCGACTACGAGCCTTTGCCCTAGCGTGACCTCACCTCTCTCTCCTTCCCACCGACTGTGAGCCTCTGCCCCACCGCGACCTCACCTCTCTCTCTTCGGACATTTCATCTATGGTTTTTTGTTTTCGGTTTCTGGGATTTCCTTTTGCATTTAATTAAAAAATAGTATATTAATTTATCCAACAGAAAATAGTGTATTAGCAGTTCTCCCATGGTTTCTGTTTTACGAACTTCGATTTTTCTCTGTAATTTTGCATATTGCAAGTTTTAGCTTAGGGTGAGTTGCGAAATTTATTTGTATCCACTTAACTTCATCTATGTTCCCACATCTTTCTCTCGGTGTCTTCCACCTTCAAAGCTCGCTGTCCAGCCATCGCCCCTCCTTTGCTCTGGTTCTCGTGTCGTCGTTGCACATCTTCAACTCAGCACCCCGCGTCGCCGTCGGCACTCTCTCTGTGCCTAACGTAAGTTGATTTTCTTCTCATGTGCCCAACGTAAAAGCTACTTAACAAAAATAATAGCAGCTCTAACCAGATTTAAGATTTACCGATAAACCTTTAAGATTTATCAATATCGCATAGCAACACCAATCACCTGCAGAACCCATAGCATTTGGGTGTTTTTGGTATTATAAATATTGATAGAGACGTTTGGGTTTTTTTGCAGATAGCATCATTTTTTCCATGGCCTGAAAACTAATAAGGTTTAAGATACGAGGTTATCAGTTAAGGTCTGAGAAAAAATAATTTTTAGGGGCAAATTTCTATTTGTCCGGGGTTTTTATGATGGAAGGGCAGTTTGTGGGCACCGAGATTCATGGCTTCCATACATTGCAAGGTACGAGCATAAATATATCTTATCTAGTAATTTTTAGAATGCATTTGATGAAGTGTTTCTCCTATTTCTTAGCAGTAAAATCACTTTGAAAAGTATTTTTTAGTGATTTCTAAGACCTAATTTCGTGCTTATAATTAAAGGTTGGAGAGCGCTTCCATGCATTTTCCCAGTGCTTTTGAGCAGCAGGGTAAGTTGCTTAGAACTTTGGCTTTTATAAGCCACGAAAGTAATTCTTCAGCAGTTTGTGCTTGGTTGATTTCTCGTTTGGAAATTCATCCGTTTTCCTAGTGTTTTTTTTTCTTAAAAAAAAGAGTGCCTTCTACATGTGTAATTTTAAGTTTTTTTTGTTTGACTTCATTTGCCTTAATAAAAACTTCTTCGAATATCTAAGACTGAAAATTATTTTTATTTCTAAGACTGAAAAAATAGCTAAGACTGCATTTATGTTAATGAATGTTTAACCTTGTATAATTTGACAAAGTTCTACATTTATGTTAAACATTATAGTTGGGGTGCGAATTCTTTATTTATTGATAGTTTAATTCTCATGCTTTTCTTTATTGTTCATTCTTGCATGAACATATTTAAGAAGCCAGAACAAGGTGGCTCTGCCCAAGTGAAATTCATGCAATACTTTGCAATTACAAGTATTTCACAATCAATGTCAAGCCACTGACCTTGCCCCAAAGTAATTTCCTATTTCTATTAATTTTAATAGGATTGGTATAAGGGTTAACTCTAGAGTCATCCCAAATATCCTCATTTAATTCCCGATGTTAACTCTGCTCTGGCTTTCCTCCAAGAAAGGTATGCCTCTATTTCTATTTTCAATCTCTCTCATAAATCACACTAATGATTTATATCTTGTTCATTTTCTGTTTTTTTACCCTCGAATATGAGAGAGAGTAGTGTTGGATTTGAAGATATATGATGCCTTAGAAGCTGTAACACTTTTCCTGTTTCTTTTTAATAGTAGTTGTTTAATACTAGTTAGTGGGTGGGAGCAGCCTATAGATAGCAATTTTTCTTCCATGTTTGCTATAATGGCTGGGTACCTGCTATATATTGTAATTTGCAGGTATACATGATTAGTAGGTATTATAATTTAGGTGAGTGTGAAGTGGAGTGCTGTGAATGGTTGCTAAGTGTGAATTGAAATGGAGTTGTAAGTGAAGCATGTAGATTCTAAAGTATCAGAATCCATAGAGTATCAGAATTCACTAGTTTAGCCTCTTTTGTTTTCGCAAACATTTCTCTTTTATATTCCTTTTCTTGTTTTGTCTCTCTTTTTCTAGTCTTTAATTTCATTCCCTAATTTTGGAATAATATTATAGTTTTGGGTAATTTATTTGATCCCAAATTTTATGCTTTTATAGTGATGGACTTAAAGTAGGTGTGAATAATAACATGCTCCCAAGAATTGAGATTGATAGATAGATGGTGGTGTGATAAACACTAGAGCATCGGTTCATGAAACAAGTTTAAGCCTCTCAGCTACACCAATTTTAAGAACAATGGAAGCTTATTAAGTCAAACAGACAGAGCTTGCTGCTTCTAGACTTGTAATCCTTGTAGGCTAATAGCCCAAGGATAAATCATAAAACCTCTGGCAAGATGATAAAAAGATTAAATAGCTATCTGAATCCGAATTTGCTGTTATATGCATATATATTTGTTTATTTTACTATATGAAGTGGCTGTTTTCTATTTACACATGATTCTTACAAGATTGTTTTATTTCTTTAGCTGTGTTCTTGCAAAGAGCAGGCAAAAAAAGCAGCATTGAAGAATGAAGCCATGAAACAAACAACTTCTATGCAACAACTGCTTCACCTGAAATTCGTTTGGTGGTGAGAATTTCAGTCATGAGTTTTGAATTGTTTCCTTTTCTTTTGGTAGCCATAGATTTGTATAGCTCTCTCTCTTTCTCTCCCTTTTATGGGCTATTAGATTTATTTGGTTATTTGGTGTTGGAATGAAGTACATGGGCAGTATACATGATTAGTAGGTTTTATAATTTAGGTGAGTGTGAAGTGGAGTGTTGTGAATGGTTGCTAAGTGTGGATTGAAATGGAGTTGTAAGTGAAGCATGGAGATTCTGAAGTATGGGATTGTGTTGGTTTGTAAATATCATAGGCTCACAACCTTATACCTATTATTTCATCCCAATAATCTTCTAAATACCATGCTGCACATATTGATGCATTCAACCATTTGACCACCAAACTGGAATCTAATTCCAAATCAATATGCACCACACCCATCCGTATGTGTTCTTAATTTGGCTGGTAGGGTACTTTAATTATATATATTTAGTTTTGCATCCATTTGAGAAACCATGGGTGCTAGGTTGGTGCAGTAAATCTTGCATGAGCGCTCATGGAGAATTTGGTGTTCCTTTTTATGGTTTGTGCTTTTCTCTGTTGAAATACATTCTTACTCTTCAGTTTGGGTGGTGCAGAGAATATACTAGGAATTCAATGTAGCGGTTGTCTTCAATTTGGGTGGCTACATCAAAATATCTGTGAAGTTTTATTTGGTGTGATTAAATCATATGGAAGACTATGTTATTGATATGTAACTCATATATTGTAATTTTATATTTTGTAATGTAATGTAAGTTTACTGTAAGTTTCTTGTCCAATGTTCAAGTTTTCATTTTTCATGTCCATTGTTCAAGTTATTTGTATTCTAATATTTTCATTTTTGTAATATATTGTTCACATTCTTTTATGTATTTTAGTTATAAGGTTGTGAGCCTATGATAATGTTTTACTAGTATTTTTTTTTATTTCATAAAAGACTATTTCTGGCGATCATAAATCGTCAGAAATATTTTTTTGGTTGCAAATGCATATTTCCCACAATTTTCACCGCGGCAGATAAGTATTCCCAACCCCAGTTAACCATGGTTAGCATACATTTTGCGACGAGAGTTTGCACTTTTTGCGAGGAAAAGAATCACTGGAAAAAAAGTATTTCTGATATATATTTCACTCGTAACTTTAAGTACTTTAAGTTGCCGTGCATTTCTGAGGAGTCAACTATGACTTGAAATGGCGGGAAAAAGTTATTTTGGACAAAAATATCTTCTAATTGCGACAAAATCACCCGTGAGAAAAAGGCTAAGTTGTTGTAGTGTACATCTGAATGTAGCATCAACATGGTACATACTATGTCCAACCTATAAGTAATTCAGGTTCGAGTGTTTTCCTTGTTAAATTTAAATGTACAGTATTGTCATTTGAATTTGTGTCCAGTTTTTCCAAATTTTCTACGACGATTTACCAAAATTGTCACAAAAAAAGCTCACATCTTTTTGTTGTATTTTATGTATATCAAAGTCCAAGCCGAAACATTGAATTATATTTTCAATTTTTGTCTTTAGAACAGGAAAAATGTATTAGAGATTACATTTATCGTAACAATCAGTAATATTATATACAATTTTCACTAGAGTGTACTAGTCATGCGTATTTCATTTGAAAAAAAAGTAGGGTTCAGTACTATTAAAAAATAATTTTTCATGCGGATTTTAGATTTATCTTTTTTTTTTTTTTTTTTTTTTTTTTTTTTTTTTTTCCAGAAGAAGTGCGTGAGACTTCACTCTAAAATTGTAAATATCATTTTCATAATTTGAGGCTAAGGCTTCTTTAAGCTTGAAACAAAATGGGTTTAAACTTCAACTCTCTAGACATTGGCGGTTGGAGATTGGTGAGAGATAATAATAATAATTGTTGTTCGTTAACAAGTCAAATATAAACCCCAACCATACCACATCCGTATATTTCGGTTTCAAGCTACAACCACCAAAAAAAAAAAAAAAAAAAAAAAAAAACCTAGTAAATAGATCAAAACTCTAATTAGCACTAATTAAGCAAACACAAAAGTCATGAGTGTTCTCCAAATGACATATGTTTGCGATAAAAATGACCATTTCCTATTTTAAGCATCCCCCAAGAACCCTATATAAACATTGCACCATTTCAGTTGATATTCACAAGATTTTTCATACTCTTATTCATCCCTAGTAAAGAGGAAAAAAAAGTTGATTTCTTTATGTTTGTTTGGAAGAAGGAAGAAGAAATGGCGAGGGTAGCAATTGTTTTTGTAATCTCCTTTGCACTTTTTTTATCAATACGCTCTGTGGTGGCTAAAGAAAGTCCAGCGGCAAGTCCAATGGACTCAGATGCCACTGCTCACTCATAGTCATGGGTTGATTGGTTTGGAGAACAAATAGGGTAAGTTCCTGGAATTGTAGTCCTTTGTAGTCTTATGTATTTTTATTCATTCTCTTTGTTTTTGTATTATATATATGTGCGTGTGTGAGAAACAATAGATGTTCAAAAGTGAGAAGTGTGATCTACAAAAGAATTTCATAACATTAAATTCACAAACTGACGTGACATAATGTGTATGTCATATTTGCTTTATGATATAAAAAACTTTACAATCTGATATACTATATTAAACTACGTCAGTTTGTACGATTATTTTTGTGAGATCCTTTTGTAGACGAATAATTCATCTCTCTCTGTATATCCATAAAGAAATCAAGAGCATGAAACAACTTTCCTAAAAAGGGCACAAATGCAAGTTGTTTTTTTTTTTTTTTTTTTTGGTTCCTTTTTAGTTACCAGGAAAATGAAGTATTTTTCATGCAACCTAGCTAAGGGTTGAGATTCAAGAAATGGGAAAACCATTCTAATTAAGCTATAAAGTGAGAGAAAAATAGAAACATAGAGTACATAGAATTAAATAATTAAAATAAATTATTTTTATCTATAAATTGGAGAAACCTTTAGAAAAATTTAATCCAAGATTCAAAATAACTTCATAATACATTTGACCTATGTTTCTTTTTTTCTTAATAAATATTTTTCAATTTACTTTAATAAATACTTTTTTTTTTCAGACATATTGGTGTCAAATCTAAGGATGACAACGCAGGAGTACTAGCAGGGGAACCGATAGGAGCACCAGCAAGTGTATAGAAATATTGATATATATAGTGCATGCAGCACTCTAATTACAATCTATTTGATTATATATTACTTATCAGTTTTTTGTCCAAATAGTAACATGCATCCTCTTCTGGACCGGCTCTTTTTTTAAATTTTTCGACACATTATCTACTTGTGTACTTGTAACTTATCAATAAAATTATCTTTTTTTCTTTTGTCATTTGCTCTCTTCCTTCTTCAATGTTCTTTTTCTTTTGATTTTTCTTCTATCGGCTTGGGGGGCCTGATGCGAGGGATAAGTAAAATCTATGGGGGATACAATACTTGGCTCCCCGGCCTTCTTCACCGGCATTATAGACCGAGGCAAGGGGTGGAGCAAGTTTGTAGGAACACGGTGTTTGGCTCCCATGATGTTCTCGTCGGCCTCATAGATTAACAAGTCTGTAGAGACATGGAGAGTTTGGAGAGAGTGAGAGATCATGTGCCCCCGAATCCTCAAAGTGATTCAAGGGTATTGAGAGTGTAAGTACTTCCTCCGGACTCGGCGGAGTTGGAGTGCGGGGCCTTGATAGGGAAGGAGTTGATGTTAACGATTTTCTCATGCTACCCCGCCAATGCTTACCTTGCCGGCTAGATACTACCCTTCTGGTATCGACACACTTTTTGGGTGGTGGAGAGAATGGGTCTGCACTCTATGTACTCCCCCCGTCGGGGGGCCAGGGGGGGCAACTATGTTGTTGAGAGGTCGTCTTGCTCTGGCTTCTTATTTGGAGGAGGTTTGGAGGATTCCGGGGCATTATATGCCTAGTGTCCCATTGTTGGAGATGACATTATGCAAGTCAATCGAAAGACTAAACCCGCTTTCCACTAGGGAAGGGGTCGGGATGCTTTTAGGCCCAGCTCCCCCCTTTAATTCTCCCGATGAGGAAGTATGCCGGACGGCTAAAAAGTTGGTTCGCTCTTCACCATGAGGCCAGCGGGGATGTTCAATGTACCGCTGGATAAAATAAATAATTTAGCATAATTCATCCCTGATCTACGAGTGTAAAATTTGTAAACCCGAGTTGCCTTGTTGGAGAGTTGAGGAGATGGTCGCTTGGCGTCCCGTTGGTTGGAGAAGATCAAGCGAGGCGAGGAGCCCAAGGCGTCGCTCGTTTGGCATTCTCTTGTTGGAGATGGCGTTGAGACGGGTAGTTGAAGAACTAGACCCGCTATCCGTCGACGAAGGAGTCGGGATGCCTTGGGCCAAGCCCAACCCTATGGTCTCCCAATGAGGTAATTTGTCGAACAACTGAGGAGCTGGTCCGCTTTTTGCTATGTGGGGGTGGGGTAAGTTGTCAGGCAATTTGAGACTAGACCCACTCCCACCGGTTGATATCACAGGGAAGGTAAGTGTTGGTTCAAACTGTCATTGATCCCACTCTTCATCGTGGCAGAGGTCAGGGTAAGTTGTCGGGCAGCCAAGAGGTTGTACCCGCTATCCATCACAGGGGGTGAAATGAGCTTCATCTCCGACGACGAGGTAAGTTACCTGGCAATTTGGGACTGGACCCGCTCCTGCTTGTTGACACTCACGAGGAAGGTAAGTATCTAACAGTCGAGCACTGGCCTGCTCTCCACCGCTAGAAGGATAGAGCTACATCTAGCGTGACTCATCCCTTTGGTGCCTCGCGGGGAGATGAAGTAGTCGTTGATAGAGATTTCGTTGGCGGAGATCTCATCCATTTGACCTCTAGACCATTTTGGCTTTATTTGTTTTCTTAATTTTTTTCATATTTTTTAATATTTTTAAAAATAAAAAAATATATTAATACATTAAAAATCACTTTCTTAATCATTAAATAAAAAAAAATTAAATACACAAACGGTCAAAGTGAGTGGACAAAATGAGAGGACAAATTAGCATTTTCCTTTACTAAATTATATGTCATGAACAGTAAATGCAAAGTTCTGAATACCGTACCGGACGCCGTTCCGGTCAAAGCACTAGAACGAAATATTTCAGTACTGGTACCGTTTCGTATACTGTTTCGGAATAGTCGATATATGAATAAATTATATTAAAAAATAATAGTCTATATATGAATAGATTATATATAAATACATATATAAAAATTATAAATAGCTTAGTCTGAATTGGAGGTCAAAAAATGAGTTTTTAATTTGAAAAAATGAAAAAGAAAATTAAGAGCCGAAATATAGGCCGGTATGGCCTGTATTTGGGTCGGTATGAAATATATGCAATACCTATACCAGACCAGTAGTTGGTACGGCATGTACCAGCCGGTACGATATTTAAAACAATGAGTAAAGGCCCCAATGACTTGCTCAAGTCGATCAGGGAAACGTACGGCTCGCCTTTTGCTCTTTTGTTTCTTTAATTATTTCAAACCTGGTTTAGATGTCGAGGGTCTCATCTTAACGTATAAACATATGCAATTATTAATTCTTTCATTTAATTATTATCTAATTATTATAAATTTTTAAATAAAATATAAAACATAATTCAACTTTATTTAATTCTAAATAAAAATTATATTAAAATTTTATATTTTAATAATATTTTAACTTTATAATATTTTTATTTAATTTTTTCTTTTTATTTTTCTAAATCTCATAAAATATCTTAATTTAAATAATTTTAATATTATTTACAAATTAATTGATTTTCATCCACAAATTTCTTATCTCATTATCTCAACGTCTAAATTAACGAGGATCATCAATCTTGTCAGTATTAATAGTACAACTGAAAGCTAGTAATTCTGCCTTTCGGCGGACAATGTTTACGGCCGGCTTGGAAGATCGAAGTTCCAAGTTGGAACTGCAAAAAGTTATAAAAGTTAGGTTTAATAAAGAAAGACAAAATTAAATAGCTAGTATCCAATCGGCCAGCTTAATTAATATATATTAATGAAGAGACCTTAAAACGCACGTACGCGCGTATGTACGTACTTATGTGCGTGAGTCCCAAGAAAAATTATGTCCTGTCAGAAATAATATAACGCAAATCTCTACATACATAAGTTGGGTGAAGGGAATATATCAATTATCATGGGTCTGCTTAAATAAAAATGCATGGGTCTAGCTAGCGCTCACTGTCGGGTGCATGTGGATTAATGGCCGTTTCCATTACAGTTAATTCGAAGTTACAATAGCTAGCTAGCCCTAATGCATTTCTTGATCAGTTGTTTAGAAATTTAACGTCCAATATTAGTGTTTGATACGTACGGTATAATATATCTTACAGTACTAGCTAGCTAGGGGTATTTGGGGCGGCTTAGTTTAATGACGATCCAAGAGATCATGATTTAAAAAAATTAAGGCCATATTTAATGCATATGGCCATGCATGGGACAGAAAAAATACATGATGAATTATGAAAAATATTCTTAATGCAGTATTTGACAGTGTTGTAATATAGTACTGATCATGTATATATAAAAACATTTATGCTGAAAATTAACGACAAGTGAAAAAGGAAAGGCCAGTTGATATATACGACGCTGCTCTTCATGATGATGCCTGTTACTGCCTTGCTGCCTCATGCATGGTGTTGGTGCATGTTTGGTTGCATGCAGTTTTGGTTATTGCTACTCATGTACGTGCTGTACGTGTACTTTTTTTGTTTTTTAAACATGTTATGTTGTGTACTTAATTGATATTTTGGTTGCTGCTAATTAAGAGTTGCAATATAACTGCTTTTGTATTGGTTAATGTCTATATATTCAAGAGGAATTATATGCATTAGCTACTATTCACTTTCACACTCTATACCTATAACTTTTTTTCTTCATAAGGTGTGAGAGTATTTTTCATAAGGTCTGTGGCGTTTTTAATTCAAAGGTGTGGTGGAGTAGTGAATAGTAGCTGATGAGAAAAATTTTTCTATATTCAATGTTGGCTACTTATTCGGTTTTTCTGTAGATGTAGATATTATGCTGCTATTGTTACTGTTGAATGTGTTCTCTATGCCCATCTAGTCAATCGATCTTATAATTAATTACTGATAAAATACAAAATTATGTTTACCGAACTCTACTTTGTTTAATTTGCTTGTCATATAGTTACAAATGTGTTATAGATATGTAAGTAATAAAGCTATGTAATGTTGGTTTCAATCTTCCCATATAGGGGCTTTTGGTTAAAAAACTTATTATTTATCCGAGAGAGACAGAGAAAGACATGGCTTGAATCCTGTTGAAATAGTGTCTCTATAGATTGTTCGCTCGAGCAGTGTTTCTGCCGCTTGAACGAAGCCTCAACTTATGAGTTCGTTCGACACCTGCTCAACAGTTAGATCGAGCGAGATGCCAGACCTAAAGTTCGTTCTAGCACTGCTTGACACATTACTCGAGCGAATGTTCATTTTTAAGGGCTCTGCACCGTTTCAATATAAATACAAATTATTTCAATTGTATTTTCACTTTTTGGCATTTGAGGCAGCCATATACATACAATAGAGAGAGAGAGAGAGAGAGAGAGAGAGTTGTCCTTTTTGTGAGAATCACAAAGTTCATTGGATGTATTGGGATTTTGGGATCGAAGAATTTGTAATTGATCTCTTGTACTCTACCTATGTTGATAATGAATTCATTGAGACCGATCCAGCCAGTGGACGTAGGCTCATATTGAACCGAACCACTTAAATCTTAATGTTCTATGTATAATTGTCGTATTTTCTTTTATTTGCTTCTGTTGTTATACTTCAAATTAGCATTTAATAACCAATTAATCCCAATAGAGAGTTCATATTTCCTTTGTTATTGTTTTATCACCCAGCTTTAATGGAATCTTCCAACTTGTAAGGACCCTGATCACATGCTTTGGTTTTGAAGCCTCACAAGTCACATGCTTGGTTTGGAATCTCACACATGCTCCATCGATATTTTAACCGGCCGCTCTTAAACCGCCCCTACATGATATATACCAATAGGCAGTATATATATACAACAATATTAGAAGTAGTACTGGTACTAATTCGAAGTCTCTGATCTCTGTGTTCGCTTAGTTCGACATCTCTCTTCATCATGCCAAAGTCTAAGTTCAATGGTGCTCGTGCTACTTTCCTGCTTGTTTTGATATTTTGCCATGAAATTCTGTGCGTTGAGGCAAGGCATTTGAAGTCTGATCAGGAGTACTACTGCAAGAAGTGCTCCATGCACGGCGAGAACAGTACTACTTCGACTGCAGCAAAGGACGTTAATGGTGATCATCATGATCAATTAGAGCAGACAAGTAAGGTTGAATATGTTAATGACTTTCGACCAACAGAACCCGGTCACAGTCCCGGAGTCGGTCACTCCATCCACAACTGAGTTCAAGTTTGAGTCTCTTGTACCATGCATGCATGCTAATTTGTAATGATCTGTGCTTATTTATTCCGTATGTTTTTTATTATATATATGTTCTCTCTTTAACTTCATTATCACCAGCTACAATTGCAAATGGTATAAATTAACCAAGTATTACCATCAGAGCACAGTACGTAGCTGAAGAGAGAGACGAAGAGCTGATCGATGACAAGTGATTTGATGGTGTGTCGTTACACGACATGATGAGTACTAGAAGCTCAAAAGTTTGCGAAAGAAATCTAAAGAACAGCGTGCGCCGTTCTTTCTTTTTACGCCATGCTTTTGGTATAGATTCTATTGAAAAGAAGCTTAAAAATAGATCGAGCTCACCTTTTGCGAAGATGTAATAAACACCGTCGACCCAACATTAGCATGTTCAGTGTTCGGAGAATTCAGACCAAAGAAAAGATAGAAAAGAATGTTGAACGATGGGACTATAAATTTTAAAACTAGTACTGATATTATTCGAACAGATTCGTGATTAATATTAAAGGTCGTGCGTGCGCGTGTGTACGTATTTGGCTTAAGTTGCTAATATATTTTTCGCATTTTCCATGCATGCATGGCCTCTATATGCAATTTATAATTATCTTGCTTTCCCTAATAAATTAAAGCCATCTACACATATTATATATATATATATATATATGAGCCTTTTTCCTTCATCTCAAAGATTATTACTATATATCACGATCAAGGTCGATCGTCATTTGGCATGTAGTTTGATGTTTAATTATGAAATAACTTGCTTTTAGAGTAGTCACAGAGATCGGTACATATTATGAGCTGCACATATATTCCAACAATCTAATTGAACCGACAACTACGTATATATATTGCTTTTGTGTTCATAATTAAAGCACATGAAGTAGTTGATGATCACCGGCCATCAAAGTACGTACGTACGTACGCAGGGAACATACATACCCAATTACTTTCTCGAAAACTATATTAATTTGCGTGAGAAGGAACATGCATGCATGCCAGCTTGATTCAATTAGTTGCATGCATTTTGTAACCATGCCTGCATGCCTAGGAATTCAGAACCTGAAATGTGGTCGACATGAGTCGTTTGGCCCCACGTGCGCGTCGTTAAGTTAGTTTAAGCTGAAGGCGAACATATCACTACAAAAAGCTTAATTTGATGCTTTTTTATTCCTATATATTGTACTTTTCAACCAACGATAAAGATTCTTTGATCCACAACAAAATGATCAATTATTTCATATAAAAATAATTATTTTTTATTAAAATGAGTCTATTTTCATCATAAATAATCATTTTCACGGTAAATAACTTGTCACAAATACTCATTTTTCTTGTAGTGTAAATTAAAAAAAAAAAAAACCCTAATTAATTAATTAACAACAATTATTATATATATACACGTACACTCCCCAAATATTTATCATTGAATTAAGGTACGTTGGGTAATGCTATTAATATATATGTCACTCAGATTTGTCCACTCTATGTGTCTTTACTAATTTTCAATTTAGATATGAATTTTTTTACTTGTAAGTCGATCGGGATATATCATCATGAGTACTCACTTTTTACACTTTTAAGGTGAAAAAATTTGACGAGTAAAAAAGGTTTAAAATTCTTGTAAAATCAAATTTTATCGTATCAATTACGGCACAAAAAAAAAAAACAAAATAAATAAATAAATACCATTTGAAGTCAAATAAAAAGTGATCCGTATCATGTGGTGCAAACTAGTCGTCTTTGGTACGTAGTTTATGTAAACAACACCAGTACCACTGCAAAGTCAAATATAGTAATATATTTCTGTATATATATGATGGGTACGTATATACGTAGTGCATAATTATAAAGTTCTCTGATCTTTATATTCTGTGCATTTTCCTGTTTTAACTTTCGGTCATGTATAGTAGTGCCTCGACCCACAAAGGTGGCGAACATTACTTTTAATGAGCATCTTCCAATTAGAATTCTGCAAATCTACTGGAGTAGCGTTGTCCCTTCTAAATCTAAATCAAACCGACCTAGGCCTATCAAAATTTATAGCCTATCCATTATTATAATTGAAGTAGATACGTGTTCTTGAAGCCTGTTTTGCAAGTGTTTTGTAAGGACAGGCTGAAGATGGTTCCGATCTCAATTGGTGTGGTTTGGGGCTCACGATGGCGGTCCCAAATTGTAATACGGTGTCCGCATGTATGTCCATTATATAAATAGAAGTTAAATACAATAAATATAAATAGAAAACGACATACATAGATTTACGTGTTCAGCACAGGACCTATATACGCAGGTAGTTTGGGGTGCAAATCTACTATGAATGAAAGTATTTTAAAGTCTCTTGTAGTCTCTCGTGACTCACTGTACAAATGATAAAACTGAAACTTCCCGTTTGGAGGTTGAAGAAGCTCTCTCTCTCTAGTCGCCCCGCAATCTCCAGGAAGAAGCCTCCAGTCCCTCAAGTCTTTTACCTCAAACCCATTTTACTCTTATGTCAGTGGTTGTTTTATATCACTTTGTTGTCCCATTTGCCTACCTGACTCTTTTCTAACTATTTTCCTTCATTTTTCCGTTACTTCCTCCCTTTTCTCCTTATAAATATTTTCTTCCTCAACTTTTATCTCTTCACTTCCTTTATGATGAGATCTCGTCCTCAAGGTGGACTTGAAATGTCATATTGGGCCTAGGGTATTCTTACTAAAAAATTCTTCTCATCAGCTACTATTCATCATCTCACACCCTATAAAAAACATCTCCATACCCTATGAAAAATACCCACAAACCCTATAAAAAACCTATACGTGTGGAGTGTGAAAGTGAATAGGGAATAATATATAGCATTCCTCATTTTTACCCCCTTCTCGTGTAGTGTCAACATATAAGAGACTCTTCATTATTATGATTCCTGACATAATTAGGCATAATTCTATCGTCGTTTACAACATGACGAACTACCAACTATTTTTTTTTAATAGATAAATTTAGAATCTATTATAAAATAAATTATGTTTTTAATAATAGATTTGAGTTTTTTAAAAGGAGTATACGGGACTTGCACACTTTAAAACTGTATTTACATTATTTTTACGATATATGCACTACATCGGCACTTTCTTTTTACACAAAATACTACAGATACAAACGGATCCCATACACTGATGTGACACATTGTGTTCTTTTTTTTTTCTCTCTTTTTCCCTTTCTCCCCGACATCTCCTCTTTTTTTCCTTCTTCTTTTTTTCTTCCCTCTCCCCTCTCCTCTTCTCCTTGTGCCTCTCCCCTCTTCCCCCTTTCCCTTACGACGGCCCCTCTCCGCCACTCTCCCCGCTTTTTGCCACTCTCCCCTCCCTCTTTGTTGATTCTCGCACAGAAGTCCCCTCCTCCGCCACTATCCTCACTACCAGCCCCTAATGCCGACGAGATTCTCTACCCAGTGCCGTCGTCAACATCTTTCTGGCGTCAACCCAGTACCACCGACGACTTATTGTGGTTTGATTGTGGGTTTGTGGTGGGCGACGAAGAGGATGGTGGGAGTCGGAGATGGTGGGTTTGAGAGTGGGTCTCATTGTGATTTTGAATGGATTGTGGTTTGATGGTGGGCGTCAAAGATGGTGGGTGTCAAAGCTGAGGGGGTGGGGAGGGGTTGGAAAATGGAGGGGGAAAGGGAGAGGAGGGGAGAGGCAAGGGATGGGGGAGAAAAGAGAGAGAAAAGAAAAAGAAATGACACATGGCACACTATCAGTGTGTCACATCAGTGTGTGAGATCCCTTTGTAAGATCTCTTTGTGTGTCTAGCAGTCCCCTTTTTTTACCTCAGATCTATGAAATGTGTCCCATTCCATTTTACTCTTGTTGTTGTGTGAGGGTCCTGCCCGTTACAATCACTTGTATCTTTATAGTTTTGCCTAATATTAGGTTTTTTCCATCCTAACTATCCCACGACATTCCAACTAAATAGACCAAAACCAATGATCACTCAAGGAATATAGGCACAATCTCCTTCTTACTCAACGCAAATCTATCTAGTGCCAATAGTTCATTATCCATAGTACCAACAGAATCTCCTCCTTAATTTTACCCTCTCTTTGAGTATTACAATCACGATAACAAATTTTTTTCATATGGGTCATCACAACCACCTGATATTCTTATATATCTGATTTAATTTTAATGTACTTTTTTCATGTTCACCTAATTCCCACTTTTTACAATAGTGTTTTGGAGCACTGCATGCCCCAATATGTATCAGGCAAATGGTAGTATGACTTCTAAATGAGCTCAACAATTAAATGTCCCTCCTCATTATATATATTTATATATATATATATATATTTCTTAATGGTTAAGGAAGTAATTATTAATGAATTTGTATTTTTTTCTTAATAGTTAAGGATGTTTAAAAAATACTTAAAGAAAAAAAAATCATGTGAACATTGTTTGCATATTTGGGATGCATGTTTGGTATGCACCCTAGTATTGTCCTATGTATCATGTATGCATAATATTGATCTCCAAAGAACTATTTCCGAAATTAATGGGATATGATACTAGATCTTTAACTTGTGTGTGCGCGCGCATATCGTCCCTCATATATACCACACGTGACTTTTTTAATTTTTTTTCATTTACCAAATATGTGATGTATGGATAATGAGTAGAAGAACTCGGTTAGTTTAATATGAATAAAATTAAAATAAATAAAAAATAAAAATAAATGTGGTGGGTAGTGATCATGTGTGGAATGATGTGTAGCAAAGCTTATCATTTAAACTCCTTTTGTAGTTTTAAGATCACATTAATTATTTGACAATCTATTCAGCCTAGCTATAATATCCGCGTATTGCTCTAAAATAGGGAAAAAAAAAGAAAAAAAAAATGCTTTGAATCTTTTAAAATATCTTAGTTTATAGGAGAAAGCGTAATATTGTGCACTTCCAAATTAATTACTAGACATTTTCTTTTTCTTTTCTTCAGTTTGCTCCGTAAAGTATATTATAGAACCGTCAATTTCCACTATAACTTCCACTTTTCGATAATTTGCATACTCGATCGGTCTAGAATTGACCATAGAAATTATATTATTTGTCATATATTTATTGATTTGTTAAATTTAAAATGGAGAGTGAAAATTGCCAAAAAAGTGATAGTACTTTGACTGGTAAATTAACAGTTCTGCTAGTTTGTAGCGCAAGTTTGATGGCGTAAAATGTGATTTTCTAATTTTATATAATAATGTGAGATTCCTATATATATATATATATATTCCATTTCTGTGGACATCCTCTCCAAACAAAGGAAAAGCGCTCAAGTATTTCCAGAGGATGAATGAGATTAAATTATCATGCATGACAAAATGCTTTAATAAGATGTAACTTGTATATAAGTACTGCATGTTTATATTTTTAAATAGAAAATACTTCAGCAACAAAAGGATCACATAAAAGTAAACTCACAAACTGATGTGATTTGATATGGTACATCAGATTATAAAGTTACTTTTATTATAAAGTAGATATAACGGATTCTATAAAATCACATCAGTTTGTGAATTTATTTTATATAATCATTTTGTGTCTGTAACAGTTCTCAATTATTTAAAGTAACTGCCCTGCTTTTTAAATATTATTTCCTAATAATTAATCCTAACTTTTAGAGCTGCAACTTTGACATAAAATTCGTAGCTTAATCAGGCCTAACTTATATTTGATGACTACCACATTACAAGTGGATCGAGGATCGAGTAGCCTACACCACAACAGAAGAAACCAAATTGTCCCAATGTATTTTTCTTATTTTATATAATAACATGAAATTTCTTTATATCCTACATATATCTAGGGAAATTCCCTTGAAGAAAGGATAAATATTAGATTCTTTCAGAAGAATATAGATGTCGTTATGTTCTTATCACATGATAAATTTTCATACTATTAAAATTAGTTAAATAAGCATTAATTTTTAAAATAATATAACATCTTGTATAAGAGAATGAGAAATACCATATATCCCTACTTAGAGATCTAATTATTTATTTAATTATTACTAATAATTTTCAGAGTAAAAAGAGCTTAACAAATAATTTAATCTCGTTAAAGTGTTTAAAGTATGTAAAGCCCTTTTTCTTGGGTACTTTTGGGATCTGTTTATTAGTATATCTGTAAATAATAGTATAATGGTTTGAGTTAAAATGTTTTATTGAGTTTTAGAAAATGAAAGAGAAAAAATCGAATAAAAATATTATAAAATTAAAAAATTATTTAAATATAATTCTTAATATTATTTTTATTTTGAAATTTGAAAAAATAATATTACTTTTTATGTTTTGTTTAGGAATTTGAAAAAGTTGTAATGATTAGATAATGACTATGTGAAAAAGTTGAAGATTTAAAAGTAAAAAATGTTTTGTTTTGAGTGATGTTTGGGAATGAAATATTTGAAAATATTGAAAATGCTTAAGAACAATTGTGTCACCAAACAAATCTTAATGTCTCTAAAATTACTAAGTCAATGCGTTAAGATGAATGCATTAATGAGGAAAAGAAGGATTGATGCCTTAAGATGATTTCATTTAAAGATAAGGTTAGTTCCAGATGAATAATAATATATACAAGCCCCGAATATACAAGTCTCAAGCGTGTCTTTTATAAAAAAGTGGATTCCACCATGAAAAAATGTGAAAAACTTACTTTTTCTTTGTGGGGTCTATTTTTTTTTAATAAAATACTTGTGCAAGATTTGTGCATTTGACGTTTGTCCCTAACATTACTCATTTCAAATAAAGGCATGGATCACAAACATGGTTAGTTTTTACAAATAGTATTTTCAAATAAAATTACTTTTCAATCACGAATGTAGTCACAGATAACACAGAAGAGAGACAAAGATACCAACAACTTAACCAACTCAGAGTCTACCCATAGCTTCATCAGTATTTGCCAACAATCTAACCAAATTCCGGCTTCACAAGAATTTGTGACGAGAAGACACAACCTACACTAGAGCTGGGTGGTGGGGCCCTGCCACCACCCTGTCCCCTGTCCCCTATCCCCTGTTCGGCCTCTGCTTGGGATGGATGAGGCCCTCATTTGCAAATGATCCGTTCACAAGCTTTTGATTGCCAGGGGACGAGGCTCGGATTAGGCTCAAACTCCCTAGAGGTTTCCCCCCCGTCCACACAGCCCAAAATTTATATATATATATATATATATATATATATATATATATATTAAAAAAATAAATTCGTAAGTATAAAATGTCGTCGTTTTGGTATTTGGGCACATACTATAAAAAGAAAGCTACAAAACCCTCACTTTGAGTTCATTCTCTCCCCTCCTATTTTCTCTTTCTCCCTCCGTCGTTCTCTCCTATCCTCCTCCACCACTTTTTCTTCTTGAAGCTTGTAACTTTGAGACACTCACATGCCACAGTATGACTATGGGTTTGAGACCATGAATAAATGTGAATTTGCAAAAAGACCCATGACCATTGGTGGTTGTGGTTCTTTACTTAGACCCATCGCCATGTTGTGGTGTTGCTGGAGCAGAAGGTTGCAATTTTTTTTAAGATGTTTTTTTTTTTTCAATCTGTATTTGTTGTTAGATGATGGATCTGTTGATTTTAGGGATAGATTTGTAGATTTGGTGAAAAATCTAGGTTGATTTTGAATTTTGTTGTTGTTTTCCAATTGTGTTTCATCGTGGATGAGCGGTGGGCAAGGTGGGACAGACAACCATGGGAGCCAATCTACCCCTGACATCTAAACGAGGGCATCTGCTCACTCACGAGAGGTGGTGCCTGAGTTTAAGGACCCAAACTATCCCCCCCCTATGGGGGGACAGGGACACCCTTGTTCGGTAGCACCCCTAACCTACACCAAAACAAAAGTAACCCATGTCCCTTAACGAAAATGTGAATCCAATCCAAACAACCATCGACGATGTCCCTGCCTTACATACGATGGTACATTTAATTGTGGAGAGAGAACTGTTAGATCCACGAACTACGTTATGAAAATTCTCATAAATTGATATATCTTGGTGTGATATCTATTATAAATCAATATATATTATTTTATCTAAGCAAGCAATATTTCATTAAGAAACGGAAAGCAAGATACATGAGGAATGGGTGAAATTCTCCAACAAATACCTCCATCACAACAATCACATCGCAAAGGTGAAAAAGAAATTGGATTTTGGGACCAAAAACTTGGTCCCCATCCATACCCTCCAAAAGAGGGCGCCATCTTAAATGTTGGTTTTTTATAGTTTGCACAACGAACTATGATGCCACCGCTGGAGGCGGTGGATGCTAAAGGTGCACTGCAGTTTGTTGTCTAAAGATGTTTCTTGAAGAGACCCGTATTCACTTCCTCAAGATCATCGGTTAGGGAAAGCGGAAACATAGTAGGGAGACCAGCATCGAATGGACTGGATTGTGACATACCGATTTTCTTCATGCTCGTTTGTGAGGGCGCATGGGGACTAGGCAGCAGACCCTGATAATTGTGAGATGGGGTGGGTAGATCTGGAATATCTTGAGATGGTGAATCTACCGGTATAGTGCGTGTAGCTGCGAACGCATTTTGGTGCGATGACGCGTGACGGTCACATGCGGAACAAGCAGCGTGTGAGCCTCACGTGCAGAGATTTCACCATGATTCCGCTTCGTCTCGGTCGATGGATGGGGGTTGCGTGGTGGGGCACGTGCAAGTCATCGATCACCGGAGTGCAGTTGATTTGACCAAAACTAAACCGGTGGAAAGGAGGGACTAAAAACACTAGTTAGAAAACTTATACACAAACAAAAACTGGAAAAGGAACGGAGAAGAGGATGGAAGCGAAGGCTCCGTCCTGCTCTTTGGTGGAAATACTGATCGGAGAGGATGAGTAACTTTCTAGAGAGAAGAGAGAGTTTCTCTTTCTAGAAGAGGCAGAGTGGTTTACTATAAATTAATATATCTTGATATAATATTCTAGATCTATTAAGTAAGGAGAAACTTTATTTCCTGATATATTACATTAAGTCATATTAATTTATGAATTTATTTTTATAAAATTCTTTGTAAAAAAATTAATTTTCTTTTTGAAAAGAGTTACTCTATTACGAGACCAGTATGTAAACTACGTCATTCACATTACTTAAATAATATTTGATTTGTAAGATTCAAATTTTAAAATTGATCTTCTAATGCAAATTATGCCATAGTAGCCGTGTGTTGTGTAGAGTTCTTAAAATAAAAGTACTCTTTTAAAAATGATCTCTTTTTAAAGTAATGTTAGAGAGAAGTCATTGTAGCAGTGCACACTTTGCATTCACTGCATGTCTGCTTCTAGTTGATTGTTTCCAACACTCACTTGGAGAGATGTGTGGTCTAAATGATACCACATCATGTTTGTAAAATTGATACTTCTAATAGTGATTTCTATCTATATTTATTCCTCTTTTTATTCAGGCTTGTGTGTTATTTTAAGTTCTCTATATATAAATGCATGATGCGTCCCTTCTCGTGAGATTACATCAATAACATAAATGAAAAAGTAAGCGGGTTTGTAAATATAATTGTTCTTTTATTTTCTGAACTTTGTCATTTGGTTATTATTCTTGTTTCTACTATCGAGCTTGTCCTTTAGCTGTTATCTTTCTCCATCAAATTATTAATGAATTCGTGCAGAAGAGTCTTCCTTGTTGATGATTATTTTTATTATTATTTTCTTTTCGTATTTTTGGGCACGATGACATGCTCCAAATGCAATAATAATTAAGTTTTCATGACTTTAATTAAGTAAATAATTTTTTTTCTTTTTTAAGGAACGAGGGCAATTTTATGGTAGTTAGTGACTCCAATTTCTGTTGGGGGGAAAATCTGAAAATTGTGTATGAACAAATAAAAAGTCATTTTTGAAGAGAAAATCATCTATTTATATAAAATAACAAAAAACATTTAATATAAAAATTTTAAAAACAACAAATATACGATGATTAAAGTTGTATTTGAATAATGAAGTGATTTTAGATATTCTGTGAATAATAATAAAAAAAATAATAAAAAATATTAAATAATAATAAATAATAAATAATAAATAATAATAAAATAATAAATAATAGTTACTACCAAACTAGTCTTAAATCTTAATAATATTGTTTTTGTTTGTGAATCTTTCTTTTCATGACAAAAAGCTATCATTACTATATTATGTGATTTGACAAAACCAATAATTCTTCCAATTTTCAGCCTACTCCAATAGGTGTAACATTTTTTAAGATTGTAAAAATTGTATTGAAAATACATTTTGTGTTTAAGTGAATGTTTGAGTGAAGTTTGATGGTCAAGTTGTTATAAATTTTGTCAAACATTTCCTAAATGTTCTAATTCAAAAAATATCTCATATAATGCAAAATCAATATTATTAAAAAACCTCACATAGATGACCTTTAGACAATTGCAAAGGATTGCTTTGCTTTATTCATTATTTCCTTTTTTTTTCCTCTTCCATTCCAAGCAACATTTTTTTTATAATTTTTTATTTAAGTATTTTATAATTTGAAAAAATAGACAAAATATATATGTGAATATCGTTAAACTTAATGTTAGAATTCACGCTATTCACAAGCAACATTTATGTAAATGAATTATAAAAGGTGTTTATGTAACTGAATTACAACAACAAAAAAAAAAAAAAAAAAAAAATCTTAATCCCTTCCATCCAGTTGATTGTGTAGTTCTTGTCATTCAATTTATAGTGCGTTGTATGTTAATTTTTTCAAACAAAAAACTTTTTTCATTTTTTAATTATAAAAAAAGGAATAATTTTTAATTTTTTAATTATCAAAATTTTATAATTGTACTCCAAATGATTAAAACTGAGACATTACATTTTCAAATTATAAAAAAAAATGACATTCTACATTAAGATCTGATTGCTAAAATTGAGCTAAATTATTATTTTTTTAATATTTATTTTAACGGTTAAGATTATATGAAAATTTAAAGACTAATTTTTTAAGCAGAAGCCAAAAGGTGCGATATGTCACGTGAAATACAAATGAGAAATTCTTCCCACTTTTCATCGTCACACTCTCCGCATCTTACCAAAAACACAATTTATATGGTGAAAAAAATTATTTATTATCTATTTTCACAACATTATCTTATCATTTTATAATATAATGTTAGACGATAAGTTTATAAATAAAATATAATAAATAATTTTTAATTATTTAATATTAAATTATAAAATAACGAGAGAATGATAGAAATTAAGGATGCATTTAGTTATCAAATTCACCTCAATTCATCTTAACTTATCATTATAATTTTTTTAAATTTTAATACAAAATATAATAAACAATTCAACTTTTTCAAATTTTAAAATAATAATAATATTAAAAAATAATATTCTAATAATATTTTATCATTACAACTCAACTCATTTCAACATCCATTAACCCTAAATGAATGAGCAGGATTACTCTTTCTGCAGTAGATAATATTCTCAATACAAATTCTCTCTCTCTCTCCGACCTTCCTTTTTTTTAAGAGTCTGGCTCTGGGCAGTGCATTCGCTGTGTGTTCAGGTGTGCTTGCGTTCTAAGCATTTTTGTATGCCCGGAAAGAGCCACACGTATCAACGACGACCCGAAGAGTATCCGCTGATGATTCTCTCTCTTTCTCTACATGGACCTTGAAACCTTAACGATCAGAGCTCCTGAACATCTCTTCATGTACCACCGCAGGTACTCTTCAACACTCTTACCTCTTCCTTCCGCTCTCTGTTTCACTTTCCACGATTCCAACTGTCTCTTCTTCTAACACCACTCTGTTTTGGTTCGATTTCTCGTCATCCATTCCTTCTCTTTGTTTTTCTCGTTCTTTTTACTCTTTGAAGAAAAGAATATGCTTTTTTTTCCTACTTTCGGAAAGTTGATTTCCTTTTCTTTTCCGCTCGAGGACCTCTTCGGTGTTGATTTCCTGGTTCTGGAAATGGCTGTTTTTTAGTGGGTTTATGGTTGTTTGGCAAGCGTGGAGTATACTTCGTTTAGGCTACGTTTGGATAGATAGAATAGTTGAGAAGTGTTGAGAATGTTTGTGAATAGTAGTGAAAAAGTAATAAAAAAATAATAATAAAATATTAAAAAATAGATAAAAAGTAATGAATAGTAAAAAAGTAAGTAAAAAATAATAATAAAATAAAGAATAACTACCAGAACTCTCACTTCCAAACACTTTTAGTACGAAGTCGAAGTGCTTTAGAAGCTATTGGTGTTTGGTTTTTTGACTTTACACGGTAAATTTAGGCTGTTAGTGTGCGGATAAGACTCACTTCCAACATCTTGGGAATAAAGGGTTAGGTAATGGGTTCTAATTTCCTGCTTATATGCTTTCTGATTACGTTCTGATATGTTATGTTTTTTTAATATATTTTTCTTTTTACTTTTAAGGTAAAACGGAAGCAATAAGCACGTGTAATTTATTTTATGGAACTGCAGGAGGCTGGAATTTGTTTCAAACATCATCTGCTAATCAACATTACTGGACCTCCTAATGCTTTCTTTATATTTTCTGGCATTATGTTGCTTTTGTTAATAGTATACCTATTAATGTGCCTTTTTAAGTTCATATCTTGGCTCGTCAGTCACGCAATTCTTACTTATAAAAAAATCAGTTTTGTCTGATTTTCATTATTTTCAACCAAATAAGGAGCTTTTGTGTGGCAAATTTTATGTTTTTATATTTTATTTTAGTTTTTCTGTCAACTTTTAATCTTATAATAATCTGGGAATCCTTGTCACATGCCATGTTATCTATGGCTTTTCAGGATTTTGTTTCACCCGGTCAGAGCATTCCAATTGATAGTGGTTCTTTCGTGCGAGTTTTTTTTCCAAGCTACATGTGGACTAGATTCCATGAATGGAATGCTGAAGTTGGTGAAACATGATGCATGTGGGCCCTCCAGAGATCGATTTGGTGTGGGGTTTCTGGATATTGGTGTTGGCGGTAATAGTTCTAGATATGTAAATCTAATGAACTACTCAAGGCTTAGGATGGTTTGTACTGATTCTCATTCATTCTGCTTCCCGTCAACATTACCTAGTTTTTCTTCTAAAGAGCATGAACGCAAAGTTGCTGCTTTAGAAGTTTCTAGGAGTCGGTCTAATGGTCCTGTATCTGAAGAATCTACCATGGATAGACAGTGGGTAACTAACAAAAGTTGTTCGTTGGACTATGGTATGTTCAAGTTAGTGAAAGGAGGGATTGTTTCTTGTTCTTTACACTCCAAAGAGGACATTAATGGGGTATCATCCATTCAAGCTGACAGTCCCAATCAAAATTGTCATTCTTTCTGTGGAAGATCTTTAATTGATCATTGCAGAATTTTTTGGCCAGAAAGGATCTCCATGGTGACAAAAACAGGTTATTTTGATGGTTCTTCTTCTCCCAATGTAGAAATTAAGCCTAATGTACTGGACTGGGGACAAAAGTGTTTGTATCTTCCTTCATTAGCTTTCTTGACCGTGTCAAATACATGCAATGACAGCATTTTACATGTCTATGAACTGTTCAGTACTGATTTTCAGTTCTATCCATGCAATTTTAGTGAGCTTTTGCTAAGACCTGCCAAAGTAGCTTCGATCTGTTTTGTGTACTTGCCTAGATGGTTGGGGTTGTCCTCTGCTCATTTGCTTTTGCAGACAAGCTCCGGTGGTTTCCTATTTCAGACTAGGGGCTTTGCTATTGAGTCGCCTTATGAAATTCTACCTATATTAAGTCTGGATGTTTCTTCCAGTGGAAGGTGGACTAAGAATGTTTCACTGTTCAATCCTTTTGATGAAAGACTTCATGTGAAGGAAGTGACTGTAATGATGTTAGCTTCTCTAGGGCAAGTTTCTCATCACACCGAAGTGCTTTGTAGTGTAGAAAAATTTCAGGGCTCTAATGACCTTGGCGTGCAAACCTTCAAGGACCAGTTGGTTGTGAAAAGTAGTCAAATTGGTTTGCCACTTTTGGGAATTAGGCCTCATGGAAACTGGGAGATAGGTCCTCATAGGGCCGATGCAGTCATAGAGATAGACTTCTTAAGAGAGTTTGAGGGGAAAATCTTGGGTGCATTTTGTATGCAGTTGCTAAGGTATTCACAAGAGAAGCCTGAGACAGTTATGATTCCTCTTGAAGCTGAACTAGATGGGAAAGCTGTCTATGATGATCTTTCTGGATCTGTATCAGCATTTCTTGAACCTCTAGCACCATGTGATGCCTTTGAAACTGTTGTTGTTGCTATCTCTCTGAGAAATGGTGCTTCTCACATGTTGAACGTTGTGAAGAATAGCGAAGTTTCAGACACGACAAATTTTCATATCAAATACATGAAAGGCTTACTACTTCCAGGCAATATCACAAAAGTTGCCTTGATTACTTGCACTCAGCTGTATGTTGAATTACGTGATTCTCCACCTGTAGCATCCAATATATACAGGAGCCATAAGTTATTCATGCTGACAAATGACTCCAGTAGTCCTCAGATTAAAATTCCTTGCCAGGACATAATCCATTTCTGTTCAAGACAACATAGGAACTCTTCTAGTGGACTTGAATACCAGTCTGAAAAGGTTGAATCTAGCTATACGAGGCCAAGGTCCTTGGGCATTGGCATACATTCTCCATCAGAGATTAAGGTATGCTTATTCTACTCCCTGTACAGATCCTTTTCTCTTGATAGATGATTGGGGCACTGGATCAGCAATGAGTTTGTTTTCAAAAGTCTAGTTACTATGTTAATTTTTAGAAATATGAGAAAAGTTTTTTGTTCTAGATAAGATATCTGCTTTTCAATGAACAAAAATGTGACTGTACATGTGCCTTGTCATTAACAAGTAATCAGATATTTGTTGATTATTTGAAAATAGTGACATGTCCTCTCTTACAAGAATATTACACCTAAGCCCATTATGTAAATTGGACAGCGCTAGCCTCTAAGCTGATAAAGCGATTGGAACTTATGAGATCTTGGAAATGTAATAGACAACATAGAAAGGTGCATATAGATATGCCCATAATGGACGTGGCTAAATATTAAATCTATCCTCTATCACTTGAATATTTTTAAAGCCCTTTAAGGATAGACCTGTGACTACACAAGGATTTTTTTCTCTGGCCATCAAGTGTTCTTATTTTTCATTGCTTTTAGCACGAGTTATTTCTCAATAGTAAATTAGTAAATTGTGTTCCAGAGCATTGTTACATCTCTATCACTGGTAAGTTCTAAGTTCTTTAAGACGCATGCACTGATTCTGTGAAAGTAATAGCAAGATGTGGAAGTTTAAAAGACTAAGAGGATAAAAAGGAGAGTGATCAAATAGAAGTAAGAGATTGGTAACTGGATTCTTTACTCAGTTGAGGGTTTATTTATACTTCTTGGAACGTTTCCCAAAATATGTTGACATAAGTGCACAAAGAATTCTTTACCTTGTCAGGCATACCACAATACCAAATAGCAATAACCTCCAGGTCTTTAGAGACACACACACCCACAAACTAATACTCTTAGAAGAACTTTAGGACACACTTAAGAAATCCAACTTATTTTTGGTTTAACATAATAGGTAATCTCTGTTTTCTGCTCATAAATGAAGGTTGTATGCAACTGCAGTTTAATGAAGAAGTTCTTAATATATTTTTATTCAAGGTTTTATAATCGTATTTAAATGATACTGCTGAATGGTTGATACTTTTCATTGGTGGCCCATGTTTAGAAGCACAGAGATTGTTGCCTTCGTTTAGTGGGTAGCATGATAATGTGTTATGGACTCAGAATGCTAGCACTTCAGTTATGCTGTTTCTTGTTGCATTCTCTTTCTAGCATCTATTTTTACAATAATTAAGATGCTTCTGTGAACTTATTATCTATAAGGTTCTAGACATAGCAGAAGCAGATATATTGGTGCTAGAAAACTGGAAATCTCGTGGTACTATAAGTGGCATGTCTGTGCTTAATGATCACGAGGTACTCTTCCCAATGGTTGAAGTTGGAGGTCATCGCTCCAAGTGGATCACTGTAAAGAATCCTAGCCATCAGCCAGTTGTCAGACAGCTTATCCTGAACTCTGGAGAGATTATAGATGAATGCAGGGGCCCTGATGGTTTCACGCAACCACCATCCAGTAGTCAGGTTTGTGATGAATCTGTTCCTCCAGCCAATTCTTCTGAATATCCCTCCCTTGACACTTTGGTTGACTTGGAAGATACAATTTTTGCCTGTTCACAGCCATTGTCAAAAGAGCTTTATGCCAAGAACTCGGGGCACTTGCCATTGGAGGTGAGAAAAATCAGAGTTTCAGGAACAGAGTGTGGGATTGTTGGATTTATGGTGCATACTTCTAAAGGTTATGCTCTTGAACCTAGGGAATCGACAAAGCTTTTGATATCGTACCAGTATGATTTTTCTGCAGCCCTGGTATATAGAGATCTTGAACTTTCCTTGGATACTGGTATTCTTGCAATTCCCATGAAGGCAAGTTTGCCTCAGTTCATGTTTAATATCTGTACGAAATCAGTCTCCTGGATGCGAGTGAAGAAACCCTCTGTAGAAGTCCTCCTTGTTTTCGTAACGTTTCTGGTGTTCTGCTGGCTGTTTTCCCTAGCCAGAGCCTCGGGTTCCCAGGATGACTTGTGCAAGAGTGAGAGGAGTTCCATTGCTGCTTCCTCAAGGAAGGCTGGGAAAACCGTTCTTTTGCATCATAAACAGGGAAATGGTAAGTTTTCTGTCTCTAGTCAGGTAAATAGTCTCTTAAGGTCTAATGGGGATGACAAAACGTCAATGCAATCTTCTGTTGGAAGATACCCTGATGGTCGGGGTAGGGTCCCAAGACAGGGAATGTCCGCTCAACATGTGGAATCAATGCTTGAAAATCATAAACAAAATAATCAAAAGGAAAGAGCATTTTCATCCTCTTTACTGTCAAAATCTAAAGCAGTTGAGAATTCTGATACAATAGAAACATCCCAACAAAGTAATGTTACAGTCAAAACTGGCAAAGAGAAGGGAAGAAAACAGAGGAAGAGAAGGGGTGCTGGTTCCAAATTAACAGGGCTGTTTGAAATTTCTAGCGGTCAAAGTGGAAATTCTACACCTTCATCTCCCTTGTCCCCAGTCACATCTGTAACGGCTAAACCTTCACGGCCGCTATCTCCTTATATGGAACAAAATCTTGAGGCTACATATCCATTTACTCAAAAAGCACATCGACTCAGTGAGAAGGATCACCTTTTTGGATTTGCTACGGAAATGAACATATTGGAGCCTAAGGTTTCTGAAAAGCATTGCAGTAGCAGCTTGTTCTTTCCTACTCTAGAGCAGCCTACAGCATCAAGAAAAACAACTAATCCTGTGCTGTTGCCTTCTGCTTCCTTCCCTTGTCCCGACGGGCATTCCCCTAATGTGGTGCTCTTCCCCTTTTCTGGCTT
The DNA here is from genome assembly GCF_004785595.1 of Juglans microcarpa x Juglans regia. Lineage (NCBI taxonomy): Eukaryota > Viridiplantae > Streptophyta > Magnoliopsida > Fagales > Juglandaceae > Juglans > Juglans microcarpa x Juglans regia. Next base: position 1,530,303 of record NC_054595.1, read on the forward strand.
CAACTTCTGCAGTTGCTCCACATGCTCGAGCTCCTGGGTCCAAGCTTTTCAACCTGAAAACTGAAGAAAAGGCTGGACTGAGGGATGAATATACATATGATATCTGGGGTGACCATTTTTCTGGACTTTATTTAGTGTCAAAGGATGTCACTTCCTTAGTCTCCACTGCTACAAGTGATTGTTCTGAAAGCTTCTTTGTAAGGGATCCACTAACCCTAATGACAAAGTTTCCATCTAAACTTGTAAGTTTTGAAAAAGAAGGTTAATGATAGATCACTAAATAATTGTTAAAATTTCCTTGCAACTGCAAATCTCTCTTTTGCTTGCACATTTCTGGTCATTTTCATTCGCGTATGATATGAGAGTGAAGCCTCTCGATTTCAATCTTAAATTTTAACATTTTGCTTTAATTAAAGATTTGACTTTTGTTTTCCAAATCTTTATTAACATGACATCTTTTTCTTTGGCTTTTAAGCGGGTAGATGCCATGTGTACTATTTGTTAGCCTCATCAGTTATCACACAAGACATTAACATGACAACTCCTCAACTATTAAGCAAGGGCAACAAAAGGACCTAATTGCAGTCTTTTACTTTTTTTTAGATTTGTTGTAATTTTCTGAATTTCAGGGACCAAATAAAGCTTCATGTATTTTTATATGACTGAAACCAATGTGTCCTAAAGACATGGATTTCACCATTGGTGAGTTTTGTTTCTTGATATGCAATCTAGTCGAATTTCAGTTTTTCTTCATTTATATCATTTTTAAATTTATTACCTGCTTCTCTGTTTTCCAACTTATTTTATTTTGAAGTTGTTATCCTATCTTGACTCTTAATGTAATCCTACTCTGAATAAGCCTGTTAATTCTAGTGATTTAAGGACTCCTGTTCTAAAGACCCTCTCTAGAAACTCGGATTGAAATTCTTCGATTCCATGTTTGAGCTATGTCACCCATTGGAAGTTATCTAGAATATGTAACATCTTAAACTTTATACTTCTTTTTGAAAAATTATTTAATGGGTTTCCACCATGTATCTGGATGAACTTTGAAAAGCCTCTAGATTGCAATTTATTCATGACAGACGCTTCTCCATCCTGCATAAATGGTTGCAAAATAGCGGCTTTTTAAGAAGTGACACTTCTCTGATGCATGTAAAGGCACCGCACCACAATAAAGGCCACCTTGGAAGGAGAACACTAGATAAGGTAAAACAGCTTTGAAGACTTTACACTCATATATGTGTCATTTGGGCTCTAAGCTGTGCTTATATGTGTTTGTACTTTGTATTGATCATTCCTTCTATTTTTTATACGTGTAAATTGAAAAAAAAAAATACGATTTATATACTTTCTTGGAGTACGACTTTAATGGACCCTCAATGTGGTAATGTTTACTGCTTTGTAAAGTGGGGAGGAGTGGATAAGGTAGATACTTGAGATTGGATGTGCTACTTACTTCATACAGGAAGTGACGTTATCATACAGGCTTTTACTTTGATTAAACTAAGTAATAATCCTCTTAGTAGCTTGTTTAATGTATTTTTTTTTTTAATAGAAGCTTCTTTAGTGTTTTTCTAACTTTAACTGGTTGCATCTTTTAACCAATACGAGCTTCTTCTTTTTTTTTTTTTTTTTTTTTTTAAAGAAGAGAACAGTACTCTAATTTTATTGATAACCTTAACTTGTGGCGGAGGAAAACCGTGGTTATAACATAATACCTAGGGGTACATATATTCAAAAAAACCAAACCTAGGCATCAAAATTACTAAGACCACCGCTTACAGAATAATATATCAAAGAAGTACATGATAAACGGTATATATCCAACCCTAGGGAAAACAATTAAACTTGCAAGAAAAAACAAGCAGCTGAGAATAAATGAAACAAAAAAAAAAAAAAAAAACAAAAACTACTTACCAGGAACTTCATTACGAGATCCGCAAGTAAGGAAGACCAAGTCTGTCCATGCGAAGAAAACCTTTGAGAGTACTAGCCAACAAATGTTCACCATACCAATCCAAATTCAAGCCACTAGCTCCCCTCTTAGCAAGAAAATCAGTCACGACATTACCTTCCCGAAAAACAAGTCTTACTCTATACTCCATGCAATTAAGATAAACATGTAATTCATTCCAAAAATCTTATACCAGATATTACATTCACCCTTGATGAGCCAATTAACCAGAAGTTGAGAATCAGTCTCAATCTCAACCCGAGGGAATCCCAATTGGTAGCACCTACGAATACCTTCCAACATACTTCTCATTTCAGCAAAATTATTAGAACCCGAACCCAAAACCACAGAATAAGTCGCAAGTAACTGACCACAGTCATCACGAATAACACCTCCAGCTCCAAACAACTCCGGATTACCAAAACTACTACCGTCAGTATTAAGTTTCACCCAACCCTGAGAAGGGCGATTCCATCTGATCACATGAACCTTCTTAGGTCTAGGTAATAAAATCGAAATTTCCAGTCTATGTAAAATAGTCGCATCCTTGGTAGAAATTTTAGAAACTTTCATGATCAGGTCCATAGTATGGCGAAGCCATAATTTAATAACATGCCAAACTGACTCAATCGTGTCAAACTTATCTTCATACCGGGCCTTACAACGCCTATCCCAAAGCTTTCAAAAGACAATAGAAGGGAGAAAGCCAAAAATAATCCACACCTGAGATGACTTACCCTTTCGACTAAACCAAAAATTCGTTTGTTCCTGCCAAGTTTGAAAAACACCCATATGGACACTAACAGGGATAACATCTCATATTCACGCCTTGAATCTCTCCATCAATCTTCTCCATAATGCAGTGTACTAAATGGATTAATCTATTTCCTTCTTTCCCTCTCGTATTCTCTCAATTGTATTTATGTTAGTTTACATTAGTTTCCAGTACAGGTGTACCTTCCTTAGCTGTTCATTCTTTCATTGTATATTGTAATCTGTAAAGTTTATATATATGGCAATACGAGGCCATGGTCTCTTAGGCTATCTAACCAATGAATTGCCCTGCCTACCCACAATGGTTCCTGATGCTACTCATTAGCTGATATCCAATCCAGCAACAACAAAATGGTTGCGTTTGGATCAGTTGATCCTTGGTTGGATCAACAGCTCCCTGTCGGAAGCACCTCTCTCACAAGTGATTAATTGTGAGACGTCGTATGAAGCTTGAGAAGTTATTGAAACTTTGTATGAACGACATACTCATGATCGGGTCCAACAGATTCATGGAGAGCTGCAAGTTCTCACCAAAGGTTCCTCGTCTATGGAAGAGTACCTACACAAGGCCAAGTCGTCGGCCCTTTCTCTCCGTGGTGCTAGAAAATCAATGGATGATGATGAATTCATAAACTGTCTTCTTCGTGGTCTTGGATCCGAATTTGATCCTATTGTGGCAGCTATCAATGCTAGAGATAATTTTCCTTCTCTGGAAAATGTAATCGGTAAGCTCCGAGATTTTGAGTTGCATATTTCCTCTATTTCTCACACAAATTCCTCCCCTGTTGCCTTTTATACAAATAGATCCTCTGGACCCAAGTCCACTGGTGGAAATAAGTATAATCGTGACAGAATTTCAAACAATCGTGGACAAGGTTATCGTGGGGGTCAACGTTCTAATGAACGCCCAAATGGAGGTCGTGGTTCGCAACCTTCAAATCGAGGATACAATGATTGAAATATAGTTCGTGGTGGTCGAAGTTCACGCATTACATGCTTTCGTTGTGGTGACCCAAATCACAAAGCTGATGCATGTTGTGCCTTAGATGAAGAGGCTGATCAGTACCACACCTTCCTTGCTATTCAAATTGGTGATCATGTTGATGAATCATGCATGGATCCCAAATATTGGAGCAAACCATCACATGGCCCCAACAACAAATGAAGCTCAAGGCATTACTCCATACATAGGAACTGATATGGTAATGGTTGGAAATGGGTCTACTTTACCTAGATCTGAAACTGCCAACTTTACTCTTCCTAATACCCCAATGCAGTTGAAAAATACTTTGATTGTACCAAATTTACGGAAGAAGCTTCTTTCGGTTTCAAAGTTTACCACTGACAATCAATGTTGTTTTCTGTTATATCCTTGGGGATATTTTATCAAGGACATGCGGACGAATCAAATGATGCTTAAAGGACCCGTGCATGATAGCTTATACCCCTTGTCTTCATCCATTACACGTATCAATCCAATGGCTCTCCTTACCAATAAAGTCTCCAGAAATACATGGCATTCTCGGCTTGGACATCCCAACATTAAAACTCTTCATACTTTGTTTCCATGTCTTTCTATTACAAATAAACAAGTGGATTTTTGTGAAAGTTGTGTTATGGGAAAGTTTTCTAAATTACCTTTTCAAAATTGTAGCTCTCAGTTCCTATATTTCTTCACACTCTTCACACTGATGTATACGGGCCGGCTCCTATACAGTCATTTGATGGCTATCGTTATTATCTAGTGATAATTGATGAATTTTCTTGATATATATGGCTATTCCATTTAAAACGTAAATTAGATATTATTACCATATTTCCAAAATTCATTGAGATGGTTGAAAAACAATTTAATACTACTGTCAAATGCATTCAAAGTGATAGTGGTGGAGAATTTGTCAATCATAATTTAAAGAATTACTTTGCATCTCGTGGTATTGTTAAAAAATTTTCTTGTCCTGGCACTCCCGAGCAAAATGGTCTAACTGAATGGCGTCATCGCCATATGATTGAGACTGCTCTTGCGCTCATGAACTACTCTTCAACTCCTACAAAATTTTGGTCTGCAGCCTTTAACACAATAGTTTTCCATATTAATAGGTTGCCAACTTCAGTCCTTCACGGCACTACTCCTTATCAAATAGTCTTTAAATCCCCTACATCGTATGATTCACTACGAGTTTTTGGTTGCATGTGTTATCCTCTTCTCACTCCTTTTCGTTGGACCAAACTTCAGTTTAAGTCCACTCCTAGTGTTTTTCTTGGATACACATCTCAGTATAAGCGGTATAAGTGCATGAATTTAGTCACGGGACACATCTATATTTCTAGACATGTGGTTTTCAATGAGGAAAAATTCTCTTTTTCTGAGCAGGTTCCTATCCCTCATAAACCAAACTGGTTTACAAATCGTCCATTTCCCAAAGTTCACATCTAAGGGCCATTGACTGAATCCTCGGCGCCAACTATTGAACCCACAAGTCAAATTCTTGAGTCTGCTACATTGCCTACAAAAGCATCATCTCATGACTCCCTTGAACCTGATATACCATCTGCTTTTGAACTTTGACCTGCATGCACCCATTCAATGATCACACGTACCCAAGATGGTACGAGAAGGCCAAAAACTTATTTTTCTACCTGGTATCCAGTTCCAGTTTGTTTTGCCACTGATTTAGCACCACACATGTAGAACCCAAAACTTTTAGACAAGCCAAAAGAGATCCAAAATGGCAACAGGCAATGCAGTCCAAGATTGATGCCCTCCATGAGAATAAAACTTGGAGTCTAGTACCCCCATCTCCAAACCTGAATTTAGTCACAAGCAAATGGGTTTTTAATGTTAAAACAAAAGCTGATGGTTCTGTAGAACGCTACAAAGCTAGACTTGTAGCTCAAGGTTTTACACAGCTTCAAGGTCTAGACTATGATGAAACATTTAGTCCTGTTGTTAGACCTGCCACTATCCGACTCATTCTTCATTTGGCTTTATCTCAAGGGTAGCCTCTCAAACAACTCAATGTTAGCAACGCTTTTCTACATGATGAGTTGCAAGAAACAATGTACTTAACTCAACCACAAGGATTTGTCGATCCTTAATATCTCGAATATGTTTGTAAATTGCACAAGGCTTTGTATGCGCTTAAACAAGCCCCTCGTGCATGGTACCTCAAATTTAGCAATTATCTTATGCAATTGAGTTTTCAAAGGTGTCCATATGATAATTCATTATTTTTTTAGAATGATCAATCTGAAGTCCTCATGCTCCTGATCTATGTGGATATTATAATCCTCACCGGAAGTTCCTCTTCTTCCATGGCTGTATTCATTCAAACTTTGTCACTTGCTTTCCACATGAAGGATCTCGGCAATTAACATTATTTTCTCGGGATCCAACTGCATCGCACCAGTGAGGATTTATTCTTACATCAGTCCAAATATCTTTTATCCCTACTACAAAGGTTCGGTCTAGATGGAGTAAAACTAGTATCAACACCACTTGCTTCTGGACAGAAACTTTCAGCTCATGAAGGAACCCTTCTAGATAATCCTACATCCTATCGACAGATGGTGGCAACCCTTTAGTATCTCACCTTAACATGGCCTGACGTGGCCTTTGCTGTTAACTTTGTTTGTCAATTTATGCAGGCATCTCGTGCACCACATCTCCAAGCTGTTAAAAGATTCAGATATCTCAAGGGAACAATTCATCTTGGTCTTCACTTCACTAAATCACCGTTATCTGCTCTTCAAGGGTATTGTGATGTCGATTAGGTTGGGTCAATAGATGACAGACGCTCGATATCAGGTTTTGCAATTTACATGGGATCCAACTTGCTATCATGGGGAGCCAAGAAGTAAACCATTGTTGCTTGCTCGACTGCCGAAGCAGAGTATCGAAGTCTAGCTTCAACAACTGCAGAAATACTCTGGTTTATAAATTTATTAAAGAACTTGGGATATAAACTCTCGGCACCTAGACTACACTCAGAAAATATTAGTGCAATTAGCATGGCCCGAAATCCAGTTTTTCAACAACGAACAAAGCATATTGAGATTGACATACATTTTGTTCGAAAGAAGGTCGCAAATGGTCTCATTCATCTTGCACATATTCCTGGTCAAGAACAAGTGGCAGATGTTTTCACAAAGCCACTATGTAGTCCACAGTTCATACACAATCAAGACAAGCTCTGCATCAGTCCAATACTAACTTGACCTTGAGGGGGAATGACAGGGATAACATCCCATATTCACGCCTTGAATCTCTCCATCAATCTTCTCCATAATGCAGTGCACTAAATGGATTAATCTGTTTCCTTCTTTCCCTCCCGTATTCTCTCAATTGTATTTATGTTACTTTACGTTAGTTTCCATTACAGATGTATCTTCCTTAGTTGTTCAATCTTTTATTATATATTGTAATCTGTAAAGTTTATATATATGGCAATACACAAGCTTAACAATCTGCGGGCATTTTTACAGAGTTTACAGACACCAAGCTGAATCGCAGACAGTCGCCAAATATGTCTAGCAAAATCCCCAATACAAAGCACATGATTCAGATCCTCCGTCTTTCCTTTCGTACAACAATTATATTTAGAAACTATATGAATGCCAATCTTTTTAATCATTTCATCAACGCTCAAACAGTTATTAACAGTCTTCCACATCATTATGAAAATCTTCTTAGAAATGTTATTATGTCAAATCCACTTAGCCCAAGGTAAAGAAGGAGTTCTAACCCTAATACAGTCTCAAGCACTTTTAGTATTAAAATTCCCACTACTATCTTTCAACCAAATTAAAACATCTTGCCCCTCCTTCCTCCTAGCCAATAATTGATACAGATCAGAAGCTTTTTTATGACCAACAAGCATTTCCAATAGCGAAATATCCCACCCATTTTCAATACGATAATCTTTAATTTTCAGCAAAGAATTCTCAATAACTGGGAAATAGCCAATAATAGGACCTCTTTTCTCCCAATTATCATACCAAAAAGAAATGTTATCCTCTTTCACAATCCATTTAGACCCATTAAAAACATCCAGAATACTACTTACAATAGATTTCCAAAAACAAGTCCCTTATTAGGCGCCAAAAGGGATAAGTGATTACCCGTAACATATTTATCTTAAAAAAATCAGCCCATAAAGATTGACCCTGCATGAGACGCTAGGCAAATTTCATATGTAACGCTCTCTGAATGTCCCCAAAATCTTGAATATCCAAACCACCTTCTTCAATAGGCCTACAAATATGCTTCCAAGAGATCCACTTCTTCTTATCCTTACTATCAGATTCACCCCAAAAGAAACAACTCAGAAGCTTATTCAACGCCATGAGCATGACATTAGGAACATGTAACATTGCAATAAGATGAATGGTCATACTTGTTAAGACATGACGAAGAAGAATAGTACAACCCCCTGCTGATAATATTTTCATCTTCCATCCCGCAATTTTCTTATTAACTTTCTCTAACAACTCACCAAAATAACTAGCCTTAAGTTTACCCACCATGATAGGCACACCCAAATACCTAAAAGGAAAAGAGCCTTCAGAAAAACCTGTAATATGAAGAAGGGAAAACTTCCTGGAGACAGGAATTTTATTAGAAAAATAAATAGCACTTTTATCTTTATTAAGAACTTGACCCATCCAGTCTTCATAAATCTTCAAAACCTTCATCAAACTTCACAAGGATCTCTTACCACCATTAGCAAAAATAAATATATCATCAGCATACATAAGATGAGAAATAATATGGATACCTCTAGTTTGAGTAAACTGACCGATTTTACCATTTTCAAAGTATTTTTTGAGAAGGCGAGATATTATCTTTTGTATAATGATGAACAAATAGAGAGAAATATGATCACCTTGTCTCAAACCACACTCACCTTTAAAGAAGCCCAAGGAGGTACCATTCATCATAATTGAATACCAGGGAAAAGTAATACACGACTTAATCAAACCACAAACATGAGGAGAAAAGCCAAAATTAGCCAATACATGTAATAAAAAATTCAAATCCACACGATCATAAGCCTTGGACATATCAAGCTTCACCAACACATTACCCTCATTAGATCTTTTATGAATAGAATTTCCCATCTCCTGAGTTAAACTAATATTATCAAAAATACTACGACCTGAGATAAATGCCTCTTGTTCTTGAGAAATCATTCTAGAGAGCAAATTCGTCATACGTCCCACAATAATCTTAGCACAAATCTTATCAATAACTAAACAAAGGCTAATAGGCCTAAATTTATCAAAACCGGAAGGCTAGCCACCTTAGGGATTAAGATAATAGAAGTAGAAGCGTAAAATCTATAAAGCGATTGATTTAAAAAAAAAAATCAACTATAGCTTCCAAAATGTCCTCTTTAACAACATCCCAACAAACTCGAAAGAAACCAGAACCAAAACCATATAGACCAGGACTGCTATCAATGGAAATACTAAAAAGAGCATCCTTAACTTCCTTAATAGAAGGGTCTCTACAAATAGCTAAATTCTCCTCCTAAAAAATAACCGGAAAAATCAAGTCACTTAAATTAGGCACTTCACGACAACTGCTATGAGCCAAGAAATTTTGAAAAAACTCAACAACAGTCTTATGAATGTTTGAAGGAGTATTTAAAACAGTGCCATCAGCCAAGCACATGTCCTGAACCATGTTATTAAACTTTGTTTTCAAATAAGAATGATAAAATTTAGTATTTTGATCCCCATCCTTAATCCAACTTAGACGCCAAAAGATCATTATCATCCTCTTCAATAAAATAGACTTGGAGTCGATTTTCCAGATTATCAAAACATTGCTCTAATTCTTTAATAATGATATTAGTTCTACAAAAAAAACATGCTTATTCCATTCTAAGCGTCACTTTAATCATTTTCAATTTAAATGCTAAATTACTAAGCCCAATACCAAACTCCTCTTGCTTCCACACCCCCTCCACAAGTCGAAAAAAAATCTAAATGATCAGTCCACATAAACTAGAATCAAAAGGGACTAGGCTCATACTTGAACGGATCATCACTCATTTGGATCACCAAAGGGAATGATTAGAGGTAGTTCGAGCTAACACCTGGAAAAAAAATACTAGAAAAATAATTAAGAAAATTAGAATCAATAAAATATTTATCTAACCTTGCCCGGCTGCGAGCCAATCCGCCTTGACCAATGCACCAAGTCATCTTTGGGCCTTTGTAACACATGTTGAGCAAACCACATTTTTGGATGTATAGGTTGAAATCTTCCATAGTTGTAAAAGGGCGGGGCTGATCACCTTTATAATCCGAGTCATCTTTAATAATATTGAAGTCTCCGCAGATAACCCATGGAAGGTTGCCATTACCAGTAGCCTACAAATCCTCCCAAAGAGCTTTCCTTTCAATTTGATTACACTTAGCATAAACAATGATAAGAAGAAAAACATGCCCGTTCTCATCAACTCTCACAGTCATATGTTGATTAGAACCTGCCAACTATTGCATTGAAACAACCGCATTCCACAACAACCAAATTTTGGCACCCTGTACTTCATTAGTGATAAAAAAAAAATAAAAATAAAAAAACTTACAATTGAATCGACCCAAATAACTAGGAATTTTTTCCTCCAGTAAAAAAGGCTCAGCCAAAACTAAAATATTAGGTCTATAATTTTTTATGATTTTCCTCAACCGCACGTGAGAAGTACCAACTCCCTAATATTCTAAAAAATAAAGGGACTTATCGTAAGTTAAGTTTGGAATGATGAATCACCGCCCTAGTAGAGCACCTTTTCTGAAACTTACCAGCTATATTGTTTGTACCCTCAGTACAATAATCCTTGAGTATATCTTCCTTTAATCTATCTCTTTCAATTTTAGGTTCGGAATGAGAATTATCAAGCATTTCCATTTCATCAACATTCTCATCAGCCATGATAAGATCTTCTGATACAATCAAATTGGTCCCATTTATCTCACTGTTTATCTCTGCAGGCCATTGTTCACATTGAGCCTCATGCCCAATCAATTCCTCCCATTGACCCACATGCACAACGGCATGATACTCACGTTGGCCCTCTAAATTCGTCTTCTGTTGGCCCACTACATACTCATCGTTCTGGCCAGCTAACTTCTCCTCCTGATTACCCACCACCTGATCTACACGCTGGCCCACAGATTCTTTCTCCCATTGTCCCACATTAGGCTCGTCATTCTGTATTTCACATTGGACACCATGCACAGACGGAACAACCGCATGCACATCACGCTGGCCCTATTCATCTTCATTCCCACTGCCTTCAATCTCTGAAGGAATATTAACTCCTATACCATGCAATTCTTGAACAGTCATATTCTCATGCACCTTCTCTTGTTGATTTCCATAACCATACGTAACCATCATTCTCGAACCAAATTCATCATTTTTTGTTTCATCAACGACCCTCTCTGCATCTGATATAATTGGTAAATTCTCTGCATCAGTATTTTCATTCAACTGCGATCCCTCAGCCCTACCTTTTTCTCCTTTCTTAACCCAAACCTGACCCCCCCTTCTGATTCCTTTTTTTTTTCCACTACCATTACTACAGGTTTTCAAATTATGGCCCTGACACTTGCAAAATGAACAATATGCAGGCAGTGTTTCATAAATTATTTCCTGCCGCCGATTTTCTTTCATCCCTGGTCTTCCTATCCAAAAATATGAAATAGGCTATTTGGATGAATCAATTTCAAGACATACCCGTGCCCCTCAGTTCTGGTCGCACACGTTGTGGAATTCTCTCGTTGGATATATTTTCCTATCAGTGCCATAAGAAGTTTGAGCACAGACGAATGAAAAAAATTAGGTGGAATTCCAAGAGAAAATACCCAGACCGGCACACCAGGAGGTTCAAGTTCTTCATCAAAATCTGGAGTCCAAGCAAATGGTCTATACGGAACCCCATTCACGTCACAAGGTTCCCTAGATAATGCCTTGTTGAAGTCTGACTCCGAAGACATCCGAATAAAACGTTGCGCGGTTGCTGCATGGAGGAAATTAAACCACCGGCTGCCCGGCATACTGGACAGACCCATCGGCTACGAATGAAAGCTCTCACAGCGTCTAAGGATGGTCGCTGCCTGAGGAATTTGAGCACCATGGAGAAACGAAAAGGTTGGGCTGTTTTCTCTAACTCCATTGCCGAAAACGTAAACCATAACTCACCATCGATTATTTTTGGTGGACGGAAACAACGGCTGTGGCACAGCAGAAATAAGTTCAGCGAACGATTGAATCTAACCTGCCAGGGGCGGCACGACATCAACAGCCGCCATGCAGATCACATAAAAAACCTTATCAAACGCAGAGCAAAATCGCAACCCTAGCAGAGCTTTTCCAAGAAAGGAAACTTTTTAAACCTCAATACGAGCTTGCCTGGATTTAGTCTAAATGTGCATGATGTGAGGGAAACCGATGGGGCAACTTCAGTTTCCTTCTGACCCAAATATACCTAATTAGAAGAGTTTGCAGTTTATACCAATCTTTTTGCAGCACCGCAAAGTACTGATAAATGCACTTTGCATTATTTGTTTGGGATGTTACATGTCGGGTTAAAATCTGTCAAATTGTCAAGAAAAAAAGTTGTCGAGTTATTTCCTGTGGCCACTCGTTGCCTTTGTTAACATGACATTACAGGACACCTCAAGGCTCAATCAAGCAAGATGATAAATTACTTAAATTGTGTGGACCAGAAATCCATGCTCCAGTTAATCCATGGATGAATCCAGAAGGCAAAGCTTCTGATATTGGTAAACACATTTGTCTTGTTTCATTTGAAGGACTGAAAAATAATGATCCATAAGCGATGTGGTATGGACTGGCGAGATTGCAGTCTTCTCCATGATGGGGTTGCGATGGTCTGGCTTCCTTTTAAATGAACAGCTACTTTTTTTTTTTTTTTTTTTTTGAGAATAAATGATGGAAAATGCTATTATTTTTTTTATTTATTTAATGATTAAGAAAATACATTTTTAATTGATGTTGTGAATTTTTTTAAATATTTAAAAGTGTTAAAAAAATGTATGAAAAAAAAATACATGAAATACAATGGAGCTAGCACTCAGCGGGGATCCACAAGCTGTGGCTGTAGAGTCGCCCGTAAATGATACAGCTACTGTTGCATGTATGCCTGTGCACATCAAATTGATTGTTAGAAGGCTGTAAGTACGTACTTTTGCTTTATGATGACAGCCAACGCCACAAGGCAGTTCCTAGCTAGGATCTCGACTTATAACCGGAAAATTTTAAATAAATAAATAAACCAGAAAAATATTATTCATCATCTTGAATTTTTTCTTCATTAATTATATCAGTTGGTGTGTCATATAATTTTAAGTGATTAACCTATGGAGTTCTTAAGACTATGTCAGAAAAGTCGTTGTGATGAAGGATGAGTAGCAGAATTGCTCTTATAACAAATGAGAAGATGAGACTGTTTACTCCATGAAGGCTGATGTAGACAAGAGAGTACTGGCAAGCCCGTGGGCGTGCCGGAAGAGCACACAATAGGGAGGCTATTAAGTAGAAGTATTGCAGAGCAGCGATCATATAAAGGGAATTTCGGGACCATTCTTTGCAACAAGAAGCTGGCATGCATATGGTATATGCAACTAGACAATGACGATGACCACCTAACAACAAAATCCAATCTTTCATTCCATTCCATTAAAGGTTAATGTCTCATTTTTATGTTTATACCATTTTAAGCAAGGTGATCAAAGTCTCTAATTCTATAGGAATGGGATAAAAGCTCGAGTTCCCTTCAGTGATCTCTTAGTTGGAGTTGGGACACCATTAGCTAGCTAGAGGTGGTCCATTTCCTTGTGTGCTGGTTTGGACCACATTTTACAGCAAATGACCGTGACTGGTCTGGTCTCTTGCCGTACGTGCGGTCTTCCATCTTGGGGACCTTCGTAACATCCTAACATGGTTATTATGTGTGCCAAAGATGGAGATAGCTGCTTCCTCACTTCTGTACACAAGTACAAAAATCAGGTATGTCTTTACTCTTTTGACTTACCATTGAAGGTCGGGAGCAAAAAAACAACGACCAATACCATTTTTGTAAAATAGCTCAAGGTTCAATCACATCAACTGGCCCAAAGTTTTTGTAATTTGAGTCGCGCGCAACAGAAGTACTACTTGACCTTCTAAAAGGTTTTAATTACAACTATTAAGTTTCATCAATTAAACAACTCAAATTACTAAGTTATGGTGATTTTACAATAATTTGAGTACCTACTATATAATTATTGTTTGAGTCGGACTAGCAAGCGGTGAAAACTGCCTTATATTTTCTTTGTAGACAATACTGATGTTGTGCTACGGATATATAGCCTCGCGGCCATGAGTTCCAGCAGAGAGATTTTAATACAGATCATTGGGTCTTGTTTGTTTGGATAAAGAAATTATCTCACCTCGTCTCATTTTATTATTACAATTTTTTTAAATTCTCACAAAAAATATATTAATAAACAATTCAACTTTTTAAAATCTCAAAATAATAATAATATTAAAAATAATATTTTAATAATATTTTATTTAACTCATCTTATTTCATCTCATCCCATCTTGTTATATCCTGAATCTCATAAATAAGTGGGGAAGGGATGAAGAAGACTCCTTTTCTGAGATGGGACATTTTGCCCTTTTCATGGTCTGTATCGATCTTCTCTTGTACTGCTGTTTCACTTTATGTTTTTGGCCTCACTATTCACTACAAAATTTCATGTCGCATGCATCACTGCCTCTTGATCGATCCATGTTTGGGACCACTTGCTTGGACTCTGCAATAAAAAAGAAACAAACAAGAAAAAAATTTGGTTAATTTACTCGTCCATTTCGTGAATTTTTCTATTTTTCTGGGTGGTTAGATAATATAATAGATATAAATGTTACAAAGCTGGCTGCACTCTCTGATAAGAATGGTCACACTCAATTAAAGCGTGCATGCCATTGATACCTAGTTCCCTTGCTACTGATAAAGTTGTATTCAACTTTTCAAGTTAATTTCTTCATAAGATAAATTCTATAGAAAACAATGCCGTTCGAATTTATTTATACTCGCAGCTGCTTGTCTTCTTCCTCTTAGCCTCTACCTCACACGCATTCAGGACCCCCAACAATTCTGATGTATTTTTATTTATTTTTGCCCTTTCTTTAGAACTTGGTTCAATTTGTGGGAAAGACTTTAATTTGAGGCACTCGACTTTTCGCTCGACAAAAAGGTTGTACAATGATTTCCATGAGTAGAGTTGGTAGAAACAACCACATAGTATGTGAGAGAGAGAGAGAGAGAGAGAGAGAGAGAGATTAGATTATATATATGGTACCATATATCAATTAAAATATGGCGGCAACTAGTTAATTAGCAGTTTAATCGTACGTACGTTGATTAAAATGTTGATGACTGTAATTATACCCTCCCTCAATATTCTGATAATCATGTCTCCATTTTTGGATGCCACCATCAATCTTTTGCATGCATTTAAAGCTAGCATTAGATCATGACCAAGACCGCGTACGTACGAAGTACATCTTGTGGATTGAAGTTTTCTTAATTTCTTATATATACCACAGCAAAGAAAAGAAAAGAAAAGCAGCTAGCTAGCTGTTTACCAACTTACAACGACAAAGCTGGAAAAAGATAAAAAAGAAAAAGAAACTTCTTCTTTTAACCCCTGAATAGATTACGTACCTTTATGCTCAAGCGATTCAAAATAAAGCATGCATGGGATAATATTGTTGTCACTTATAAAGTATATATACATACATACAAAGAAAAACAATTGTGAATATTTGGAAGGAAAAATGTACATGAAACGATACATGCTGGAGTAGTAGCTAGCTAGCTAGTGTGCGTAGGCTTCTTTGTTATACAAAAGTCAAAAAGTCTCACGATTCGACAGTTCTCAATTTTTAATATTTGTATATTTCTAGGAACTCACGTTAACTAATATTTGAGATAAAAAAAATTTGGACTTTCTTAAATTAGCATATCCTATTGATATTTTGAAAATGCACCAGAATTAGGTACCGATTATTGAAATAAAAATTAAAAATTGAATAAAATATTTTAAAATATAATTTTTTAATATTATTATCATTTTGAGATTTGAAAAAATTAAATTATTTATTATATTTAATGTAAAAATTTAAAATAATTATAATAATAAAATAAGATAAAATATTTCTTGCATCCCAAACAAAAGATGAATAATGCATTAAATAAACGGTTGAATCAAGTCGACCTCAAGTTATACGAATTGATCTAATTGCTAGATGATTAGCCATATCAATTGGACTTCTCGTCAAGACTTGTTGGTAGATCAATTAGCCAGATGATTTTGGTGAGGTTGGGTTTCAATTTTATAGGTAGATTTGATTGAGAATTTTTCTATGAAAAATAATATGAAATATTCTTCCAACACATCAGAACATACTCAAATACTCCTCCACAACCAACCCAGAACACCTAGAATGCCCACTTTGTGAATCAAACAAAAAACCTTGGAACATATCTTCCTACACTGCCCTTTTACTGGTATCATCTGTCGAGAAAGCCCATGGCCACTAGACGGACATCACAAAGTTCTCAAATCTCAACATCAAAATTAGATCCAGACTCATTACCAAACCACAAATCAACCTCACAAAATTCACTTTATTCGTCATCTTAACCTTGGATATGACTTGGATGGCCCGAAACCAAGTCATTCATGGATATTTTAAACCAAACCCCATCAACACAGCCTCCAACATCACAAGACTTGGCCTAGAGAACGCACAAGCAAGGCAACAATACCTCCAAAAAGACAGCCGCTAGATAGCCCCAACAACATGTGCTCTCAAAATCAATTACGATATGGCCATACGAGAGGAACACTTGATCATAACAGGCATCTGTCGAGACTGCACAAGTCGCATCATCCATAGTTAGACAGAAAAATGCCTCAGCACTAAATCTTCAACACACCCTCCTTGCGGCCTCCAAAGCTCAATGTAAGAAGTTCAGACGGATCACCATTGTAGGAGACTCATAAATCGTTCATAAGGCACTCTGTCAGCCCTCTATAGAGTTAGGATGGCAAATCGAACCCATCATCAACACAATCTCAGCCATCCTAGAAGCAAACCTTGACTGGAAAAAATCCACCCCTTTGTTACATTTTCTAATTTTTATAAACAATGCATGATCTTGATTATACGAAAAAAAACTTGTTGGTAGAGAATATTAGTTATAATATATATATAGAGAGAGAGATAGATAGATAGAGAGAGAGAGAGAGAGAGAGGAGCGCATTATCTATCTAAAGATCAAGGTTTTCTCAAGCTATTGTCCGAATTTAAAAGCCAATAGTGTGAGAGAGTGACAAATAAAGTAAATCCTGCAACATTTATTATCACTCGTATAAATATTTTAGATAACATTTTTTTTTATAACAACCGACTTCTTCATTGAAAATAACATTAAATGATATATATATGATCCACTTTATATGTTACTCCCTCTCTTGCTAATTGATTCCTTAACTTAAGACTATAAATAATTAAATTTTTTTATTTTTATATCTTTTTGTTAAGATAAAATATAAATAATTAAATTTACATATTTCTATTAATTTAATTTTTTAAAATAAATAGTAATTTCACGTACTATTAAAGCAGAACATCCCGCATCACGCACTAATATATGATTTGTCATTTTTATATTTTTATTTAAATAACATATATTGATGTATAAATATATATTAATGTGTAAATATAGATTTTAACAAGAAGATAATGAATAACGTTTCTCTCCGATCATTTTCAATTTTTGAGGTAACCGGCGAGTCCAGACTTTTTTTTTTTTTTCTCCTTTAATGCAGCAGAAAAGCACATAGCCCTTCTTGACAGGTCACAACGGAGGAACTCTCTCTCCCTCGGTTTTGTTTAGTAGGACTGGTTCACTTACGTTACAATTCATCTCATTTAATTAATATAATATTTTTAAATTTTATATATAAAATATAATAAATAATTTAATTTTTTTAAAATTATAATATAAAAATAATATTTTAATAATATTTTATTTAATTTTTTAACTTTCATTACATCTTTAATCAAATAAAATTGTTGTCATTTTGAATCCTTGATAATGAAATGAGTTAAGATGAAAGTTAAAAATTAAATAAATATGATTAAAATATTATTTTTTATTATTTTGAGATTTAAAAAAATTAAATTATTTATTATATTTTATATAAAAATTTAAGAAAATTGTTGGAATGAAATAAGATAAAAACCACTATCTAATTTTATTATATTACACGATACGAAGAATCGGAGCACTGGAACAAATTTCAAAAGATTGAAAGGGAGAGAGATCGAGATCGAGAGTATTTTCAATTTTCAGTGCCACTGTCTGTCTCCAGTCTTCACCTCTCTCGCACTTTTCTCTTTTTATCCTTTTGTTTACGTCCAAAGTTGTGTTAGTTTCTATACTATTTAGAAGTTATGTTCGGTTTTACATGATTAGTTTAACACAGTCGGTTCTTGGCCCCGTGTCCCATTTTCCTTGATGACGCTTCAAGCTCGAAATCTCGTCGTTTTCTTCTCCTTCTTCTGTAGCCTTTTGTTGCTTTCTTTCACTCTGTTCGAGATTTAAAACCAACCCAAAAAATATGCACCTGCCATTTCTGTTTCTTGATCGCATTGCTTTCTAGTTTCCCGCTCTATAAAACGTATGGGAACTCTCTCTCTCCTCTCAATGATATTTTACGTTAGGGTATCATTACATCTTAAATTTATTATTGATTTTTTTTCTAGATTTTATGATGATTACCTGTAACTTATCTTTTCTTCAGGGTGTTTTGATTGTGCTGCATTGTTCTTTCATTTTCTGGAAAAAAGTACAAGAAGATGAATACCAGAGTGCGCACCACTCTTCAGGCAATGAAAGCTCCTCTGAACCTTGATAAACTATGGGACTTTCCCCTTTGATTTTTCCTTTTGTTGATAACTCCACACCGCCCCCCACACCCCCCCCCCCCCCCCCCCCCCCCCCCCGGGCGGCGCTTCCCCAAAAATAAATCAAAGTGAGAGGTGTTTTCAATTACAATTTGAAGATGGGTCCGTCACTTTCTTGAGGAAATGTGGGTCTGGAGTCTGGAGATTGAAAAGTTGAAAGCTCGTGGAAAATCTGAAATAGAAATTATAGCTAATGGCTTATCTGAAATGCCTTCATTTCAAAGCTACTTCAGCCATAGTCTCAGTTTCCTCAATCTTTGATATTTTTTCCCACTAAAAAAATATAAGCATAGAAAATTTTACGATTAATGGTGTATCTCTTTCCGAAATGCAAAAAGCAAGCGCTTTTGATCCAAATCTGAATTGGGTTTATGCACTTCTCTCAAGAAACGAATAGTTTCTTCCTTTACTCTCTCTCTCCTAATAGCCCTGGTTTGATTAATGCCATTTGATGTTGAATTTACAAATGGAGAAGATGGAGACTCAGGGGAGCAGAGTAAAGGGTGGCGAGAAACCTGTGACCAATCGAAGGCGATCAAATAGAGAGAGAAAAATGACGTTACTTCAAGATGTATTGTTCTCTACAAAATTTTATCCTTACACCAGTATATTCCTAACTTGTTTTTATTTCCTTTGCGTTGATTTGATTAATGAATTTTGAAAACACGTAGGTTGATAAGCTAAAGAAGAGGCTCAGACATGAAGAGAATGTTCACAGAGCATTGGAGAGGGCTTTTAGTAGACCTTTAGGTGCTCTACCTCGCCTTCCTCCGTATCTTCCCCCACATGTCAGTATAAGACTCTCTCTCTCTCTCTCTCTCTCTCTCTCTCTCTCTCTCTCTCTCTCTCTCTCTCTCTCTAGGAGTATGTATGAAAATGCAAATTTGTTGAATGGAGAACAAGACTGAAAATGCTATGTGAAGAAATAATGGAGACCCGAGTGAATAGGACGTTCAGGTCCTATATGATCCTTAATATTGAAACTTCTGTTATATATTTCTTGAACTTTTGATGGATTCAAAATAATGTTGGATGTGGTTTTAATTTTTTTTTAGACACTAGAGCTTCTTGCCGAAGTAGCTGTTTTAGAAGAGGAGGTTGTTCGTCTGGAAGAGCAAATCGTGAATTTTAGGCAAGGTCTGTATCAGGAAGCTGTCTACATATCCTCCAAGAGGAATGTGGAGAATTTGAGTGATAAAATCGACCACGAGTCAGTTAGAAACTCTAAACATCAGCGATCAAAGTCTTTGCCCCAAAATGAGCTGAATTCAATAACATCTATGGCCAGGCCTCAACCTTGCCTTGCCAGAAGTACAAGTAGAAAGTTATTTTCCCTTGATATCATCTCCGATCGAACGGCTTTTTGTTCCAATAGGCCAGTGATCGGGAAACAATCTCTTAATAAACGCAATTCCTCTCCATCTTGTCCAGAAGATGGGCAAGGAAAAGAGAGTTGGTTGTGTTTTAATTCTGTGAAGGACAAGCAATCTCCGGAAAAGAAATATGCAAAAATCATAACCTCAGTGCAGAAAACTCCAATCAAATATGAATCAATGGAGAAATGTGCGGATCCTATAAGGTCAAAGGTATACAAATTATTAGCATTATCCAATAAGACTGATCTGTACCTTGTTATAGTCATGAACTGTGGATTTTTGTTGTCCAGCTAGGGAGCAGACTAATAGAGGAGAGAGCACAGGAGAGTTCATCCGGTTCTTCAGATGAAAGAGTATTGGAAGCTGATAGCACTCCCAACAAAGTATCTGAGGATATAGTGAAGTGTTTGTCTAGCATTTTCATGAGGATGAGCGCATTGAAGGACAAAGTAATGGAATCGGGGACTTTTCAAGCAGTAGCTTCTCATGGAAACAACAGAGAAACACAGTCTAGAGACGCTTATGAAATCTGTTCAGAATACAGAGAGAGAGATATTGGTCCTTATAAGCATCTCTGTGCAATTGAAGCAAGTTCAATCGATCTCAATCGGACAACCAATGCTTTGTTTCTGATTCATAGGCTAAAGTAAGTTCTTACCTTTTGTACTGATGTTCTAATGGTACTGGTGTTTAAGTCATACCTCTGAGGAAATCTATTCAGGTTGCTATTTGGAAGGCTTGCCACTGAGAAGTTAGAGGGTCTTACACATCAGCAGAAGCTTGCATTCTGGATAAATATATACAATTCCTGCATGATGAATGTACGATATCTCCTCTCACCTATGGCTCCAAATATTTTCGATGGTAAATTAAGACACCCCCAAACTTCCACACTAATCTCAAATACATCCCAAACTATGACTTGTTAAACTCACCCCTTCAATTGCCCTTCAATTGAACTTTGAGTTCTCCCTTGAGTTAGATTTGGGCATTATCTAGGAGGCAAATTCACAATGTTACCCTCTATTATGATAAAAATAGCCTAATTTCTCTCCCTTTAAAAATTAGTAAAAGGAGGGTAATTATGTTTATTTTATTATAAACATGGGTAAATGCATCATTTAACCACCATTTAGTGGCCAAATCTGGCCAGGTTGGCCCCTAACAAAGGTTTTTATTTGGAAGTTGATTTGTCACGATTCATAGTTTGTGGGTGTGTTTGAGACTATTGGGGTTGTTTGTTAGGGTCTTTTGTAAATTGCCTTTTATTTTCTGATAGAGCTTTGGGATGCTGAATGGCTAACAAGAAAAGTGCTTTTCCACCACTACATGCTTAAACTGTTCCATCAATTTTGTACGCATTTTTAGAGCATGGGATACCGGATACCCCCAAAATGGTTGTAGCACTAATGCAAAAGGTAACATTTATCCACTATTCTTGTATTCACAGCAACTAGTATTCTAGTTTATGCTTTCCCCTCCCCCTTCCTTTCGACCTCTTATTATATACTAAAATTCAAATAATCTATCAAATTGATATATACACAAAGATATGAATTTGATGTAATATCTTAATCAGATGTTAGAAGTTTCTCTTTTAGCTTTGGTTGAGATGCCATTCGTCATCATCTTTAGATATTCTCCATTGAGCTTGTTCTCCTTACAATAAAATAAGAACAAGGGTTATAGCCAATATCACATGATTGACAGCAATTGTTGGATAAATCATTTTTGCAATTGACTAAACTTTCCTGTGCTTGCTTCAGGCGACAATTGTTGTGGGGGGACACTTGCTGAATGCAATAACAATCGAACACTTCATCTTGAGACTGCCTTTTCATTTGAAATTTGTGAGTCATTGTCTCAACTTAATTTTTATGGTTCCTGCAGGTAGGATTTTGTTTTTCTGTGTCTGACAGGATTGAAATTACTTATTTTTCATTCTTCTACAGACATGCACAAAAGCTGCAAAAAATGATGAGATGAAAGCACGCAGCATACTTGGATTGGAATGGTCTGAACCCTTGGTTACATTTGCACTCTCCTGTGGAAGCTGTTCCTCTCCTGCTGTAAGTTTGTGTTCACTCCTGGTGATATTCTTAATTTGTGGGGGAAGTCTTTCTTTTAATATTTTGGACAAATAGTTTAATTCATGGGTTCAGACTGTTCATAAGGTTGATTTTCAATTGGAGAAGTACCCTACAAGTAAGATATAATTAGTTCATTGCTTGGCATTTCTGAACTCAATTATTCTGATAAATTATCACCATGTTTATAGTAACTTCCATACGGTGTTTTGGTAGTGAAAATATGTACTGAAACATACATTTATATATATATTTTTTTTCCAATGAAGGTGAGGGTGTACACAGCATCTCAAGTGGAAGAAGAGTTGGAAGTTGCAAAGAGGTACTACTTGCAGGCAGCAGTCGGCTTTACCAAGACAAATAAATTAATTATCCCCAAGGTACTAGATTGGTATCTGCTTGACTTTGCTAAGGATTTGGAGTCATTGCTGGATTGGGTCTGCCTGCAACTACCGGATGAACTCCGTAGTGAAGCAGTCAAATGTCTTGAGAGAAGAGAAAGAGAACCCTTATCACAATTAATACAAGTAATGCCATATGATTTCAGTTTCAGGCTACTTTTACATGGATGAGAGTTTTTTTTTCCTTCTCTCTTGATCAGAGTCTGTCTAGTGTCACCAATTTTGGATGTGGTGAGGGTTGTGTATTGATAGTCACAAGTGGAAGCGCATACATATCAGATGTGGTGGGGGTGTGGTGTTTGGTTCATTATTTGGGGAAGAGTAAATGAATGTGATCAATTCTTTAATGTTTCTCATTTTATTTTTCTTTTTTTGAGATTTTCTTTTTTATCAACTTCCTCAATTCTTGACATAATTAATGTTGAGCATTTTGTTTAAAGGGGTGGATGAGGCACTTTATAAATTATTATTATTATTATTATTATTATTATTATTATTATTATTTTTTATTCTCATTCGACACTATTGGGATAGTAGTGTGCATACTTCCTAATCTTTTGAGAAAGGTCAGCTTTCTCCAATACACATGTCTTTCACATATTTTAATTACATCTAACATTATTTTAAGGAAAAACAAAAACATATCATGTAAATTTTTTCGTGCTTCATGAGAAATCTATACCAAATAAATTGCTCATAAAGAAAATTGCTCGTAACAAAGATACTGTTCAAGAGTAATGCTACTAGGTACAAACCTAAAGGGAGCAAGCCTTACGTAAACCCTTTATAAAAAACCAAGTCCTACTAGAAAAGAATGGATTTTTTACACTTGTTCATGGTGGGTCTATTTTTTTACAAAGGGTCTGTGATGTAGGACATAATTTAAATTAATTCTGATGATTAGTTTCAATAGATAATCGAGACGGGAAAGATAAGAGATTTGCCCAAAACACTAAGAAAACAACTCTGTTTTCAATTGAAAATTATCTAAACTAAAAAATCATCCAACAAACCCACAAGTCGGGTTGAAATAACTATAAATCTGAAAATATTAGAATTTTACCAAAAATAGAAAAATCCCAATAAACACAAAAAATTAATACATAATTAAAGAAGTGATTTGCCAAAAATTTGGTCAGAATCGGGTTCAAAATCACTTCCTGCTAGAAAAATGAAATATTACTACAAAAGGCAAATAAATATCTAAAATTGGAGATTTGAAGGAGAAAACAACTGATTTTGAACTCGAAAACAAAACATATGCTTGGTGATCACCACAACGTGTGTGCCAAAAAGAACTTTTGAATTTGAGTCATATGCACAAATCCGATACCCGTAGCTAAAGTTATGGCCAAAATACCAACACGTGTTCAAAACTATCCCAAATCAAGAAAAAAAACATTGTTTCCTGTTGTACTTGTGTTGATCTACCGTCTCAAGGTAGTTCAGCGCCATCAACGTACAACCTGATAGTTCAACATTATATGACCCAGATTCTCCTACATTAGCCTGTGTAGAACTGATCTATCTAAAATTTATATAAATCATTACTCTACTGTTCAATTATAAGGTAGTCCAATCCCAACATTATAGAGCTAGAAAAATCAGCATTATGAAAGTCGACAATGACATATATCCTAACTTGTTTGTATTTCAAGTGGCAACAATATCACCGGTAGTCAGGGTTTTGATAAAGTAAAGGTACGTAGATGGGTAATTGTGAAGAGGTTATATGTCAATGTCGTCGTTTGTAATATTAGTTAGATATGTTAATTATATATACATTATATTCCTATCACACTTTCATTATATAGCTGATATGACATTATTCATGAACGATTAGATAAACTCTAGTTTTATAAAAATTGATGAATAATATTATCACAGCATCCAATATGATAAGAGTGAGATGAAAATGTCGTATTTAACACTATACCTGTACTATTAGTTGCAACTATATATTGGAATTATGGCCATGGAGGCTGATCAACAACGCAACCAGCATGCAACCATTTCAAATTAGAAGAGCAAACACACAATATATATCCAAATTCATAATGTTGCCACACTCGAGACCTCAAATGGTAAAGTAGAACCAGCATATGAATCACCTGTCCGAGTGCGCAAACACGCTCTGACTACAGAGTTATATGGAGGGATCCGTAGCATAAATCGGTGATATCAATCTCAAAAACCGAAGCAAATTAAAGAAAGGTGAATGTCTTGGAGGATGGGACCAGATCGGCACCCTTCATA
Source organism: Juglans microcarpa x Juglans regia (assembly GCF_004785595.1). Taxonomy (NCBI): domain Eukaryota; kingdom Viridiplantae; phylum Streptophyta; class Magnoliopsida; order Fagales; family Juglandaceae; genus Juglans; species Juglans microcarpa x Juglans regia. The sequence goes on from NC_054595.1 coordinate 1,555,214, forward strand.
ATTTATTCACTGGGACCCATGATGCAGGACTGAAATTGGTATATTTTGTCGTCAATTGGGATGCTTTTTCTCCCCTCTCACTCTTCTATTCATCACCATTTATGTTATTTGTCCGCTATGGTTGGAATGGCCAACAGACTGGGCGCGGTCCTCACAATGATTGCCGTAGGGAAAATGATGTACTCGTGGGTGAGAGAGCAGGTAGATAGAGACATGCAAGCAAAGACAAAACACTTGCAAGGCTTGCATGCAGACGTAGCAGGCCAGGTGAGATTTTTTGGAGTCTAAATACAAGGATACATTTTTATTGGGAAAAGTAATAAAATCATCACCTTTCTCAATGGTTTATAAATTGTCAGAGATTTGTCTGTTTTAAAGTCTCACTTCTTATTTATTTCGAAGCCAAAATTTGTCGAAAAAGATTTTTTTTATTGGCGAAATTCGCCGTAAATAATATATTTTATCACCGTAATTATAAAATACGATTTAGTCGTTTGTTAGAAAAGATTAATTCTAACGATTTAATATTGTCATTAAAAGAGAAAAAATTATTGGAAATATACTTTCCTAGTGATTTTTTAAAATCGCCGTAATTGACTAAACGGTTTTGAAATAACAATTACGGTAATAAAATGCACCAGTATAGATCAATGCCAGCGACTTATAAATCGCTGCTATTGACTTAGCTGTTGCAATATCCAGATGCGGCGAGTTTTTCCGCTTGTAATCTATGCCAACAATTTATGAATCGCTGCAATTGAGTTATTGATTTTGTGAACTCAGTTGCAGCGATCATAAAATCGTTGGTAATTCATCAATTACGGCGATTTTATAATCGCCGTAACTTTGTATTTCGTTTTAAAAATGAATTTGTGGTGATTTTTAAATCACTGCAAATGTGTCATTACCAGCAATTTTCAAATCGATGGTTATGAGTTATCAGGTTTTTTAATCTATTTCCCTGCGAAAAGTTATCTTGGGAAAAGAGAATTTTGGTAAAACTTGTTGACCCAGTTTTCTTACTAGGCCTCGTTTTTTGTTGTTCCTAAATGCAACATTCAACCAACTTCTGCTTCATTCATTCAAATTGAACATTGAAAACACATGAAGCAAATAAAATCCATCAACTCATCCAAACTCGTATGTATTTATACACTGGGGTAGTGCATTATATTCTCATATCAAGTACAAACTGAGCTACATCTGAAATAATAGATAAACATCGTTGTTATAACAGATTGTTTAACTCTACTATCCACCGAAAAAACCACTACCAAGTTCCACAACTCTATTTAAGTGGGACCGTTCATCGGTATTAGCAACCACAATTCTACATATCGTCTTCGATCGAGAAAGGTAGCAAACAAGAAGATATATATCTCACGTTACTTCTCATACTCCTCATCCATGTATTTGACAATATCAACAGACTGCACAACATTAAGAAAAACTAAAAAATTTAGGTATAATATTAAACAAGAATAGGTTTAATGACATTATGATTAAAAGAAAAACCAATAAACCCCCAAAAAAAAATATCCGTTTAGCTTATAAAGATAAGTACAGTGAATATCCTTTAAAACCGTTGCACAAAAATGAAAGCATATGTGAAATACTAATTGCACATTTTCTTTTTCATACTTAGCTTTCAGTTCCTCTCTCTCTCTCTCTCTCTCTCTCTCTCTCTCTCTCTCCTTCTTCTTAGTTGGTTAAGATCCCTCTTTATTGATTCAAATACTAGTTGGCTTATTCAAATACCGGATTCCAAATTATACCATGAAAACTTGATAGATCAAGAGGAACTTGATAAATCTATTTACAAGCCTCTAATTTATTGATACACTAAAGTTATTATTAATATGACAGCTTGTCATATTAACTTACATAAAAATTTATGGGTACTTGGACTCTCATTATAAGTATAATAGATCTCACAATAAATAACATGTTACATATTAGATTTGTTAATAGTGTAACAAATTTTTGAATCCAAGCCATGGTAGTCATGTATGGTGGTTCCGAACCACAAGAAGTGCATTTGTTAATAAATATAAATATATGTACTTTAGAGGTTTTTTGGCTTATGGAGGTCTCGAGTATTGATCTAATTCCTTCCCATGTCTAAAGTAAAAAATAATATATATGGCTTCAAAAGAGGGTAAAGTCTCAAAGTATAAAGCAGCTAAACAGAAGCCAGTTTAGGTCATGGGGCTAAGGCCAATCAAGCAATTTGGCTTATTCAAATACTGGTTGACATAGAGAATTTGTATTTTTTTGAGAAGTCATACAAAGCTGTAGACATAAAGAATAAAAATAAAATCAAGAGATAAATGAGACATCTTACTCTTTGAATTGTTCCCCGTAGTGAAGCCAACTCCAATTCATCAAGTGGCATATTCCATACCTACAAACAGCTCACACAAAGTCATGAAAAATAAATAACTCAAAAGGGTCCAAAGAATTTTTTAGGTGTATTTTATTTGTTTTTAATTGACATTAATTGTTATTAGGGTTTATGAAAATCTGGCCAGGACGATGAGTCTAACTAATAACATAATTATTACCTCACGGCAATCTTTATCGAGTCACGATGATATGAAGGTGAAAAAATAGATCAAAGATGTTGTCTGCAATCCATAGCTTTTTCTTGGGAGAGGATTTTAGAAATGCAACCTCAAAGGGATAAACCCATGCAGAGTAAGCAACTAGTTCATCTACATAAATGTCTCTCAGCTCTTGCATATATTTGAAACCCCAGTCAATTTAAATTAGCAACATACTCATCATGTATGTGCAAGATGCTTGGCACGGAACCATACTTCTTCCCTAGTATAGCTATACAATAATTCTGGTTGAAAGTATAATTCTAACTTGGTTCACCCGTTGAAGACAACACTTCAGAGATTTAAGTTTTCATTAATACTTCGCAGCCAATCTAGGTAACTATGTCCACATCTATCAAGATAAATCTGGGTGCCAATCTCACATGACTACAGATGTCAGCCAAGCATGTGTTACAATATGTGTGTTACGATATGTGGTCATGAATACATGGTGACATGCAAATGTGCATCAGCACAATAGACTTTGAGTATGTTATACCACCTATCATGCTTCTTCATCCAGGAAAAAAATTACAGGAATAACTAAAAAAAAACTCAAGTGAATAAGCATCACATATTCCAAACAACAATCTTTATAGTCAGGTGACTTGACTAAAGTTAAGACATGTTACTTTACACCCATGTCTAGTAGGACTACAAAGAAATGACTTTCATCGAACGCTCATGGATTATATTAGCAAATATAACCCATGAGCGTTCGATGGAAGTACAAACAACAAATCGTTTAAAATAAACCTTCATCCTGCACTGTGTTGCAAGCCACATCCCATCAGATGATTCGCGCATCACATCACTGCAGACCGAATCAGATGTGAAATAGGAAGAAAGAGTCAATAAGTATTTGTACCGTTTGGGTGAGAATTTTATTTTTGAATTAAGGAACTTACACTAAGATTTAACTATACTATCATGATCACGATAATTATCTTTACCCGGCCTACTTGTTAATAATAGGGACATGGACACTAGATAGCTATAAAACCTGTCCTACACTTAGTGGTTCAGGCAGGGGCGGAACTAGGATTTGGTGCATGGAGGGCGATTAGCAAAGTGTGTCGTATGTATGGGTGAACAACAACCGACATTTAAGGTAGCAAAATATGTCACCGACATTTAATATTAACCATATAAGGTTGTTATCTAGGGATAAACTAAATTATTAAAGCCATACATTTAAACCTCTCACTTGAGTTTCATCGGACTCAAGTGAAAGATAAAAATTAAGATAGAAATAGCCATGTAAGATTTTTTGAAGCAAATGATAAAAATTAAGTAAACAAAGATAAATTTTTTTGTTGAATCTAAAATTGAATATTGTAAAGTCTCTATAATATAGATAGAAATAGTTATGCGAAATTTGTTGCATTCACTTCTAATTGTTAACTTGATGATAGTATATATGTACTTACTAACAAAACTATTCCAAACAAGCTAGCTAGTGAAAGACTTAAAAGGAAAATTTACCAAATAGCTTATAAAAAAAGACCAAGATATTTTATTGCCTCTTATGAGATGTAAAAAAAAAATTTCGAGAATGTGAGATTTTATTAATAACAAAATAGGTGTAATTATGAAAAAGTTATTAAAAAGCTAAAAGAAACCTAGACAACTAAGTACTAAATGAGATTTTTGAAAATGATTTGAGGGGGCAAATTATCTTTATATTAGGATATCTTTGATAAAACCATGTACTAAAACATATTTTTGAAAATTGTCGCCCCCCCCCCCTAACTACTAACGTAGGTCCGCCCCTGGGTTCAGGTATGGAGTCTGAAGATATGCTCAAAAGCTTCTCAAAATGAGGACACCCAAACTTGTTATCTCTCCGGTGTAGACATAGATCCCTTTATATATAAATATATATATAGTACTATATATATATATATATATATATATATATATATATATTGCCCAGTGTCATATTGACTAACAAAAAATCACCCAAAATATCCAGAATAAGATAACCCCTATGGGTCGGGGGAATCATTACACTGAGTCTATAAAAGTGACTCAGTGAATGACAGAAAAGCCCTAAAGAAAGAATGAATCAGGTTGTCATTTTGTATTTGATGCTCCCTTAGAGCCCGCATCTCTGTCCTCATTTCATCCAGCTGACTCTTGTACTCTTCAGCATCTTTCTTATGTTGTTCAGCATCTTTCTTGTGTTTTTCAATCTCAGACAGATAATGTTACATTTGAAGTTGGTCACGTTGTCTACTTGACTCAGGGATGACCATCTCCCCGAGTCCTCGTGCATATCCAGGTCGATGGCCAAGGACCTCCTTAAAGACAGTCACTGCTGCCTCATCACTACGTTGCTCTGGTCCTATGCCATCCAACCTACCTTGCATCTCCTTCTGCACATTGACAAAACAACGATTATTAACAAATCTAGGTTCAGTGTTATGTATGCATTTATCACGTAGAGAAAGAAACATAGATCCTAACTTCTGTAAGTGTACTACTCACATAAGTATCTTCTGTAGCATCTGTCATAAACTTATTATTCTTCTTCGGCCAGCGCATCTCCTTGTAGAAGTCAACAAAATTTCCATTCTCAGTGTGCTACATGTGTGAGCAATGAGTATAAGAATATATTTGAATATAAGAAAACTTTATTGTGGTAGACATGTGCATTTTAAGCCAAAAAGCTATGAGTAACCACTACCCAACAGTAATGTAATATTGTCACTAAAACAATAGTAATGTGTAGTTTCACAAGTCTATTGAAATAAAAAGAAATTATTCATGTAGAGATACCTTTAGCTCAAGTAATCAGACGAATGATTTACGTCCTGATGTGTGATTAATCGCTGGCTTCTTTCAGTTCTCCTGATTTTGAGTTGAAATTTTCTGTCAAACGCATCAGGGATGTTAGCTACGATAAACAAATGGATTTGCCACAACAATATTTAGACATATTAAGTGGGTAGATATATGGTTTAATGTGAGAAATAGCATATGTACCTTAAAGGCATCGCTGCCCCACCTTCCACACATCTTCACTATTTGAGCTGAGTTATTGCATATTTTATACATTTAGAACCAATATATTTTATTTATTTCATTACATTATTATTGGTTCTAGATGAAAAAATTATTAAGATGAATAAATCTGAGTTATGATTTAAATTGGTTAATAGCATGATTTATGCTTAATTTTATAACTTGTGATTTAATTGGATAATGTTCATTCACATGCACAATATATTTTGATATTCTATTATTCTTTCTATTTTATTTTATTTCTTTTCTAATTTTATTTTATTTTTTTAAGAAAATAAAATAAAATAAAATAAATATACAAAGAAAAGTCAAATGAATTCTCTCATTTAAATGAGTCTTTGACTTGGTCTTCATGAAGTGGGATGAGGGGATTCGCGGACGCAAGAGGAGAGGGGGTTTTTGGTTTTTAAACCCAAGCACAATATATATTTTTCTTTACGGACGAAAACAAAGGGGGGGGGTGGACAAACGCCGCACGAGACGAAAATATTTTTTTTCTTTCCTTTTCATATGGACGAAGAAGAAACGCAAAGTAGGCCGCGCATTTAAAGAATTCCTTTGGGGTCCAATTGCTGCTCCAGCCTTCTCCTCCATTGCCTACCACCTTTATCTCCATTCATTTGGCTTGCTCTTTTCACTTTCTACTTTTTATTTAATTTCAATTTAAAGTTTATAGAATATTTTTGAGATTTTTCACTTAGAAGTTTGGGCAAATTATTTGCCGTTTATTTACTTCGTGTTATTTATTTTTCTTGCTCTTTTAAGATTTCATTGAACAGTGATTACAGTTGCTATAGATTAATTTTGAGAATTTATGATTTGAATACAAGGATGAACCCTAGAATCTTGATTTTGAGACTTTTCAGTTTTTAGTTCGTATTTTATCAATTACTTTCTAATCTAGTTTAATTCTTAGTTTAGTTTTATTAATCTCTTAGTTCCATTGCATATTAGATTGATTAAAGTTTAATTAGGACTTAAATAATTTCAATTTCATTTTTTAATTTTCAAATTAATTAAGATTGTTTAGTTTAGTTGATTTTTTGATTATTAATTTCAGTTGTTAGTCTTTTACATTTCATTTCAACACTCAAAAATTCAAAAATATGAATCTAATCCATGCCTAGTACCCTTTTTATTCTTGTTGCACCCTTCCATCCATTACACATACCATCATTTTTATTTTCTCTTTGTGAATATTTTCACTATTTCAAACGAGTTCGATTTTAAGTAACTTTCCCTGAGGAGACGGTCTAGGAATTTATTCCTAATTATTACGTGACATCCTCATGCACTTGGGATAACTTTTGTGCTATTCATTTTTGAGTGAGTCAAGTTTTTTGGCGCCGTTGCCGGGGATAGTTGCTTGACGTAAATTTAGACTCATTATTTTTTGTATTTTTATTTTCATTTCAAATGTTTCTTTCACTATCTTATCTCTGATTACACATTTTACTTGTCACCTACTACTCAGTCACTTGAACCTTACTTATGCTATTTGAATTGATGTTTAATGTCATGGGTGAGAGACAATTCAAATAGGTTGGTTAGAGTTACATCGAGCACTGAGAGTAGTATATACAGCCCAGAGATAGATAGCTCTTCTATTTTTTCTACAGACGAGGACATTGAAATTGAACAAACCATGGCTGCACCTGCACCACGTACTCTTAGGGATTATTTGCAGCCCACTCACACTACTATACCATCATGCATTATTTTACTTGATGATGCACCTAATTTTTTCATTAAGCATAGCATGATGTCAGTGATACCTCAGTTCCACGGGATGGATTCTGAGAGTCCTTATCAGCACTTGACAGATTTTGAGTTGGCTTGTACTACTTTTATCAATAGAGCCACTACTGATGAATTTATTAGACTTCGTTTATTTCCTTTCTCTTTAAAGGATAAAACGAAGATTTCGTTTAATTCTTTGAGGCCTAATTCTATCTCTAGTTGGTCTGATATGCAACATGAGTTCTTACAAAAAAAATTTCCTTTTCAGAGAACTCAGTATTTACGAGAGTAGATCAGTCAGTTCAATCAGAAATCTGACGAGACTTTCCAGGCCAGTTGGTAAAGGTTTAAGGATTTGGTGAACATCTGTCCACATCACGGTTTTGAATCCTAGAGGTTGGTAAATTATTTTTACACTGGTATCACTCCACAATACAAGCAGTTTGTTCAGACTATGTGCAATGGAGAATTCTTTAGTAAGGAACCTGATGAAGTATTGCCATTTTTTGACTATCTTGCTAAAACCACACAACAATGGAACACTCGGACTGATCGAGTTTCTTTGACAGCACAGCCACTGAGTGCTATTGCTGGTGGGGGCAGATATGAGCTTAAGGAGGATACTGATGTTCAAGCCCGAATAGCTGCATTGACTAGAAGATTAGAGGTCATGGTGATGGAAAAAGTGAAGGTCGTGAAAACAGTAGAGGCATGCTCTATATGCGCTGATTCGAACCACAAGACCTAAGATTGCCCGATTATGCCAGTATTTCAGGAGAGTGGCTCTGAGCAGATGCAATCATCAGCGAACTGGGTAAATAGATCACAAAATCAACTTTCTCCCATAGATATAATCCGGGGTGTAGGAATCACCCAAATTTCTCATGGAGGAATGATCAGCCTGGCCGGTCTCCACCACCTTCTCAGCAGCCATTTCATCAAGCTGCTCCTCAGCACCAATATCAGAGTTCTCAGAGCTATCCTTTTGTAGCACCTCCAGGATTTCAGCCTCATGTAGTTGCACAAAGTTCTCAGCCTCAATCATCTACGAAGAAGTCTCTAGATGACAGTATGGCACAAATGGCCAATACACTTCAGCAATTCATGCAGATTCAGGCCACCACAAACAATCAGAACACTCAGGCCATTGACTTGAGGGGCACCATCAATAAGATGAGTACGACATTGAGCACTCTAGAGAAAGGGAAATTCTCAGCATAGCCTCAGCCTAATCCTGAAGTATACCGGCAACAACAACAGCAAGTGCATAATGTCTCAGGGGAGGTTTTTGAGACAGTGAAGGCCGTTATTACTTTGAGAAGTGGAAATGAAGTTCTCCAACCAGAGATGACTATGGACACACAGTTAGTTGCTCCTACACTTGAAGATGCAGCAGAGACTGGTGAAGCTAAAAAAGAACTAGAGGTAATGAGACTAGAGTTGAAGAAGCCTGTGAGTGCAGATGCTAAAACTAGTAGGGGGTACCAACCTGTGGTTTCCTATCCTCAGAGATTGGCAGCTAGCCAAAAGAACAAATACCACACTGAGATTCAGGAGATCTTGAAGCAAGTAAAGATCAATATTCCACTCTTGGATGCCATACAACAAGTTCCTTCATATGCAAAATTTCTAAAGGACTTGTGCATAGTGAAGACAAAGCTGAATGTAAAGAAGAAAGCTTTCCTAACGGAGCAAGTCAGTGCATTGATATTGAGAGAGACTCCTCAGAAGTTTGGAGATCCCGGCTCTCCCAACATTTCTATTATGATCGGTGAGTCACGCATTGGGAGAGCTTTACTTGATTTGAGGAGTAGTGTGGACTTGCTACCATTCTCAGTGTATGAGCAGTTGGGATTGGGTGAGTTGAAAAAGACCTTCATCATGCTACAGTTGGCTGATAGATCATTTAAGTAGCCGAAGGGTATTGTAGAGGATGTGCTGATCCAGGTGGACAAATTTTACTACCCAGTGGATTTTGTAGTTCTTGATATGAAGCAGCCAGCCTCCACTATTTACCAAGCTCCTGTCATTCTTGGAAGACCATTTCTAGCTACATCAAATGCTTTGATTAATTGCAGAAGTGGAGTTCTGAAGCTTACTTTCGGGAACATGGCACTTAAGTTGAACATTTTCAATGCTTGCAAGATGCTAGCACATTTTGATGACACAAGTGATTCGAATGCTATGGGGAGTTTGACACCAACATAATTTCTTTGCTCAACTTTTCCTTTCTCTGATAATGATTCTATTTTTGAGACACCTGAGTTTTTACTTGATGAAAAAACTGACCATGTTGATGAAAATGTCTTTGAATTTTTGGACTGTTTTGCATATTCTTCTTTACCACTTGAAGTACAATTTGTAGGCGCGAGATGGAAACCCCAGTTTGAAACTCTACCACCACCGGACATACTTAAATCTTCAGAGGAAGAAGTTCCCCAGTTGGAACTGAAACCACTTTTCCTGTGGTGATTTCCTCAAAGTTAAATCAGAAGGATGAAGCCTAGTTGATTGAAGTTAAGAAAGCATCGAGGCGCAATTGGTTGGATAATAGCCAACATCAAAGGTATTGATGCTGCTGTTTGTACCCATAGAATCCATATTGAAGATGATGCTAGACCGGTTCGTAATGCTCAACGTAGGCTCAATCCTACCATGAAGGAAGTTGTCAAAGAGGAAGTGCTTAAGCTGCTCGCAGTAGGTATCATATACCCCATCTCAGACAGTAAGTGGGTAAGTCCAACTCAAGTGGTACCAAAAAAATCTGGTTTAACTGTTATAAAAAAATGATAAAAATGAGTTGATTCCAACTAGAATGGTTACTGGTTGGAGAATGTGCATTGATTATAGAAAACTTAATTCAGTCAGTAGGAAGGATCATTTTCCTTTACCATTCTTGGATCAAATTTTAGAAAGAGTGGCTAGTAATGCATTTTATTGCTTCTTGGATGGATACTCTAGTTATTATCAAATTGCTGTAGCGCCTGAGGATCAGGAGAAAACCACTTTCACCTGTCTTTTTGGCACCTTTGCTTTTACCAGAATGCCTTTTGGTTTGTGTAATACTCCAGCTACTTTTCAAAGATGCATGATGAGTATTTTTTCTGACATGATTGATAATATTTGTGAAATATTCATGGATGGCTTCTCTATTTTTGGGAAATCTTTTTATAGTTGTTTGCATAATTTGGCATGTATTCTTCAGAGATGTGAGGAAAAAAATCTTTTACTTAATTGGGAGAAATGCCAATTTATGGCTACTCAGGGTATTGTCTTAGGACATATTGTTTCTTCTGAATGTATAAAGGTCAACAAGGTAAAAATTGAATTAATAACTAAACTTCATATCCCTAGGACGGTTAAGGATATTCGTTCTTTTCTTGGTCATGCTTGCTTTTATAGGCGGTTTATTCAAGGGTTCAGTTCTCTTGCAAAACCTTTGTGCACTCTTTTACAAAATGATATTGAATTTATTTGGACTGATGAGTGCCAAAAAGCTTTTGATAACCTTAAAGAATCACTTACCACTACCCCTATTATGCAACCTTCGCAGTGGGACCTTCCCTTTGAAATCATGACTGATGCAAGTGATTATGCCTTAGGAGCTGTTTTGGGGCAGCATGTGGATAATAGACCTTTTGTGATTTATTATGCCAGTAGAACCTTGAATGATGCCCAGAAAAATTATACCACTGTTGAAAAAGAATTGCTTGCAGTGATTTTTACACTTGATAAATTTCGGGCTTATATTATTGGTTCTCCTTTTACTATTTTCACTGACCACTCTGCTCTTAAGTATTTGTTGGCTAAGAATGATGTAAAATTACGCTTAATTCGCTGGATTTTACTACTTCAAGAGTTCAACATCAACATTAAGGACAAGAATGGAGTTGAAAACGTGGTAGTTGACCACCTCTCTAGATTGTCATCATCCTCCTCTTCATATGTCAGCCTTCCTCTTGATGATAGTTTTCCGGATGAGCAGTTGTTTGTGATTAATAGAGCTCTCTGGTATGCTGACATAGTCAATTATCTATTGACTGAGCGAATGCCATCTGAATGGTCCACCCAAGATAAGCGTCGATTTCTCTCTGAGGTATGACACTTTTACTTTGATGATCCATATCTTTTCAAATATTGTTCGGACCAATTGATTTGAAGATGCATTCCTGATGATGAGTTTTCTTCTGTGTTGAGATTTTGTCATATGGGTGCATGTGGTGGTCATTTTTTAACAAAGAAAATAGTCGTTAAAATTTTGCAAAGCGGTTTTTACTGGCCTTCCATGTTTAAAGATGCTTATAATTTTTGTAAGGCTTGTGAGCCTTGTCAAAAATTGGGATCCATTAGCAAAAGAGACATGATGCCTCTTTCCCCTATTCTTACCTTAGAAATTTTTTATTGTTAGGGAATAAACTTCATGGGACCTTTTCCAATTTCCTTTGGAAACACATATATTTTATTAGCTGTGGATTATGTTTCAAAATGGGTGGAGGTCGTCGCTTGCAAAACAAATGACCATCGTGTTGTCCTAAAATCTTTGCAATCTCTGTTTGCTCGCTTTGGCATGCCCAAAGTTATCATTAGTGATGGGGGTTCTCATTTTTGCAACAAACCATTTTCTACACTAGTAAAGAAATATGGTATCACACACCGAGTTTCTACCCCTTATCACCCTCAAACAAATGGGCAAACAGAATTGGCAAACAGAAAGATAAAAATTATTTTAGAGAAAACTATTAATCCTAATAGGAAAGATTGGTCAATTAAGCTTCTTGATGCTTTGTGGGCTTATAGGACAGCTTTTAAAACAAATCTAGGGATGTCCCCTTATCGATTAGTTTATGGTAAAGCTTGTCATTTACCTGTTGATATTTAGCATCGAGCTCTTTGGGCTATAAATCATGTTAACATGTCACTTGATGAAGTTTCAGGGTTGAGAAACTTGCAGATCAATGAATTGGATGAAACTCGTCGGGATGCTTATGACAACGCTTAGCTATCGAAGGATCGCATAAAAATTCTACATGATCAGAAAATTCATCCAAAGCATTTTACACTTAGCCAGGAAGTTCTTCTGAGCATTTTGGTGGAGTCGTTGAGCGAAATCATTTTGTGAATATTTATTTTCAAGCTTAAGAATATAGCATGATTTTGATGCATCATATTTTGTTGATGTGTGGCTTAAAACACCGGGATGCTATACTGATTGAGATGAGACTTGGTGAGATTTTTGTAGAATGAAAGGTAAATTTTTAAGGACATTTTGCACATGCTTACACTTGTAGTGTTCCTTATTTACTGTTCAGTGATTTAACACAGGAGAAGTAAACTGCAGGACTTCGGAGCCATGCTTAAAAAAATAAAAAAAAAATAAAGAAAGAAAAAAAAGAACAGAGATTTGAAAAGAATAAAAAAAAAATAGATAAAGGCAGCTTAGTGAGATTTGCTAAGTAAAGGGCTTGAAACAGTTACCCAAGATTTTGGAGGTTGAGTGATCAACCTTTAAAAACAGAGTTGGCGTGAAAACTGCTAGTCTCTTGGGCTTTGAGGTAGTTAGAATTAGCAATGATTAATCTTAAGGTTAAAAAATCATATGACAAATCATGGCTAGTAATGAGGAACACACAACCAGTTTAGCTCCACACACACATTTGAGTTCTGGGACATTTGCCTCAATTTTATGTGAAAGATTGTTGAGATAGTCTTGGTGAGTATAGCTCTTGGGGGTTGAGTAGTAACTGTCACTTTTGTGAGAATTCAGAATTGTGTTTGATTTTTTTGTTTGGATTTCGATCTTTATGCAATATTTATCTCAATTAATTTTCATTATTTTGCTCAAGGATTAGCAAAAAGCTAGTTGGGGAGTGTGATTGAGCTGAGTTATTGCATATTTTATACATTTAGAACCAATATATTTTATTTATTTCATTATATTATTATTGGTTTTAGATAGAAAAATGGTTAAGATGAATAAATCCGAGTTGTGATTTAAATTGGTTAATAGCATGATTTATGCTTAATTTTATAACTTGTGATTTAATTGGATAATATTCATTCACATGCACAATATATTTTTGATATTCTATTATTCTTTCTATTTTATTTTATTTCATTTCATTTCTTTTCTAATTTTATTTTATTTTTTTAGGAAAAATAAAATAAAATAAATATGCAGAGAAAAGTCAAATGAATTCTCTCATTTAAATGAGTTTTTGACTTGGTCTTCATGAAGTGGGATGAGGGGATATGCGGACGCAAGAGGAGAGGGGGTTTTTGGTTTTTGCACGCAAGCACAATATATATTTTTCTTTTCGGACGAAAACAAGGGGGGGGGGGGGGGGGAACGAACGCCGCACGAGACGAAAATATTTTTTTTTTCTTTTCTTTTCATATGGGCGAAGAAGAAATGCAGAGCAGGCCGCACATTTGAAGAATTCCTTTGGGGTCCAACTGCCGCTCCAGCCTTCTCCTCCATTGCCTACCACCTTCATCTCTATTCATTTGGCTTGCTCTTTTCACTCTCTACTTTTTATTTAATTTCAGTTTAAAGTTTATGGAATATTTTTGAGATTTTTCGCTTAAAAGTTTGGGCAAATTATTTTCTGTTTATTTACTTCGTGTTATTTATTTTTTTTGCTCTTTTAAGATTTCATTGAACAGTGATTACAATTGCTATGGATTAATTTTGAGAATTTGTGATTTGAATATAAGAATGAACCCTAGAATCTTGATTTTAGGGCTTTTCAATTTTCAGTTCGTATTTTGTCAATTTCTTTCTAATCTAGTTTAATTCTTAGTTTAGTTTTATTAATCTCTTAGTTCCATTGCATATTAGATTGATTAAAGTTTAATTAGGACTTAAATAATTTCAGTTTTATTGTTTAATTTTCAGATTAATTAAGATTGTTTAGTTTAGTTGATTCTTTGATTGTTAATTTCAATTTGTTAGTCTTTTACATTTCATTTCAACACTCAAAAATTTAAAAATATGAATTTAGTCCATGACTAGTGCCCTTTTCATTCTTGTTGCACCCTTCCATCTATTGCACATACCATCATTTTTATTTTCTCTTTGTAAATATTTTCATCATTTTAAACGAATTTGATTTTAAGTAACTTTCCCTGATGAGACGATCTCAGAATTTATTCTTAATTATTACGCGACATCCTCCTGCACTTGTAATAGCCTTTGTGCTACTCATTTTTTGAGTGAGTCATTCACCCATACAATGGGGTCCACCAAGCTAGTGCCATGAGCCAACACTTCTTCGTGGCTTCCATATAATTGATAAATCTTGTGCAAGTCGTGATGGAAGGAGTTGAAGCGCTTACGTAGAGCCTTTGTCACAGTCAATTCGTGGTTTTCACGTTCCCAGTCAAACACGAAGTCACTCTACATAAACAATTTTCAAATAATTATGTGTCATCTCGTTATTTGGGCGACGATTATACTACATAAACAACTTTCAAATAATCACCAAAACTAACCAATGACTTACCCGAATATGGTCAATGAGCTCCTCTTTCATGGCTTGTAGGAAATCCCACCACGCTTTTAACTCATGTTGCAGTATTGTTTAACAATCCACGATACTCGTGTCGTGAACATAGAAGCGTGTTCACAACATGGGGCTATCTTGCCATCATTTCTCTTCAACTACACTTTCCCGTTCTTCCTCAACTTCTCAAAGAAAATTCATTTAGCTGGCCCACGAGTTCG
Source organism: Juglans microcarpa x Juglans regia (assembly GCF_004785595.1). Classification (NCBI taxonomy): domain Eukaryota; kingdom Viridiplantae; phylum Streptophyta; class Magnoliopsida; order Fagales; family Juglandaceae; genus Juglans; species Juglans microcarpa x Juglans regia. Next base: position 1,570,307 of record NC_054595.1, read on the forward strand.
TTTCCTCTGTTCTTGCTTTGCTAGGGCCTCTGTGGGGGCGTCCGTAGTTGTATTTCAAGGTTCACTAGATTAGTGTTTGTAAGTGTGATGTGAAATATTCATACTTAATAACACATACAAACATGATAACGCCCTCAAAATATGTATTGGAAAAACATGCACTAGTTTATTCTCTAGGAGGTGATTATTTCATTGCTGGTAAGGGTTCTTGAATAGGTTCTGGTGCGTGAATTGGATTGGCGCATGGTGGGGGACTTGGGGGTTGTGTGGAGTCATCCAAGGAGGATTGATTACACTCTTTCGTGCTATGATATGAAGATATTTTCGCTCCGTGTGGTCGAATGTGACGACCTGAGTATGGTATATAGCACCTTGCACGAATACCTCAAAGCCTGCCTCCGCCTCTAGAACTGTGTCCCGGTTAGTAACTTACATGAGTACAAGTTAATAACATTGTGATCAATTTGATAAGTCCATTCCACATAATAATCTCAAAGTCACAGACAGGTTTGTAAAAAAATCATTTATCTACAATTTTCAATTACTTATGGGTAGACTAACCCTTACATTATGAGCATAACATAGATAGAGGAATAATTGAATTGTCAAATTATATACCTTGATATTTGATAGTGCTCCTCATGCGGCCTCCCGGTTTGAATGTCACATGAAGCAAATAAAATCACATGTTAGACTTCGTTTAAATTAGGTATTAATGTTGTAAAAACTGAATACTACTTTTGTACTTGTTTGTTATTTGCATGATAAATAGTTCGAGCTAGGAGAAAGCAAATCCTTCATGATTTTAATAAATAAATCAAAACATATATTTCATACAATCTCATATTGAACTGTCTATGTACACATACCAATTTCAAACAAGAAATCTAATGTGTCAACCTTAAATTAACAAAGTTTCTGGGTTGTAATTATAAATCTAACACAGACTCATCCTCTGTTGATAGGCTCTCCTCATCTGAATATTCTCCTTCATTGGTTGATAGGTCATCCTCATCTGAATATTCCCCCTCACTGGCCGTATCTCCAGAGCCATAAGTGATCATGTCATCATTAATAAAGCCTGTTGAATCTATACATTGACCATCCGGATCCATGACTTCTCGTGCATCAATATGGCTAGGTAGTATATTAGGCCTATTCAATGGAGTTGCCACTAGATCTGTATTATCACACTGCACTGGTTCATAATAATATGATGACTCATTTTCTTGATCGGCATAATGAGTACTTAGTTCGCCATCAATATCTTCGAGATCCCTCAACAGTGGTGGAATGTTGTATACATTCCTATTTGTATAGTTCTGCACAACACCCCAACTCCATTTCGCCCTTAAATCTCTTATGTAGAAACATTGATCTGCCTAACTCGCCAACACGAATGGTTCATCCTTATACCAAATCCTGTTCATGTTGATACTAATCATATGATCATCCACCCGCACCCCTCGTTTTTTATCACCAACGTCAAACCAATTACTTTCAAATAGGTACACCCGACGCGACTCAATGTAGCGTAACTCTACGATATTATTAATAACACCGTAGAAGTCTACGTTATTTGTGGCCTCATCCCTCGTTACCAACACCCTAGAATTTTGTCTACGCCAGCAAAATTCACCCTGCTTCATATGAAACCTTTTTTCATTTATTATGCAAGCAACATATGTTGCAACCCAATGGTCAGGCCTGCAAGCTAACGCATACAGGTCAGCGGACACATCAAGTGGATGTGAGGTACGATATTCCAGGATCTATACCAAAATTGTTAAAAATTTCACAACGTTTATTTTCTTCATTCCAAAGCATATCAAATAAAAGTTATAACATTTCAACGTAGATAGGGATGGATAAGAATTTACACGTTGCTTGAACCAAGTTGGAAACTCAGGTTGATGCGTGCGATCAATGCAATTTGGGTGTTGCACCTTACATTTCTCTTAGTGTTCCCTGCATTTGGAGCACCGGGGCCAAGCAAAATATTCAAGTTAGCTGGTATTGGGTTGATAACTTGTTAAGATCGAATGGAAGTAGATTTTTAAGTAGACTCGTTGATGCTTACTCTATATAAGGTCCAATCTCTGCATAATTGTTGAGCACGTACCAGATGGCTGCCCTAAAAAGTTAATCTTCTAATTGCATGTTAGAAGCTATGCCCAAGGGACGAACTTTCTGGTTGAAAATTCTAAACCCATCTATAGTTTCCTCTTCGTCAGCATCAATGTTGCGGTCCTTTCGACTAAACGTCGTCTCAATGTCTTTGAGGTACATGGAGCAAAATGTCAGGCATTCGGTGTGAATGTAGGCCTTGACTATTGAACCTTCTGGGTGGGCTTTATTCTTAACATACCACTTGAATTTGCCGAGATACCTCTTAAATGGGTACATCCACCTATATTATACTAGACCCCCAAGTATGGCCTCACGGGGTAAATGGACAGTTAGGTGGACTATGACATCGAAAAATGAAGGAGGGAATATCATCTCCAGTTTGCATAGAATGGTGACAATATCAGTTTGGAGTTGGGATAGGCTATTCACATCCAGTGTTTGAGCGCACAACTCTTTGAAGAAAGTGCTGATTTCAATCAAAGTCAAAGCAATGTCACTTCTTAAATACCCCCTAAGCAGTAATGGGGAGTAGTCTTTGAAGGAAAACATGACAGTCATGGCTTTTCAATCCTGAGATTTTGCAATCACGTAGAGAAACACAGTTCGAGATATCGGAAGCGAACCCATCTGGAAATTTGATATCAGACAGTCACTCACAAAATTTATTCCTTTCATCTCCGTGTAATGTGTACAGTGCATGTGGCATTGTTACACGATCACCTTCACACCTCAAGTGTAATTCTTTTCTATAACCCAAAATCTCCAAGTCACGCCTTGAATTGATGTCATCCTTAATTTTTCCTGGACTATTCATTAAAATGAATAAAATGTTATCGGTAATATTCTTCTTAATATGCATAACATCTAAAGTATGCCGAAGTCGAAGTGTTAACCAATAAGGTAACATGAAGAATATGCTACACTTTGTCCAGTTTAGCTTTTCAGCAGTGCTTTTTTTCTTCTTATGAGATTTGCCAAACTGAACATCCCTAATCATCTGCAATTGAGTTTGAATATTATCTACTCCTGTATCCCTTGGTAGCATGCGATGATCTTCTCTACCGTTGAACAACCCTTTCCTCCTTCTCCATATGTGATTTGATGGTAAGAAATGTCGATGTCCCATGTAACAATATTTTTGGCCATATTTCAACCAATTGGAGTCTGTGTCGGCATTACAAGACGGACAAGCCAATTTTCTCTTTGTTGACCAGCCAGAGAGATTCCTGTAGGCAGGAAAGCTATTGATTGTCCACAATAAGGCAGCATACAACATAAACGTCTTCTTAGTTGAGGCATCATATGTAGGTACCACATGTTTCCAAAATTCAAGTAGTTCATCGAGCAACGGTTGCAAGTAAACATTGATCTCATTCCCTGGTGACCTTAGACTAGGAATAATCAGAGATGTAATGAAGAATTGGTCTTTCATGCATGACCATGGTAGCAAGTTATATGGGACAATGATCATTGGCCAAATGCTATGAGGTTTAGCCAAGTTGTTGAAAGGGAGTGAAGCCATCACTTGCCAGACTGAGCCTAACATTGCGAGGATCCGCAGCGAACCAACTATGATGTTCATCAAATTTCTTCCAGCACTCAGAGTCGACTGGATGTCTCATACGAGTATCTTCTATTGTCTGTTTCTCTTTGTGTCATCGTATATCACCTGTTATCTTTGCAGACATAAAGAGACGTTGCAATCTCGGTTTCAAAGGAAAACGGCGCAACACTTTTTGAGGTATCGTGCGTGACCCGTGTGTATTTGGCATCCACCTCAAAGCCTTACATATAGGGTGTTTATTAAGAGCGTCATTTTCCTTCTAAAATAAGATGCAGCCGTTGGGGCACGCTCGGATTTTGTGGTACTTGAAGCCCAAACTGTGCTCCAAAGACCTTGACTCCTCATATGATTATGGCAAGAGCGCATCAGGAAAGGCAGACCGCAATAGATCAAGGAGCATGCCAAATGACTTGATTGACCATCCAACGATTGATTTGATATGTAACAACTTGACAACGAATGAAAGCTTTGAGAATTTTGTACACCCGTCGAAAAGAGGACGTCAAGCATCCTCCAGTAGCTGGTCAAAAGATGATGCTGGTGAATCTTTAGGTATTGGTGGCCTGTTTGGTGCAGGAGTGCTATCTTGGGGCACATCAACAAAGGTGCCAGCCCGAATGTCATCCAACATATGTTGCATGTCATCAATGTAATCGTCTTCTTAGATGATATCATCATCAATATCATCATCACTGACGTATAATGTTGTCTCTTCCTCCCATGAAATATTCACTGGGTGTAATCTGGGTTGATCCCTTTGATAAACAAATGGGTTTCCACCTCACATATAGGCAGTCACAGATTGTTAAGGCATGCACGACATGGACATCGAATGCGATCCCTTCCACTTGCATGGTTTCATGCTTGTGTGAGGAAATATTTAACCCCTTCGGTGTATGCAAGTGATAAAAGCCTATCGGGCTCGTTCATCCAACTTTTGTCCATCTAAACAAAGATATGGTGGGAAAAGAAGTTAGATAAGCAGAGACCGTAATTATATAAGTTCGATGAAAAACTCACCATATGTTGCTGGTTGGGATAGGAGAATAAACGTTTAACTTGAAGAGCATTTATGAAGATGGCTAGCTAGGTATCTCAGAAGGTTTCTGGTCATGTATGGTTCAAGGAGAATTGGCTGACAAGTGAATAAATGTACCCGGTGAGGATCAGCGGGCAATTGAAAATATAAAAATCTAAATATCGTCTTGTTTATGATATTATGTGACTCCATATTCTCTAAAAATTGGTATCGGATAAGTTTTCATCTGCATTAAGGTGATCAAAGTTCGATAATGATGCTAGCTACGTAGTCTCTAGTTGTCCATATAGTAATTTATCAAAAATAAATAAAAACCCCTATATAGTATATTATTGTTGGTCTATACTAAGCAATGGTCAAGACTATCATGTCTACACCTTGTAATTAGTAATACATAATTTAGCACTAACAAATGACAACCCAGATCGAGATGCTGAATTAAGATAATTCATCACATGTCAAGTGAAGGGAGAATACTTGATATGACCATGCAGTGATCCCTTGTACAAAATATTGATGTGTGTTGTGATAGTATTATGATAGTATCATAATAGATTGTGTGTGTGTGTGTGTGTGTGTGTGTGTGTGTGAGTGTGTGTATGTATATATATATATATATATATATACACATATATATAGGCATACAAATGAACAACATCACCCAAAACAAAAAACCAACTCCAAGAGAATTTGGTAAGTAGAATTCACTTGACTTAGAGTGATTATCTAATAATAATCCATATTTCTTTCCAAACTCATAAGGTCTAGCATATATAATAACACTAACAACAAAACATCCATTTATGTTTTGAGAATTCTTGAAATGAAAAAAAGGATTTGCAGCTGTGTATGGGTATTCGTTACCTTCAATCCCGAACTAAATGAGTTTCAGCTCACCCCTGGCTAAAATGGCTCACCAACAAGCCCGTCGGGCTAAATACCAGAATATAACACAAACAAAAAATTATTAAGCAAAAAATTATAAGAGTAATGGTTTTAATCACAATCTTAACTGCATAAACCAACTAAGGAAAATCAACTATAAAGCACTTTCCTTACATCCTCTTCACTTAGGGGAAATTAACTACAAAGCACAACCCCAACCCATTTAACTTCTCTCCATACTTAGCACTAAACCAAACTTTAAAACTCCTCATTTCAAGCATTCTAAATGAATTCATGAACATGACAAATAGCATGTTTGCAATCCAATAAAGGCCATTGAGTTTTCTACATGAAAGATATATGGATGGAAGCGACAATTGGGTTGAGGTCCTCCTTTTCATTAAATTTGATGTAGTATTGTATTGAATGATTTATGTAGTGTAGTTTCATTTCAAATAATAATAATAATAATCAAGACTTCCCAACAAACCATTGATCCCAAAACTATACTAGTGTTGGGGAAAAATTCTATACAAACCTGATTTTGGTTACAACATGGCATAAACTAGAGACTTGAAAGAAAATGAAAGTATACCCAAGCACAAAGTATACTAGTGTTGAAGAAAAACTCAAGTGAAAACTAGCAAGGTTACAACTTGGCATAAAATAGCAATTTGAAAGAAAATGAAAGTATACTAGTGCACAAAGTATGCTAGCTAGTTATAAGCTTGAGCTCGACTCACAATCGAATAAAAATAGCAAGGCCTAAACATCAATCAATACTTAGTTCGATCTAAAAGTTCCCAAAATAAATAACTTTTACCAAATCTTGAAGAAAAGTGTTCTCAAAGTACATTCCCATGATCTACTAGTTTAACACATAGTCGTAAAGGGTTAAAGGCTCTCAAAACTGAATTCATTCAAACTCAATATTAAAAACAGAAGATCTTCTCAATATTTAAAAAGAATAGAAAGAAATATGAATATTCCATAAGCCTACATTTCAAATGACAGCAACCAACTACCCCAAAACAGACCCATAACATAGATGCACAGAAAAGAACCACAACTCAAATGCACAAAATAGAACCACAACTGTCATGTGCACTAAAATCCCACTGCACTAAAACAAAACTGAATAACAGATTAAGTTTGTAGTGCAAGCTGTCACAAAGGCTAGTAGAATGTAGAAAACATAAGCTGAAGGTAATAATAGTATGAATGAATGTTTATTATTATAAAATAATATATTAATACTATAATAAAATTTGACTAAATTGACTAATAATAGTTTAGTATATGACATATGTAAACATTTACTAATGTATTAACTTATAATACTAATGTATAGAGACTAATTGTAATATTAATGTATAATAACATTTAATACGAATGTATAAACACTAATCTATAAAAATAACATATAATACTATTATACTAATGTATAATACTATAGAGATAAATGTATAAATTTATAATAACATGTAATACTAAGGTATAATAACTAAAGTACAATAACTAGGGTATAATAGCATGTAATAGTAATGATAATAACTAATTTATAATAACTAGAGTATAATAATATGTAATACTATTATACTAAAGTATAATAACTATGGTATAGCGCCGGCCCTAAATATTTCTAGAGAGAGAAGTTCGACCTTCTCTCTAGAAACTCAAACCGAAAACCACCTCTCGGGGGGGTGGGAGCGCTCCTCCTTTCCTCCTTCCTCCCAGACGCAATTTTTCTCCAGTGTTTTGGATTTTATTTTTGTTTTTTCTAGTCAAAGCATGGAGAAGCGACATTTGAAGTTTTTCGGTGGCCAGCAACCACCACGCGCCCCACCACGGGTTCCTAAGCCCCCAATCTTTCAGACTGCTGAAGGTTTTGTCAAAAGGAGCGGCGCATGATCCACACGCACAGGTCAAAGTTCACCGCGTGGCCTCCACACGCTATTAGAATAGATGGTTTTGATGTTCCTTAGATAATATATGAGTTGAGCATTACCCCAAGCACATGATGTGCAATCTATGTAAATACCATAGACAATAGGTTTGTTATTGTCTACGGTTGTCCATAACAAACTTTATTCCTTATTTGATTCATTTACAGTGTATATACATACCTGTACAATATCACATATATACAACAGAGAGAAAATTCCAAATTCCATTGTGTGTACTCTGCTCCATTTGTGCTGAGTCTGACATGGTATCACGAGCAACAGACTAATTGTCCTTGATCCATGACTGCAGAAATTTCCAATCCCCCACCTCTGCCATCTCCTTCTACACCTCCACCACCTCCTTCTCCACCTTCGTCTCCATCTCATCCCCACATTACCTCCTCCTTTTCTCATATTGTTACCACAAAACTATCCTCTGAAAATTACATTCTCTGGAAAGTTTAAACATCGGCTTATCTAAGAGGTCAGGACCTCTTCTCCTTCATCGATGGTTCCCTACAATGCACCTCCCAAAATTAATCTCGCTTTTCTCCCCTAGCGCAAGATGGACCAACTTATGCTTAGCATTCTTTTCTCCTCCCTCTCTAAATCTATACTCAATCATGTTCTCTCTTCCACTACGTCCTATCAACTTTGGACCTCTCTTTCTCCTACGTTCTATTTTCAATCCCAATCCAAAGAGTTTCAAGTGCGTTTTCAGCTCACAAATCTCTCCAAGGGTGAACAAACCATTTCAGATTATTTTGGCAAGGTGCGCCAACTAGCAGACTCTCTCGCTGCAATTGGGACCACTCTATCTGATAAAGAACTCATCACTTACATTCTTAATGGTCTTGGTCCCTCTTATGAGTCTTTTGTAACCTCCATTACTACTCGGTTTGACCCCATTTCCTCTCATGAACTTTACCAACTACTTCTCATACATGAAACTCATCTTGCGCACAACAATCGATCCACACTTGTTTCTGTGAACCATCAACCTATTTTACCTCTGCTTCTCGTGACCAACGTGGAAGAGGTTCTTTTCGAGGGGGACGTCAAGGACGTAGTCGAGGTCGTGGCTATTCAACAAATCGTGGTGGTCGCACTCGGTCTCCTCAATACTCTGCACCATAACCCCAATATCAGTAGTATAACTCTCAGTGCCCAGTCTGTCAAGTATGTCAAAAGACTGGCCATGTTGCTCTTCAATGCAGGCAACGATTTAATCATTCTTATCAGTATGAAGCTCCCAAAGTTTTCTCAGCAAACTATATTGCTCAACATCCCTCCTCTGAATCTATTTGGTACCCTTATACTATTGCTTCTCATCATCTTACTCATGATTTCTCTAACTTGAATATGTCTTCTGAGCCTTATGCAGGTAGTGAGACCATTACAGTGGGTGATGGTGCCGGCCTTCAAATAGATCATTTCAGTGATTCATTTCTCACCTTCAATTCCTCTTCCTTTTGTCTTCAAAATCTGCTTTAGGTTCCTTCTATAATAAAGAATCTTGTCTCTATTTTTCAATTTTGCATTGATAACAATTGTTACTTTGAATTTCATGCCACACATTTTCTTGTGAAGGACAAGGCGACACAGAAAATCCTCCTCACATGAGTCACTCATGATGGTCTTTATACCTTCCCCACCACTAAGTCTTCACTGCCTTCTCCATCTGTCCATGTTGGAGAACGAACTTCACTTGCTCACTGGCATAGACGGCTTGGGCATCCATCTCTAGCCTTAGTCTCTTGTGTATTGCACTCAAAATGTTTGCCTTATTTTCCCACAGATTCCGTTTTCTATTGTTCAGTTTGTGGTATCATTAATGCAATGTGATTTTTTGATTTCCTTCTCCAAGCCAATATTCTTAATGATCCGTCGATATCTTTATTGTCAGAAGATCAAGGGTTCTCTATACATTACGCTCACTAGGTGGACGAGCACTCAAGAGCAGGATACTGCTCAAAGGGCTTCCAGATCGATGAGTCTCATCCCTGTAGCACATTCTCTCCTGCAGGTTAAAGTTAGAGGAGCGGCCTACCCATGCACCAAATTGGAGACTTTATTCGTTCTGAGGTGGGCATTTGGTCTTAATTTTCTTAGTTGTTACTCTCTGGTCTGCTAGGTCTGGGAGGCAAAAATCCACTTACATGGAAAATGAAGAAAAATAAGTTGGTAGTATAAAGGCAATCCTAGTTCCTGTATACGTACAAGACGAGATAGGATGGGGGTTGGCAGGCGTCCATACGACGTTATGATACGAAAGGCTTTCCTTCAAATTTAAGAAGGAATTCATTACTAATCACGATTGCTAGGAAGAGTAGGGAATGACCAAGCTCCGTACATGTGTGGGACAAGAGCAGGACATGAGCGGTGGGCTAGCATTTTCCACGTTGTCTGCGCTGGTTAAAAGATATTCCTTTAGATTTCCTTACTCAATATTCATGGCCTAAGATTTCCACGAATCCAACTAGAACTTCATTAAGTTTGAACAGAGACAATGCCTTCTGGTCCACGCTGACGACAAATCCCACCCAAAGCTCCATAGGCGCTTTACCGATTTGACTATATGCAAAACTCTTCTTCAACTGTCCCCGCCTTAACTCAGCCAAGAAACACGAGTCACGGTCTAATTGTTAGATTTAGGTGGAACTTGAATAGTGAGATAAAGATAATATAATTTTAGATAAAAATTAAAAATTAAAAAAATATTATTAAAATATATTTTTAATATTATTATTGTTTTTAAAATTTAAAAAAAATTAAATTGTTTATTGTATTCTATGTAGAAATTTATAAAAATTATAATGATGATATGAGATGAATTGAGATAGTTTTGATATCAAGCTTGATCTCATTTGTTGGTTTCGTGATTTTTTTTGTTTTGTCTTTCTATACAACATATCTTATTGTCTTGTAACAAAATTATAGTTAATTTCTTTCAACATTTTTAATTCAATAATGTAATCATAGGTTAGACAAGCAAATTATCCATCCATATAGTCTTTTCTATTGGTAAAATTACACCAACACTCCTCAAAGCTCAAACTATTACCCCAATTTGCAATTACCCTCTAAACTATCGATATATTTGCCTCTTAAGTACCATAATATTTGAATGCACCCCCTCCATAAAATATCTGAAATAAGCACTCTTGAAAATAGTTGTCTATAATTTTAAATTTCTTTCAACCATATATATTGTTCAATTTTTCTAGCAAGATCTTCCAAAATAATTTTTATTTAAAAATTTAATTTTTTTAATTTACTAGGGGTATATTAGGCAACTTCTTTTTAGGTTAACATCGATCACTTAATTACAAACTCAATGCAAATATAGAATTTTGTTGATCAGGTACTTATTAAGCCTCTGTTTGGATAGTGATATGAGATGAGATAGTTTTAGATAAAAGTTAAAAGTTAAATAAAATATTATTTTTTAATATTATTATTATTTTAAAATTTGAAAAAACTGAATTGAGATTTGAAAAAGTTGTATTATTTATTATATTTTATATAAAAATTTAAAAAAATTTTAATAATGAGATGAGATGAGATGAGATAGTTTCTTGTTTGTTTTCAAGAAACATCTCATCTCATCTCATCTCATCTCAATTCATCATTACAACTTTCTCAAATCCCCACATAAAATAAAATAAACAATTCAACTTTTTCAAATCCCAAAATAAAAATAATATTAAAAAATATATTCTAACAATATTTTATTCAACTTTTTAAATCTAATCTTATCTCATCTCATCTCATCTCTGAAAACAAACGAATCTAAACGAGACCTGGAATTATTACATGTATCCCCTCTCCCTTCAGCTTAATTTTGATCTTTTGGCAATTATTGATTTAATATGGTTGGCTCTAAAGTCTAAAGTCTGAACACTCCGTCCCCTGTGGTCTTCCGAGTCCTTTTACCGTCATAATTTCTTATGATGATGCAAACCTGCATCTGCTTCTGTATTCAACGAGTGTGGACGTCTACCTTTTGAGAAGCGTGTCCATGTGAAAGAAGAAAATTGAAAGTTTGGCTTGAAAGCAATTTTAACATATTTACACCTTTTTTTTCTTTAATGGTTGTTTTGTATTTAATACACGAGAGACGCGTTTTCCGAATTTAAAGCGTTCAGTGGCCTTTCTCTCGAGAAAAAAAAAAAGCGTTCAAATTTGTTGGACAAATTCCAGTTGAATTGAGATTTCCATGAATCCAACTGGAACTTGTCCAACAAATTTGAACAGAGACAATGACTTCTGGTCCACGCTAACGACACGAAGTTGCTCCTCTTTTTTTCTTTCTTTTTGTATTTGTTTTTCCTTTCCCAATAATTGGGCGAAGCTGCATCTGCTCCTCTATTTAAAGAGAGTGGACGTCTCTGCTCTTATCTGTGTCAGAATTGCATACACTATTTCAATGGCATTCAGTTTACCCTCTTCCTCGTCTTCTTCTCCTTCCACTCCTAGCTAGATGGTCTCACGATATTTTCTTGAGTTATAGAGGAACAGATACTCGTAATATTTTTATTGCCCATCTATACCATGCTCTATGTCAAAAGGGAATCAAAACCTATAAAGATGACAAAGATCTTGAAAGAGGAAAGATAATTTCACCAACACTTCTCAAAGCTATTGAGGAGTCAAATGATTTCTATCATTGTATTATCTACAAACTATGCATTATCTACATGGTGCTTGGAGGAGCTAACAAAGATCCTTGAGTGTAAGAAAACAAAACAACAAATTATTTTACCAGTGTTTTACCATGTAGATCTATCAGAAGTACGAAATTTAAGAAGAGGTTTTGGAGAAGCATTGGCTAAACATCAGGAGAGGTTCAAGGAGGACCCGAAGGTGCAGAGGTGGAAGGAAAGCCTACAAGAGGTTGCCGGTTTGTCTGGAGAACATTTGGAAGACGGTACTACTTTAACTATTATATTACTTGATAATAGAGTTTTTCTTCAAGCAAAATTGTTTATTTAAAAAATCATAATATGTTCTTTGAACTGCGAGAAATATATAGTTTTGAATGACATGTCAATTTTTTAACTTAGCCTTTAAAAAAGCATGAGCTGCCACATGCTCAATATAACGCTTTTCATTTTTATAGATCTACCAGACGAATTTTCCTCCGATCCAATTTGAAGAAAAATCTCGATAAAAACCCAATGAATGCTTACATCTATTCCCATTTTGGTTATTGCCTTGTAACCATAGTGGACTTTACTGGACCTTGCCCACCTTATACCCATATATTTGGGTTAGCAATCAATTTTCCCCCATCAAAGATAAAGGTTATGACTTAATAGAAAAATATAAAAAATATTGAGTATTACTAGTGTGCTGTCCAGTTTTAATTGTTGGGCATGTCCACTAGTACAAATTTTACATTTCAATTTTTTTCACATTTTTTAAACATCTTTAAATATTTTTAAAAAATAAAAAAAAATACACTAAAATTCACTTCCTTAACCGTTAAACAAAAAAAATTAAAATCAAATTAAACACATGAGCTGTCAAAATGAGAGCAAACTCATTAGATATACTATCTTTTTTCCAAAATCATTATATAAATTTATGTGAGACATCAATTTTTAAATTTTTTTATTATAAAATAAATTTAATTTTTCACATCATCAATACACATGAGTTTATAAACTTCATTTATATAAGGCCATATTTGGCAATCAAAACCGTCTCTAAATTCAAAGATAATGTTTGAGTTAAAAATTGTTCCATTTCCAAACATATAACATGCATGATTTATAGTCTTAAAACTCCTCAATATTTTCTAAAGCATTAAAAACTCAAGAAGCCATTTTCACATATTCACAAGAAAACCATCCCATAGGGTGGCTAGACACCACGTCAAACCTAGTTTTTTGGCCGCCAGTGGGGCAACCACCGCTGGGCCGGAGGCTATACAACAGTACGAGTATGGTTCTCTCTTTAGAACAAGTATTTGACTAATAAAAGTTTATTTATTTATATATATATCAAAGCATCCTCATCTCATGCCTCATATCACTGTTATCCCTAAGTTATAGGGCAGAATTTAGAGAAAATCTAAAAAACCCCCTCCCATCCCATTCCCTATCTTAGGATTTTGATTTACGGGATGAACATTGATTCCCTAAATATTGGGAATCACTATTCATCCCCGAAATCATCTTTTATTAATATTTTATTCTAATAAATAAAATAAATTTTTCTTCCAATCAGCTACATTTTCTCTTATACGCATATTTATTATAGTTTTAAATAATAATTTTAAAAATAATTTAAATAATTACTAAAATATAAAAATAATAATTTTAAAAATATTATCAAACCCATAAAAAATAATTTAAATTTTTGTTTAAAATATTCACTATAATAATAGTTCAAAACATAAGAAAAAATATTAAGTAGTTAAGTTTGTAAATGGAAGTGAGAGAAAAAAGTAATAAAAAAAGAATAAAAGAATATTATTTTAATAGAATAGAGAAATAATAGGGAATGAGATGTAGAATGTTTTTTAAAAATGAGTAAAATTTAGGATAAAATTATAGTGAGTGTCGTTTTTAGCTAAAATTTAGGAAAAAATTTAGGGAATCGAATATGAATGCTCTCATATCTCAAGACTTCTTCAATATATTTTTCATATCTAAACATGCTTTTATGATAGGTCTGGCCACTTTTTTAAAACTATATCAAACTATTGTCTTAAAAAGTTTTTACATTTTACAACTATTTCACAAACACTTACACTCCACACAAACTATTGTCTTAAAAATTTTGGATCAATCTCGCCTAATTATTGTAAGTTCTCTCGACTTTCCCTCTATCTTTTGCTTTTTTTTTTTTTTTTTTTTTTCTTTTTTTTTTTTTCTTTTTTTTTTTTTTTGTAAGGAAAGTTTCATGTACTAAGTAAGGTGGTGATCCCTAATTTCTTACAAATATTAACTGATTGTCGAACAGCATAAGTGCATGCCATATGCTAGGCTCATAACAAATTAGATATTACAACTTAAGTTTTTTCGTTTCTCGAAGAGGAACCTCCAAATCCATTATTTTCTAGGCATCCATATGTAGGAGAAGTGCACCAATTAGTTAACAGAAACTTTAAGGTAAAACCCTACAAACAAACAAGAACATACATAATATTCCCCAATCTCCAATGTAGCGTTTCCTATCTAGCTAATTAATTAAGTAGAGTACCATAAAAGGAAAGCACAATTATCCATCAGCCACCAAAGGCACCATAGACTCTTCATGAATCAACCGGCCTTCCTTGTTTGTTGTCCTTGCATTGGTTTGATTCATGCTTTAGGTAGGTTTTGTATCTCTACATTTCTTGTGCTACATTGGTTATGGTAATTTGTGCTACGCTGATATTTTTCGGCAAGATTTCTTGTGCTGCTATGAACAATTGTATTTGATTTTATAGTTCTTTAATTTTGTGGAACTGGTCGTGGCCATTCTAGTTTAAGTTATATTTGGATACTGAGGTGATCTCAAATTATCTATGAATAATAGTAAAAAATTAATGATAAAATATTGAATAGTAGTTAATAGTAGTGAAAAGTAGTAAAAAAATATTGATAAAATATGAGATTACTCCACTATCCAAACATAACTTTAGAGTTGCGAATTGTAGCGAAACTTCTTTTTCCCTAGTGGCCCAATGGTGTGATCTTTTTGTTTCATTTTTATTGGTTTCATACTAATTTATTGGTATTGAGTAAGCAAATCTAAAAAAAAAAAAAAAATGCAACACATTGAATGTTCTTTTTCCTTGTATTGGCAGGAATGAATATGAATTTATGCATAAAATCATTCAATGTGTGGACTCAACAATAGTTAAATCCACATATGAGTTAGACATTGCTGAGTATCCAATTGGACTAGAGTCTCGTCTAAAAGACTTGAATACTAATTTAGAGATTGGAAGGAATGACATTACTCTCATGATAGGGATTTATGGAACTAGTGGAATTGGTAAAACAACTCTCGCCAAAGCAATCTTTAACTCAATTGGACATCAATTTGAAGCTAGATGTTTTCTAGCAAATGTTAGAGAGATTTCGAGTCGACAGGATGGTCTGGTCAAACTGCAAGAGAAACTTCTTTATGAGCTCTTAGGAAACTTTGGAAGTTTTAATATTGGTGGTGTTGGAGGTACTAATGTTATAAAGCATAGGCTTTGCTCTAAAAGGGTACTTATAATTCTTGATGATGTGAATGAGTTGCGCCAATTACAAGAACTAGCTGGAAATCATAATTGGTTCGGTCTAGGAAGTAGAATAGTAATAACAACAAGAGATAAACATCTATTAGCTTATCATCAAGTTGATTCAACCTACGAAGTGTAGGGATTGGACCACAACCAAGCTATTCAACTATTTAGTTGGCATGCATTTGAAAGAGAGAAGCCAAATGAAAGTTATGTAAAACTCACAACATGTATAGTAGGTTATGCTAAGGGCCTTCCACTAGCTTTTATAGTACTTGGTTCAAATTTGCGTGATAGAAGTACACAAGAATGGAAAAGTGCATTGGAACAGTATAAAAGATGTCATCACAAGGATATTTATGAAATTCTTAAAATAAGCTATGACGGGCTGGATGATAATGATTTTTCATTGACATTGCATGTTTCTTCAATGGGAAGTCTGTTGAATATGTCACGACAATACTAGACAGTTGTGATTTTTCATCATCTTTTGGCATTGCAAGGCTGAAAGATAAGTGTCTCATCAATATTCATGATCAGCAGTAGCATGATCAACAACAGGTGGAGATGCATGACTTATTGCAAGAAATGGGTAAAGAAATTGTTCGACAAGAATCGCCTAAAGAAGCTGGCAAGCGTAGTAGATTGTGGTTTTATGAAGATGTTCGCCATGTATTAGAAGAAAATACAGTAAGATCACGCTAATAAAAACCATTGAATTTACATTTGTTTTCTGTTCACAAGTGAAACTCCGAAAAAGATGTTGAAGTGAAAAATGGTAAAGTAACTCGTTGGTGCGTGGGTGTATATTTTATATATGATTATATTTTCTTTTCTATTGGTAACTATGAGCAATGCAACTAATCAAACTGTTGTTAAGTTTTGGTAGTTTTCTATATGGAAAATGGTTAACCTACAACTCTTGCAACCTCATATTAAATTAAGAACAGTTTTGTAAAGTTAAATTTTATTTTTATTGAAATGGCGTGCTAGCTTTAGTTGATTGCAAAATGGATTATAAAAGAGTTTGTATGTATATCATGACCATTTCTTTATATATATATATATATATATGCTCCCGTTAAAGTTAACAATTTACTAGTTTTCATAAAAGAAAATCACAATTCTCTCCTCAAAAAATTCTATTTTTTGTTTTAATTTATATAAATAAAATAGAAAAATAGAAACAAAAAAAAACTTAAATAATGAAATTTTCTAATATTAAGTTTTCATTTTTCTGAATATTTTTCTATTTTTTAGTATAATGTTAATTGATTTGATTTTTTGAAAATTAATTTATTAAATTTTTATTTTCAATAATTTAGGCTTAATTTGTTTTGGTTTCTCTGTGTTTCCATGATTTTAGCAAGTGGTAATAAACAAAGAACAACTTTATGATTTGATTTTGTTGGGATACTTATGGCTTTGTCTTTGTAGGAAACATACAAAATTCAAGCGGTTTTGTTAAATTTTCCTGAAGACCATGACATGATATACTTGCATTCCGAGGCATTTATGAAGATGAGGAATCTTCAATCGTTTATAAATCGGAATGCACAATTTTCTGCAGGACCAAATTATCTCTCTAATGAGATAATAGTGCTTGATTGGCCTCAATATCCTTCGTCATTTTTGCCTTCTAATTTTCATGGAAATAAACTCATTGAATTTAAAATGCGTAGTAGCCTCATCAAGGAGCTAGGCGGCCTAAAATCCAAGGTACCACTATTATTTTCAATATTTCTTTCTTTAAAACTATGAAACAAAACTTTATTGATGCAAATACATTTATTTTATTTTATTTGGACAGAACTTGACAGATATGAATTTCAGCTGTTGTAAATTCTTAACAAAAATTCCTGATCTTTCAAGTAGCCCAAATTTAGAGACGTTGGATCTTGAAAATTGCGAGAACTTAGTTGAGGTTCATCATTCCGTTGGAATTCTTCATAAGCTTTGGAGATTTTCTGTTAATGGATGCTGCAAGCTTAGGATTTTGCCGAAAAGATTCAAGTTGAGATCTCTACGTGTTCTTCCACTTCGTAATTGCTCGAGTCTTGAAGACTTTCCAGAGATTGAATGTGAAATGGAATTTTTATATGAGTTAGATTTTTCCGGCACTAGCATAAAAGAACTACCTTCATCAATTGAGAATCTCAAGGAACTTAAAAAGTTAAATCTGTACGGCTCTAGTATAAAAAAACTACCTTCATCAATTGCCAACCTTTCTCGGCTTGAAGAATTATTTGCAAGAGGCTGCCTAGTACATTGTCGAAGTCTACGTACTGTCAGTTGCCAAGTCTACGTATTGCAAGAAACTTGAAGAAATTTTATGATTTGATTTTGTTGGGATACTTATGCCTTTGTACGTCTTTGTAGGGAACTGTAAAGATCTTATAAAGATTTATTCAAAAGAGTTCTTGTATGCAGAACTCAAATAAGGAAATATGAAAATAAATATTCACGGACAGAACCAAACAAGATACAACAAATCCAGAACTCCCTTTACAGAATCAACGATATCAAGAAATCAAGCAATAATGAAAACAGTAATCAAAAAATAAAGAAAAATAAAGAATCAACACAACTGATTTACGTGGTTTGACCCTAATGGTCTATATCCACGGCAGGAATGGCCTCAGAGTTTTATTGATGATCAATGTCCTTTATAGAGAAGCCTCAGAATCACAAGTATATACAAAGCCCTCACTCTCTCTCAGAAAATCGCAGTGATTTTTCCCTCCAAGTGAAAACCCTAACAAACCCTAGATCCCCCTCTCTATTCTTCCTCCTTGTATCGAAGCCGCCTCAAACAACAGAAAAACCAAAAATGAGAATAAGCTAGGGTTTACAACACGAAAGCTACAAATATATAGAATAAAACAGATGTTGACACGTGTAATGATCCAGTGGCATCAAAACCATAATACGGCAGCTTCAAGCACGGGCACCTCACATGAGAACAGCTTCAGATTTAATAACTTCAAGGGTCCTGATTTTGCCACTTGTCACTCATCCATTCACTCATGTAAGATAAACATATTAGAACAGAAAATTAAAAGGCAACAGGTAAATGTATTGACACATTATTACAGGAACAAACACAATTGAAGCGATTTTGTTAGATTTTCCTAAAGACGATGATGACATGCAGATACGCTTGCATTCAGAGGCATTTATGAATATGAAGAATCTTCGATTATTGTTTATAAATTGGAATATTGTGCAATTTTCTGGAGGACCACCAAATTATCTTCCTAATAAGATAAGAGTGCCTGATTGGCCTGAATATCCTTGGTCAATTTTGCCTTCTAATTTTCATGGAAATAAGCTTGTTGAATTTCAAATGCCTTTTAGCCTCATTAAGGAGTTAGGCGTCCTAAAATCCAAGGTACCACTATTATTTTCAATATTTCTTTCTTTAAAACTATGAAACAGAATTTCATTGAAGTTAATACATTTATTTTATTTTATTTGGACAGAACTTGACAGTTATGAATTTAAGTGAGTGTCAATTCTTAACAAAAATTTATGATCTTTCAAGTTGCCGAAATTTAGAGAACTTGGATCTTGGAGATTGTGAGAACTTAGTTGAGGTCCATGATTCCGTTGGATTCCTTGATACGCTTTCGAGTTTTCTTGTTAGTGGATGTTGCAAGCTTAGGATTTTGTTGAAAAGATTCAAGTTGAGATCTCTATGTTTTTTTAATCTTTATGATTGCTCGAGTCTTAAAGACTTTCCAAAGATTGAATGTGAAATGGAATTTTTACATGTGTTAGATTTTGGCGGCACTAGCATAAGAGAACTACCTTCATCAATTGAGAACCTTACTCAGCTTCAAGAATTATATGCTATAGACTGCAAAAACCTAAGGCATCTCCCATCTAGCATTTTTCAGTTGCAAAGTCTACGTATTGTCAAAGTCAAGGATGGTATACAATGCACTCGGGTTGAATAATTATATGTGTAATGCCCCGTACCCGGAAGGGGTCGGAGAATTATTGTAACACCCCGTATTTTAGTATATTTTTTTACTGAAGGATTATTTTTTATTGTTCAAAAATTTATCCTCTTATTTTAAAATTGGTTGGATTTTTAGTAAGTTTATTTCTATGATTTTAATTTGGTGAAAATTATTTTTATGTGCTTTCCAAATATTTATTTATTGTTATGCATTTAAATTGCTTTTAATATTTAAATTAATTACTGTGGGATTTAATTATTTCAATTTGACTTTACCATTGCGTTTGAATTATTTTATTGAACTTATAGTTTTAAAATCATCTCCGTTGGATCATTTTTGTGACCCAAGTTATGAAGATTAGACCTCATTTCTTTTCCCTCTATTTTTCTTTCATCCTTTTCTTTTCCCTTTCTTTTCTTTTCTTCCTTATTTCTCCTTCGTTTTCCTCTCTCCCGCGCGCGAAGCCCAGCCCCTCCCTCTCTCTCCCCGTGCGTCCGTCGCCTTCAACGCCAGCGCCGCCGTGAGCCAGCGGTGGCCTTCACCGCCCACCCCATTGTGTTCCCCTGCCGCCGGCGACCTCACCCCACCAACCTCACCTCCATCCGCGCCGCCGTTAACCACCACCAGCTCTTCAAAGCCGATGGCCACTTTCGCTCCAGCGCCTTCGCGCCACCTCCGACCACCATCTTCACACCACTTCATCCCCAACCTCTTGGCAACCCATTGGACCTAACCCTAGCTCCGATCCGCCACCGGTGAAGCTCCATCATCTACATTTCCGATTTGGGTATTTTGGTCTTCTACCGCCCATTCCGCCGCCGCCCACGGCAAACCACCACCACCATTGGCTTCACCGACCTCCCTAGGCCCTACCCTATCAATCTTGGGTCTTCGTTTGCCTCCGTTTGAAAGTTGGTATTTGTGACCCACGGCCATAGTGTATTTTACACTGTGGTATTGCTCAAACGTCGCCTTTTTCAACTTCGTGATCCTTCGGAAATTGTTATATTGCACTGTAAGTATTTCTCCAACGAACTTTCGTAATTGAAATGTATTTTTGCACTAACATATTATACTGTATTTGTTTGACATGCCGGACTGAGTCCGAGGAGTTCGAGGGTCGGATGGAATTGTGATTGGAGTTGTTTGGTTGCTTGATTGAATTGGTTATTAGTTGTTGATTGTTATGGATCAGTGTTGGTGCATGTACATATCAATATTTCATGCATGATCATGTTTGTAAAGTAAACTGGGTTTTCGTGTATTGCATTCATGTGCATGTGTGATTTGGAAAAGTTATGATTTCATGTGTGAGGAATTGGATTTGTTTGGATTGACTGATTTGAGAAAAAAGGGAAAGGAATTGTAGGGATGGTGGTAAGCAGGGACGGTGGTAGAGTCCCGCCTGTGATTCCCGCCTACGGTGCACGCTGTAGGGATGGTGGTAAGCAGGGATGGTGGTTGTGTCCCGCCTGTGATTCCCGTCTACAGTGCACTCGGTAGGGATGGTGGTAGAGTCCCGCCTGTGAATCCCGCCTACAGTGTCCGATAAATGGTTGGGTTCTACGTAAACCATTTTCTGGAAAAGTATTTTACGGATATTTTGGGCCAAAATTGGATTTTGGCGTGTGTTGAAATTAATCATTTTCGGGAAAAATGATGTTTTGAGAGAAATGTATATTCTTTTTATGCATGCATGTTGGTCGCATTTAATGCATTTATATTACGTGGTTATTTGGGTTATACTTACCTACGGTACCGTTTTATGGTATCGCAGATTTTGATACAGATGAGGATGATGAGTCTTAGGCTTTGGCTCCGTTGGGAGAGCGATCTGGGATTGCTCTCGTGCATCGATATTTATTATCCTAGTCTTTTATGTATTTACCTATTGTAATATATTTTTATGAATGACTGTATAACTGCTATTTAAATTTTTACTGATGTTTGATTGTAAATAAATTCTGGTACTTAGTTGACTATCCGTTGCGTTATTTTATTTGTACATTGTTGCATGTACACACACTGGCACTTCGTTGGGATGTGTGACTGTGTTGTCATCATCCTGACGTCACGATTCCCTTGTTTTGTACGTGGGAGTCGGGGCGCCACAATTACTACCTGTCACTTACCAACCTGTCTCTCCAAGCACCTAAAACCCCAAGGATTTCATAAATAGCACACAATCTCATATTATCCAAATAATCAAAATATAAACTCTATAAGTCATTATTACAAAATAACATAAACCAAAGGGGTCCACAATTTTCCAATAATCTTAATGAAACAGAACGATACATCTTTATATCTCAATAGGTCCAAACAACACCAAGTACTTCAATTACTCAAGTTATACCCTTCTACTAACAATGGAACTCGACCTTCTATCCATATCTAGACAAGCTCCAATTTCTAATCCTAACCCCCAGCTGGGCAATTAATGTCATCTAAAAATATAAGAAGATAAGGAGGTGAGTTATCCACAACTCAGTAAGTAGAGAACATATACTAGTATGTAAACATGAGCCATTTTTGAAAAGTTTGGTATAAAGAAATAAAACATTTCATTTATCATAGGCACATCTCAAAACGTGTTATCAGAAAAAATCAGAGCGACTATTAAATCTTTTCATACTCAAGCCATTTTCTTATTCAAAAACCACTTTGGCATAACATAACTGCACATCTTCATCTTATTATATCATATCATATCGTATCATGTCATATACCATGTTTAACCCTCGTAGTAGAGTTGTGCTATCCCCGGTGGCCAAACCAAGCAGTGTCATGTTGTGAAACTTCCCTTTTTTCAATCTCAGAGCCCCGAGTATGCATACAGGAAAGATCACATAAAAGATCAATTTGTTTCCAAAGTGGGTGCACTCATATCATATCATTTCATGTCGGTACCAACCATATCACGTGAACCAATATCATATCAGAACCATATTCAGAATCATAATCAAAACAGATAAGTATGCCAAAGGTTTTCATATCCATATTATATCAAACCACGTGCTGAACACATTCATATCATTTTCAAATGATTAATAACAGTTTCCAAAATATTTCATATCACATGTATAAAAATCTAAACTTTCATATTCGCTCTTTTGCACATTTCAGAAACATGTCAAATATTACTCATGTCTACACTTTTCATGTCAAAAACATTTTTTTAATCTTTCATACATATTTCATGAGTGAAAGTAAAACATATATTGAAGTTGTTTTCATCTTTTTTCTAAAAAAATAACATGCACAATTTTTACAAACCAACCTCAGTTCATTTCTTTTTATGCAAATCTAGCATAGGAACCCCGCTTACATGGACTTCTTAGCTTTTCAAAATTTTTTCTCAAAAGTGCCGAACAAGAAATATTAATCGTCACTTATAAAATAATCACGTAATTTTCGTAAATTTTCAGTCGATCACGTACTTCAATATTTAAACCTAAAATGTTAGAATAACCTATTTTAATTCCTCTGACCTAAAATCCTTATACACTCAAAATAGCATCATTTTCCAAAACCATCGATATCTACTTAATCGAATTCGTACTGAACAAGAATTTAATCGAACAAGTATTATAATAATTACAGAACTCAATAAATACTAATATTAAAATATCTAAAATACCAAGAACGTATTACAAATTGATAGGATACTTTAACTACCTAAAAGAAATCTTATAAAATACATCATAAAAAAACTCCTCTCTTAAATATAGGTTTACTTTCTTTAGTTAACAATATTATTAAAAATATTATCTACACAAAGACTTAAAACAAAAAACCCATTTAACATAAACTCAAACAGACCCCTCATTCGAAAATATGAATCTGGAATATACACCAAGGGTAAACTGGTAATAACACTCAACTATTAGGTTAATAACTTATATATATATATATATATATATATATAAAACTCATAAGAACCAAAACTAGAGGAATAAAATGCACGGGCTTGCGGCGGCAGGGACTTACTCCAAGGAGACCAAGGCAAGCGTGGAGGAGTACAGCGCGACGGGGCTGGCTGGCGGGACAGTGGTGGTGCGGCTGAAGAGCAGGATGCCGTCGAGCTGGGATGAGCACGAGAGAAAAAGAAAGGGCGAGGTGAGCGAGCGATAGGCGGAGAGAGTAAAGCCAAAAAGAGAAGATGCAGCGAGGGAGGTTGGTGGCTTACCGAGAGGTTGAGGTGGCGTGCGGCAAACAGAGGGTGGTGTGACGACAGCGGGCGGTGTGGGTTGGCAGGTTGGTGGTACACAGATGGAGGAAAACTCCTATGTTTCTTGGTTTAAAAACAGGGGTGGGGGTCTTAACCGACAGCTGAGAAACCGAACGTGGAACTCGGAGGGGCGGTGGCGCATGGCTGGGGTGGTGAACTCCGAGTGACTGAGGTACCGGCGTGGGCTGCGTTTGGTGGAACTACGGCACGTGGATCGACTTGGTGGTGGTAGTTCACTGGTTGCTAACCGAGCTCCACGGTTTGGTGTTTTACAAGGGAGTGATGGTTGGTGCGTGTGATGCGGCCTGGCTGAGGTTCACAGTGAGAGGAGGAGACTCAGACAAGTTGAGTGGCTGAGAGCATGAAGAGATACTAGCAGCACTGAAACTAGGTCAAGGATGCTTAACACACACACACACACACACACATATATATATATATATATATATATATATATATAAGCTATAAGAAGTAAAGGGTAAAAACCTAGAGGAAAAGGATGAAGGGGCATGCATGAAAATGGAAGGTGGACGTGAAACTGCGCGACGTTAAATCTGGAGATGTTTCCACGGGCCTGGGCCTGACAATGGGCTGGGTCTTACAATATGTACTCGGCTGCATTGATCAGTTGCAAAGTCTACCGCATATTGTCAAAGTCGAGGGTTATTCACAAGTGCCAATACACATTGGAAAGGTGGAGGAGGATGGTATACAATTCACACCATCTGTTGTGTCTACAGGCGAAGAAAGTGAAATTGCATCATCTACTGCAGAATTGACTTCGACAAATTGAAGCATTTTTAATGATGCAGGTTCCTCCTCAAGCGCGATAATTTGGAAATCGCCACAAGATTTAAGTCTTCAATTATGTTGCCTGTCAGAATCAAATTTCTTCACGAATATTAATTACTTTCCCGCTTTGGAAAGGTTGCAACACCTTTGTTTGAACAATTGCAAGAAACTTGAAGAAATTTTACCTCTTCCATTGAGTATATCAAAAGTTGAAGCTCGTGAATCCACGTCATTGGAAAGTTTTGCACCACTATCTGAAATACTTATTAAAAACAATGGAACTAATTTTTCTAACATCCTAAGGACTGACTTCATGTATGGATTTCATAAACTGCGTGCGAATATGTGGCCGATTCCTTCATGGGAAGAGGTATGTACGTCTCTTTTCCTCTGTTTCTTTTTCAACGTGTTTGTGTGTGACCTTGGTTTATAATTTGTATTGCTGAAAGTTTTTTTTTTTTATTCGTATAATAGAGACATTCTAAGGAACAAAATTGGGCAGACCCGTTTAAAGTAAGAAATATTGACATTATATTTCTAGGAAAGAGGATTCCAAGCTGGTTCAGCTATTGCAAGGAGGCCCATGATAAGAATCTGTGTGAAATAGATATTAATCCACCACATCATTGGAATGACATAGATGAAATTGTTTTATATGTTGTTCTTGGATTTAAAGTGATGACTGTTGAAATCACTGACCCAATAATGGACGACGACGCTTATATTAAAGTTAAATTTACTGTTGAAATCCACGATGGATCGGATTGGAATGACATATATACTTGAGATATGACATTTTCTTGGATGGACTACTCAGACCATGTATGCATGCTCTGGAAAAGTAACGATAAACAAGTGGACGTTTCACGGTTTAGATTTAAATGTGATGCAGATTTCGTGGTCTTTAGAAGGGTTGGGATCCATTTCCTAAAGAAGCATGAAGAGAACGTAAGAGATTAAGATCATACAGGTGTGCTCTACGAATCTCCTTTCAAAGATTTTTGGCTAGATTTCATGGATGAGAATTGGCATTCCTCAATTTCGGAATTAGAGGATGACAATGAGAATCCAAAGGAAGATTTGGAATTGGAGAATGATGATGAGAATCTGAAGGAAAGATTTGGTAAGAGACGTCGTGATGAATATGATTGCAATCTGGAATTCAACTGGTACCCTCAACAAAAGAGGCAGCATTCCTCAACCATGGGCATCAGAATAACAGTATTAGAGAATGATGATGAGTATCCAAAAGAAGATATGGATCTAGAACTTAAACTTGGATTGAAAAGCATTAAAACTAATATTAAAGAATATGAAAACATCTCACAATTCTTTTCCATTATTATAAGCCTGATCATTTGGGATGAAGAAGAGGATGGAATATGGAAACCCTCCAAGGTACCTAATCCACATATAAAGGACCATGGAAGCGCAAGGTATGACAATTAAGCTTAATTGCTACATATAAAGCTTGAAGCTTTATTCTTCTTTGCAGTTTATGATAAAATTGCTCTTTTTGACCTGACAAAAATTTAAGAACCCCAATTATAAAGGGAAATGGAAGACTCATTGGATTGATAATCCAGATATTTTGAAGCATGCATATTTATTTTTATTCATCAGTTTCAGCCTGAAGAAACTGCAATTGAAGTAGTTTCCATTTATCACATCCAGATTATGTATTTGATTAATGTTTTACTCGTTTTCAACATATATTCAGGATGATATCATTCTTGGAGCAGATACAATAACCATTGAAGGACCCATAATCACTGAAAAGAACTGTGAAAAGATTCATTATATGGCACCAAAAATATATATTGTTGTGAAGCAGGAACTGCTGCCGATGCAAAGGCAATAAATAACTGGTATTTGTTAGGTCTGAGTTTAAGATGATGATGTTGCACTCTTTATCATCTTCTTTTAAGAATGGCTAATGCACTGTCTTGGTCTATACATTTTAATGGTAATTCTGGTCCCTATCCGCTTATACATTTTAATTTATTTCGACTTTGTTCATACATATCATGTAATTAGAATATCAATCCGTACGTTCTATATGTTGAAGCAAGCAACGATCAACGTACATACTTAAGTACTGAGTTTACTTAATTATGATATTTTCTTTGGTTTTTTAGGTAACAAATTTGAGGTTTGTACAGGATTAATTAGTGTAGATCAGGGGAGCTGGTCAGAGTTAATAAATACGCTAGCTAGCTTAATTTGTTTGATCAAAATCTCAAGACACGTAAAAAAATTAATCTTTTTGTCCTAGCAGCTTGCACATGATGATCATGATCATCATATATACAAACTAGTTATTAGATAACCTAAAGAAAACAAACAAGTAGCTAGCAAGTAGATAGGTAGAATGCATGCATGCAAACAGAAAGAAGAATTGGAAGAAAAACAATGAAATTCAGCCAAAGTTCTAAATCAATCTTTCCTAACTACTCTCTTAGCTAGAAGCGAAGGATTTTGATATCTCATCACGAATTAGGTTTCAATATTACTTTCTGCAAGAAATTAGTACACTTGTATGTTTTGTAATCTAGAGTCTTGTTAACAAGGCATTTATTTCTACTTCTGATAGTTATAGATGATCAATATATCATATAGAACTGAGAGGGATGGATCTAAGTATTTGTATATATCAAAAACAGAAAATCGAAGGGCAATCAAAAAAGGCATTTATTCTATATGGATACAAAAGAAAGAGTTAACGTACAGTAATTCATGATCAGCAAAACAATTCCCACAAAACTCTAAGAAATGCACATTCAAACAAAGCAACATTTTTCACAGAAATCTTCTAATTACATATTAGAAGGTACCAAAAATGGCCATAAACGCTGAAACAGAAAAGGCTCTATTTTTGCAAGAATATCACCCATGAGTCGCTGCATTATGGTAATATCCACAGCTTAGACCACCACGTACACAAAAGGCAGATATACAAAAATTAAACCTCAAGGAAGAACATGGGAATCAAATTGACAGTGACAAAAAATTATTGCACAAACAAACAAAAAACCAATGAAGCACTACAAGAAATGCAGGAAGGTTTCTCTGATAGAAAAATTAGACCCTAAAAATATACCTGAAAGGGAATTTATTCCCTAAAAATCAGCCTCGTTCATTCGCAAAATAGAGCCCAAAAACTTAGTTCCCAACCGAATATGGAGGCACTATTTCGCAATCTAAATCAAGGGGCAGGAAACGACTCGAAATATTGGAGCAATATCGCCGAGGAAGTTAGAAATCCGCTTGTAAACTAGGGTAGAAGGAACTTTAAGTTGCAGGTGGGTTGTCTATGGAGGAACATCAAAGTATAGGTGGAGCTAGAGAAAGGCGTGAGAAAATGGGACTCCAAAGGTGAACGGAGGAGTTTCGGCAATGAGGCCTTCAAGTGGTGTTCCGTCCGTCGCAAACAGGAGTGCTCGTTGGCATAAACAGGAGGTGGAAGCACCGGGAACGTATTTGGCGAAGTGGGCTTTCATATTTCTTGGGTTTCGTTGAAGTGGAGAAGAACAGGCCATGGGAGGAAAATGCTTGGGGGGGAATTTATCTATTTTTGTGTTCAGAATCAATCCCAACGTAAATTACAACGTCGCAACAAGTTAAAACCTTTTCCTGTGCACAATTCGCTGCTAAATCCAAAACAATCATTTCAAACAACTTTTTAACTGAATTCATAGACAGAAACACTAGTTTAGTGTTAAAAATGTGCAGCGAGTTGAAAATCGCTACAAATAATGTCCATTTGCAGCGATTTATAAATCGCCGGTAAAGGACCTTTTTCTTGTAGTGTCTTAACTTTGTTTTTACTAGTTACTAAGAAAACTGTTGGGTGTAATTATATTTAGTATGAGGAAGGAGCCAGGACATGGTTACGCAAGATTTACACGACAGAGGGTGATTAAAAGATCAAACTTCATCAAACACATCGTATGAGTTTAGAATAAAAGTCAATCATCTATATTTCTTTAAGATCGAGGTCAATCTATAAAGATAAACCCTGAAAGAGCATAACTAATATGAAAACCTAACCAACTGTATGCAAACAAGATATGGATCTATAAATATAAGTACTCCAAATGAGATTTACGTGTCGGGTGGGCACTATCAATGGTCGAATCATGCTCCAGGAGGTAAAACCCAAACTGGACATTGAGAATTGTATTTATTGAGAGAGTCCTGCTTTTAAGCGGTCCGACCGATATTACAAGTATAACAACCTCCCTTTCATCAGCTGCCACGTCAGAAATTTCACCAAACACACAATAGTCTCACTCACACGATATAACTCATTTGCAGAAAAGCTCAATTTGACCAGCACGATAACTGATTTTGCCTACCTTGTTGTTGCCCACCATCTCAGTCCTTCACCCACACAGATTTTGAAGGGGCCAGTAAAATCATAACCAAGATCCAAGGGATTCGAGCATAAGCCATAACTTATATATAGTCGATGCATTGCATATTGATGAAGTTCCTAAGGGTCGAGGGAATTCA
This sequence comes from Juglans microcarpa x Juglans regia, assembly GCF_004785595.1. Classification (NCBI taxonomy): domain Eukaryota; kingdom Viridiplantae; phylum Streptophyta; class Magnoliopsida; order Fagales; family Juglandaceae; genus Juglans; species Juglans microcarpa x Juglans regia. The sequence continues at coordinate 1,599,601 of NC_054595.1, forward strand.
CTCTTTGCAACCCCGAACAATCATCCCCGTAATGGAATCTTTGGCTGTGCCACTACTGGTGCGTTCCGGTTCGGTGTAATGGAATCGTCCATTTAATTTTCTCGTCTTCGTTTCTCTTTCTTTCTTTTTTCGTGTGACTGAGTATCTAATTTTGTGGGTGTGTTCGATTCTTCAAAGTTGTTGTTCTAGACCATCACAAAATTGCAGCCGAGAAGCTATCGGAAACACTTACTGGTGAGAACGTAAGTAAAGTTCTAGACATGGAGAGTAGTGGGGCAACTATTGCTTTTGATTATTTCAAGGAAAAGCTTATTCATGGGCTCAAGCTTCCTGACCAAACGATGGAGGCGGTAGAGGGTGGGCGTTAGCCTCTGTGTTGTGAGAAGGGACGAAGCCATGTGAAAGGGCAGCTGTGCAAGAGGGATGCGAAGGGGCTAAGACTGGGGGCTAAGAGTGCGAAGGGATGGACAAAAACGCTGAGAGCCTTTCTATAAATTTGAGAATTTGATGTTGTGCATGTAGATGATAGTTGTGGTGGGAAGCCAACATGTCACTTAACTATTGGCAGGTTGTTAATTGGGTAATGTTGGACAGATCGGTCCTAAGGATTTCTCTTATGGAGAACTACTATTGCCATATAGCATTGGCATTGAACTAGCTAAAGCCAAAGCCAACATTTGGCTAAAACTAGATGTTTTGGCTAAAAGTCAAAGTCATTCAAGTATAACTCCATATTGGACTAGGTAAAAATAAGTCAAAATAATAATATAATATTATTTTTTTAATAATAATTTTTTTTTCATATTTTGCCACTACACCAAGCATATGTTAATTAATATTTAGAAGTTATTAAGTTATTAATTAACATATGGTTAGTGTTATCATTAGAATGCAAACAATCAAAAGTTTTGAAATTAAAAATGGGTTTTATCTGTGAACAGTGACTAGCCAAGTTTGGACTTCCCTTTCCATTTACTGCGAACAGTGACTAGCCAAGATAGGCAATGGCTAGGCCATTGCCAAGTCCAAAGTTTGGCTAGAATTCCAAATTTTGGCTATAACATTAAGAGCTCGTTTGTTTTCAGAAAACATGTCATCTCATCTTATCTAATTATTACAACTTTCCTGACTTCCAATACAAAATAAAATAAATAATTCAACTTTTTTAAATCCCAAAAAAAAAATAATATTAAAAAATATATTTTAACAATACTTTATTCAACTTTTTAATTTTAATCTCAACTCATCTCATCTCATCTCATCTGCGAAAACAAACGAGACCTAAACTTTGGCTGGATGAATCCACATTGGACTAACTATCTTAAAGTCAAAATAATAATATAATATTATATATTTTAATAATATTTTACAAATTTTTTTTTAATGTTTTTCAAATACACTTCATATATTAATTAATAATTTAATTTTTATTTAAAATTATTTAAATGGTCAGATCCGCTATTTTCAAAACCAAAACCAAAACCAAAACCAAAACCACAATTAGTTCCAAAGACTGAACCAACACCAAATCCAGAACTTCTAGAAACTGAACCAATCATAATCAAAACTAAACAATACAATGAAAAGTTATGCACACATTACATTGGACTCGGCAAATGCATCCTAAATTATAAATAGAAGGTATTAGCCTCCTTCAAATAAAAAGGGGATAGCCAAGATCCTTTGGATCAATTGGCAACACCAAGGATCGAATCCTCCCTCCCCCATCTATAAAAAAAAAAATGAAAAGGGAATAGACTTTACTTGATTAAAGGAAGACAACACAATATGCATCAGTGAAACAACAACAGATGTGGCCTTTTATAATAAAAAGTGAAGGGGACAGCTCTCTACCATTTTCCAATGTTCCACTTCCATTCAATGTTTGTCGATTGCCTTGGAAAGAGTTACTAATAATTATAATAACAACATGCTAATAAAGTTGTACTCAGTATCAACAATTCCATCCATGCATCATGGTCACTTGAATCTTCAAACTTTATGTTGCTCAAAGTTAGAGAAGTCTTCCAAAATTTCAAGCTACCTCCACTATTTGGCATATGTGAAGGTGAGTACATCTCAAGATTAATCACTACACTCTTAACATTTGCCATACATGAATATTCAATCCAGCCTACCATCCTATCAATAAAAATAATTTAGTTAAACTCAGGCTACCATCCTATCAATCACACCAGTGGAAATTAGAATTACTAATTTCATTATGTAAACGCTGATTAAAAAACCAACACAATTATTAAACGTCAAAGAAGCACCAGAAGATAATTATAACCATGCATCAACTGATAAAAGGGAAGAACTATATCCAATTACTTGAGGATGTTCTGAAAGAATATAAACATACATTCAGTAACAAAGGCAACAGCCCAATCAAGCACAAAGGGTTCACTAATTGGAACCGAGACTTCGACGCTGAACCCGAAGCACGCTACTCTGCAACAAATCAAAGAGAAACTTTATGATGTTAGATAACAGCTAAGATTAAAGCTTCATTCAGATCTCAGTCAAGGCATCAAGAAGAACAATATATAAAGAGGGTTCGTTCAAAATCAAGATATCCAAATTGTAAATTGTAGGAACCAAAATTCTCAAGCAAAGAAAAAAAACGGTGAAGAAAAGCCGGTAAACCTTAAAGAGCCTCAGCATTTCAAGCGATAATCAAAGATCAAATAAGAACAACTCACAAATTAACCCAAACAAAAAAAGATCTCTCTCTAAAGCTTTTATTCTATCTGCTCATGTAGGCTAAAAGTAATTATTGGGGGCGGAGAGGTTGTTGTGTTTTAGTGTTTGGAGGGCGAGAAAAAGAAAAGGGGTGGAAGGGAGTACATCAGAATCGGAGAAAATAGAAACAGAAGAGAGAGAGGAGAGATAGAAAAAATGCACAAAGAAGAGGGAGAGAAGAGTGAGGAAAAGAGACTTACCATTTGGCTACGAAGAAGATAGGGAAGAAGACGACCCACGGAGAGAAGAGGGACGAGCACGGAGCCAGGGTTGAAGAAGTGCAAGGCAACATAACACGAGGAAGTTTGCAAGTTGAAGAGAGAGAAAAGAACGAGGGAAAGATAGGGGGAGAGGTTGAAGAAAATAATAAAATAGTTTGATGGAGGGTGAACAGTGACTTGCCAACAAAGGAGAGCAACCAAGAATTACTGTAGCTCATTTGTTGAGCTTCAGACTATTGGCTAATCTAATATAGATGTTTTTTCTCATATATAACTAAATTATAAACTTGCATTGACATTTGGCTAACTCATTGCCTGCTATGTACTAAAGAATGTTAGAGGTAAGATAGCCAATTTTGAGGTGATCATGAACAACATAGTTCTCCAGATCAAAAGTTAATACGTTAAATGCAAAAGGACATAGGAAGAGACTGACATTAAATGCAAGCAGGCGAATAGTGTGCAATTAATATGACATAATTCTTGCATGACACCAAATCATCATGACAATATAGTTGATAATAGTTCTAATTCTCTTAGGCTATCTCTTATCAACTTTAGCGTCAGTTATGGTTAAATTACCCATTTTTTGAAAAGTTTAAGTTGACGAAAAGAGTTAAATTTAGTTATTTATATCCTTAACAATTATCCCCACTGGAACCTATTGGCCTATATAGCTAGCCATGCATTTTCTTGGAGGCAAGGAGGAGACCCAGAAGAGTACTGCTCCTAGCTTCTTGATCCCCTACATTTGTGTATGAAGGAAATGGAAATTGAGCTATATATGTTTAACAGTGATAGGCACCTTTGATAGTTCTAGCCAGTTTCAATATTAATCTGACCACATCCAAATCTAGACATAAAGGTTGGTGCTCTCCAGATATTGCGAGATCTTAATCTTATCGAACGAATGGTTAAAGAAAAAAAAAAACCTAAAAACCACCATACTTATGGTGCTATTAGTCCATTATATATATATAATATATATATATATATATATATATATATATATATATACGTGCGCGCGCGCGCGCAGGACACAATTGGCATATTAAGGTATTCATCTAAAATGATAGGAAAACATCATTAAAAAGATGAGTGTTTCAATTAAAAAACATATAAAGAACTCAACCTATTGTCGTTGAGAATGCTGGATGTAACGCCCCGACTTCCATGTACAGAAACGCGAGACTCGTGACGTCAGGATGACAACAACATGGGTCACGAATCCCAATGATAAGTGCCAAGTGTGTGTACATATAGAAAGTGTACAACAAAAACGCAACAGATAGATTAATCAAGTCATTTAAGTACCAGAATTTTAAATATAAATTTATCAAAATACAAGTATTATCGAAAATTATACAGTTATGCGTGAAAATAAAGTAAAAAGCCAAATACATAGATAAAAAGGGAAACAAATCTCATAATCCAAAAAGCGACCACATGTCACTCCTTCCGCAAAGCCAATCCCTCAGGCCCAACGTCTTCACCTGTATCAAAATCTGCGATACCATAAAACGGTACCGCATGGTAAGGAATACCATATGAGATGTGAATCTTAGTAAGTAACAATCCAAACAACCCACGAGATAAAAATACATTAATGCATCAAACAAACATGTGTGCACATGACGGAACACGAATGTGACCCAAAACCCTCTTTTTTCCCAAAAATGATTATTATCCAACGCACGCCAAAAATCTCATTTGACCCAAAACATGCCATGAATAATATCCGCCATTTTTCCAGAAAATGGCCCAAACATAAACAAACCATTTTCCCAGAAAATGGTGCTCGTAGCCATTAAATCATAAACTGTATTTTTCTCGAAAAATGGCCCAACAGAATCATTTATCAGACATTATAGGCGGGAATCACAGACGAGACTCTACCACCATTCCTGCTTACCACCATCTCTACTGCGTGCACCGTAGGAGGGAATAACAGGCGGGACTACCACCATCCCTACAGCTCGCACTGTAGGCGAGAATTGCAGGCGGGACTACCACCATCCCTGCTTACCATCATCCTTACCAAGTGCACCGTATGAGAAAATCGCAGGCGAGACTCTACCACCATCCTTGCAGTTCCTTTCCACACAAGGGGTACCTATAAGAGCACTGTAGGCAGGAATCATAGGTGGGACTCTACCACCGTCCATGCTTACCACCATCCCTACCGTGTGCACCGTAGGCAGGAATCACAAGCGGGACTCTACTACCATCTCTGCTTTCCACCATCCCTATCGCGTGCACCGTAGGCAGGAATCGCAGGCGCGACTCTATCCTCATCCCTGCTTACCACCATCCTATAGTCCATTTTTCCTCTCACTCAAACCGTTCAATCCATTCATTTCAAACATACCCAAAATCATCTCTCACATAAAAACTCAATTTTCATTCACAACACATGAGCATGCATGAAATGATGCAAATAATGCCATGATGCCAAACACATCATAAATGCACGCAAGCATAATTCAATTAAATAAACAATTCATCCTCACATCCAACCGATCCCATACTCCTTGGACTCAATGTCCAGCACTACCAACTAGATTGCAAAAGATTTGTTAGAGCAAAAATATATTTAAATCTCAAGAAATTATTTGGAAAATTTACTTATAGTGCTAAAATATAATTTTTGAATGATCAAGAAGGTGCAAGAGGTGGTGGCACAACAACATAACAGTGTAAAATGGACAAGGGTCGTGGGTCTCAAAAACCCAACTTTTGAACGGGGACAAACGAAGACTTGGGATGGATAGGGAATGACTTAGAGGTGTTGGTGAAGCTAATGGTAGTGGTGGTTGGTCGTGGGTGGCAACGTGGGCAACGGTTGAAGGCCAAAACACCTAAATCGGAAATAGGGATGGAGGGGCTTCAAGGGTGGTGGATCGAGGCTGAGGAAGGGTAGGTTAGGTAGCTGGGAGACCGTCGGTGCTATAGTGAAGAGCTAGCAGCGAATGGTGGAGGCACGGCTGCACGGGGGCAATATGAAGCCGCGACTTGAAGCCGTGCATGGGAGGAATGGCTGCAAGGGAGGGGCTGAAAACAGAGGGGGGTGGTCGCCAGCCGGTGGGGAGGAGAATGGGAGGGGCGGTGACAGCAACAGGTGGCGCACGACGGCGCACTGGGCAGATGAAGAAACGAATGGGGGAGAGTGGAGGGGGTGTCACGCACGGGAGGAAAGAAGCAGAGAAAAATAAATGGGAGAAAAGGAAAGAGAAGAAGGAAAAGAGAAAGAGAGAAAAGAAAAAATGGAAAAAGAAAAAGTGAGGGAAAGAAATGAGGTCCAATCCTCACAACTTGGGTCACAAAATTGATCCAACGAAAAGAATTTCAAAACAGTAAGTTGAATAAAATAATTTAAACACAGTGACTAGTTTAAATAAAATAATAATAAAAATCCAACAATACAATAATTTTAAAGTCCAACATTAAACTAATTTAAAGTAAAGAGCAATTTAAATGTAAAATAATAATTAATGCCAAGAAAGCACATCATAATAAATTTCACAACTTAAAAAAATATAAAATAAATCCAACAAGAAATCCGATAAATTTAAAATAAGAGAACCAATATTTAAATTAATTAAAATAATCATTCAATTAAAATACACTAAAATATGGGATATCACAATGGACTCTTATGGGCTAAGATTTGAAATAACTTTTAAAAGTCTAGTATTTAATAGATTTCTTTGATATATTAGCATGAAGCTCGGCCCATGCAGGAATAATAATTTAGATTTAAAAACAATAAAAGCTATTAAGGCTCACAATTTCTCTACCTCAGAAGATGATACCTCAAAGGAGGATTCTAACAAACTCGACTCCAAGGCAGTCGCAAGAGGTCTGGCATAACAAACTTCACATGGGAGAATATTACAGAAGAATCTAGAAGGATCGTATATAACAAGATTGCTGAGGTGTATGACACAGATTTAAAAAGTGTGTGTAATGGTTGGTTGTAAATTATCTATAAATACTAGGAATCAATGTATGATTGTAATAAGGAAAACAGAGGCCATACGGATATATAAGTGAAATGAATATATCTCTAAGAGGCATTTCAGCAAACACCTTTTGAGCACTTGTATTTCTTTTCTTCTTTATGGTATCAGAGCTTTAAAAAGGACTCACATCCGCTCTTCTCTCACCTGGGCACCATGGAATCAGAAAAATCACCACCATCAACAGTCAGCCCCACCATCATAAACTCGACCACCCACCTTGTCACCGTAAAGCTCACCATTGATAACTACCTCCTCTGGAAAGCCCAAATTCTCCCTTTCCCCAAAGAACATCAGCTGACTGTCTATGTCGATGGTTCAGTTTCTAGAAGTTCTTGATTTAGTGTTGGTTCAGTTTGTTGAAGGCAACGTTAACCCTGACTATACAAAATGGGTTCTCCAAGATCAGTCAATCCTCTCGGCCATAAACTCGTCCTTCACCGACACTGTTCTAGCCCAAGTACTTGAGTGTTCTACCTCACGCGAGGTCTGGACAACACTAAACAGCCTCATATCTGTCCAAACATCTGCCCACATTATGCAAACTAAGTATTAATTAGCCACTCTAAAGAAAGGATCTGAATTCATCACAGATTACTTCCACAAATCAAAAACACTAGTAGCATCCCATAATGTCGCTGGACAACCCTTTTCCCCCTCCGAATTCACCATATACCTTTTAACTGATTTAGGATCTGATTATGAGTCCTCGGTCACTTCAATCACCACTCGATCAGACCCAATTTCCTCCTCACAAATCTATAGGTAGCTCCTTAACCATGAGTCAAGATTAGCCCATCAAACACAATCTCTCCTCTCATCTCTAGTACTCCACTTACTGCTAACACTACCATCATCAGCCCATCGTCTTCATCCAACCCTTCTAACAGAGGTTGAGGTCGTGTTTTTCACCAAGGAAGAAGTGGAGGTCGTACTAGCTTTAACTCACGTCCCTTTTTTTTTTCCTAATCCATCCACTCCCAAACCCACCTAGCAGGTTTGTCACAAACCAGGCCATGCGGCCTTGTCCTACTATCATCAATTTAATCAAGCATATCAGGCCTCAGCTCCATCATCACTTACTGCCAATTATACAGCCCTTCCATCTTCATCAGCTCCTTTCACTAACTGGTTCCCTGATACAGCAGCCACAAATCACTTCATGGCTGATTTTTCCAATCTCAACATAGACTCCACTCCTTATCAAGGCAATGATCAAGTTAGCATTGGAGATGGTTCCACCCTTTCTATTCAAAATATGGGCTCCGCTCATATTCATACATCTTCTGGCATATTCCTTCTTCGAAATCTTTTACATGTTCCTTTAATCACTCGCAACTTATTGTCTGTTCGTCAATCCTGTTTAGATAATTCTGTATTTTTTGAATTTCACTCCTCTGATTTTTTTTGTGAATGATCTGCATACTTGAGTGGTGCTTTTTCAGGGATCAGTTAGAAATGGTCTTTATGTTCTTCCATCTAATGCCGAGGCCTCATAACTTCCTCTCCTTCACCATCTCCACATCAAGCCCTCATTGGTGAAAGAACATCTTCTTAGATATAGCATTCACGCCTAGGCCATCCTCCCCTCGCATCAACTCTCTCACAATTTGGAAATTTCACCTCCCTGTCACCAACAAATCTGCCACTTCATTTTTGTGCCGCATGCTCCCAAGCCAAGTCACATGCTCTTCTTCACCCCTTCTCTCCCTACCATTCACAACATCCTTTTCAGCTTTTATTTCTTGATATGTGAGGACCAGCACCTGTGCTATCCTCTAATAGTTTTCGATTTTATCTTTTTATTGTAGATAAATTTACAAAATATATCTAGTTTATTCCTATACATGCTAAATCTGATGTCCCTACTATTTTTCTTGCTTTTATTCGTTATGTAAGCAACACTTTTTCATCTAATGTAATCTATATTCAAACTGATTGGGGAGATGAATTTCGACCCCTCCACACATTACTAAAATCCTTTGGCATCTCTCATCGCATTACGTGTCCTTACTCGCATGCTCGAAATGGTAGTGTTGAGAGACAACATCGTCATATCGTTGAAACTGGACTTTCTCTCCTAGCCCATTCCTCGGTTCCAAATAAATACTGGATTGAAGCCTTTCAAACAGCTGTTTTTCTTATAAATCGCTTGCCTACACCTATTTTACAAACTATTTCTCCTTTTCATTTTCAATCCTTATTTAACCAGTCACCAGATTATTCATTTTTACGTATTTTTGGCTCAGTCTGTAGGCCCAATTTACAGCCTTTTAATCGCCATAAGATGGATTTACATTCTCAACTTTGTGTCTTCATGGGCAATAGCCCAGATCACAGAGGGTACAATTGTCTTCACATTCTAACAGGCATAATTTACATTTCCCATGATGTATAATGAAATCTGCTTTCCTTTTGCTTCAGAACCCAACCCATTACCTCAGCCCACCTCGGTTCACAATCCCACCCAACTTTCCTCTCTCTCGTCTGGTGACCTATTACCTACTGGGCCCATCACAACTCATCCCTCAACTCTTGAGCCCACTCACTCTAATCCCCAAGACCATCCCACGACTTCACAATCCCTCTTCATCTCCTTCCTCCCTTGGATTGAAGTCTCTGGCCCCACAAATCCTACAGACCTTTCCTTCTCATCTTCAACCTCAATTTCTCCTATCGCTTCTCCCACTCCTCCCATCATGACCCATCCCATGCTCACTCGCTCCAAAGCCAACATTAGTCAACCCTTACTCAGATCTGATGGAACCATTTCATGGCCTCCCCTCAAACCCTCTGCCTCTCTCACTGTCTCCACTTCACCAGTCATCCCTGAGGAGCCTTCTTCTTACACCGAAGCTTCAGAATTTTCAGAATAGCGTGCTGCCATCTCCTGAGAATTTCAATCCTTCCTTCATAATCATACGTGGGACTTAGTCCCTCTCACACCAAATCTCAATGTTCTTGGTTCCAATTGGATACTCAAGACCAAACGACGTGTGGATGGAACCCTTGAGCACTGCAAAGCTCGTCTTGTGGCCAAGGGATTCCACCAACAAGCAGGTCTTAACTACACAGAGACTTTTAGTCACGTCATAAAACCAGTCACTATTAGACTTCTAATCTCCATTGTTGTAACTTGTGGCTGGCCTCTCCATTAGCTGGACATTCAAAATGCTTTTCTACAAGGTGACATGGAGGAGGACGTCTTTATGCACCAACCAATTGGGTTTGTGAATCCTGACTTTCCTCATCATGTTTGTAAATTACGTAAATCCATTAATTGTCTGAAATAGGCCCTTAGGGCTTGGTTTTCCAAGTTGAGTTCAAAACTTCTCATTAGGGTTTCATGGTTCAATCTCAGATTCATCACTATTTATTTTTTATGCTGCATCAGATTTCATTTATGTCCTAATTTATGTTGATAATATCATTGTTACAGCTTCTAATCCTGCTTTGATTAATGACTTTATTTCTAATCTTTGGTTAGCCTTTCCGGTCAATGATCTTGGTGTCTTACATTATTTTCTAGGTATTGAGGTCAATCATAGCTCCACATGTTTGTTCATGTCTCAAGACCATTATGTCTTTGATTTATTAGTTAAGACCAACGTGCACAACTCAAAACCAGCGTCTACCCTTATGTCCACTTCTGCCAAGGTCACTACCCTTGATGGCCCCTCCTTTGAGGATCCTCAACTTTATAGAAGTGTTGTAGGTAGCCTTCAATATATTGCCTTTACGAGACCCAACATCTCCTATGTTGTTGGTCGGTGCAAAACTGCAAGTGCACAGTATCTTAGTTTTGAAGTAAAGTGATGAGAAGAGTATCGTCCTCAGGAATTTGTAACTTACTTTTAACAAATACCAAAATTATACTAATCTCAACTTTATTTAGAAAAGTCACTAAAATTTTTATAATTGCAATTTAAAATAAAATCAATTCAAAGAAAATACTCAAAGAAAAAGAAAGATGATGTTCGAAGATCAAATTAATGCGAAAGAAAACTTCTAGGAAATCGATTACACCTAGTCCCTCACTATGCTTTACTTATCTAACTAATTTAATTTAATTCTCTCTGTTTGTTAGCAAATCTCCAATTCATCCAAAAGCCTGTTTCGATAGTCAATTAGAAATCATTCTTGTTCATCATTTTACACAAGAGTATGCAAATTATTAACAAAAGAAAGCAATAAGACAAATGATTTTAATATTACATAGGTTCATACAAGTCTTTCGATCTCTATATTTACCTATGCCGAAATATCCAAGATCTATCATATAATTCTCTCTTTCGATAGCAAATCACAATAACAAAAGCAAGCATAGTTCATAACTAGATTACATCGTTTTCCTAAAATAAAGAAAATTTAGTTCATGCTAAAAAATAAATTCAACATAAATGAATTCACCATAATTTTTTTAGAATAATGGAAGGAAATGATCACTGAATAAGCCTCGTATTCTGCAGCGGCCTCGAATTTCTTCTTCCGCCTTTCTTTTTTTCTGTCGGCGCCTCTTTTTGTTCTTCCAGCCTTCTCTCTCTTTTTTTAATTCTTCAAAACCTCCTCTCTTTTTTTCGGCGTCTTTCTTTCAACTTTTTCTATATTTTTCTCTTCAACTTCTCTTTTCAAATTCCTTTCGCGTCCTTCCAGGTTCAACTTCCTTTTTTCGGTTTTTTTTTTTTTTTAATCTTTACTCTATGCCTATCATACGATGGCAGTTGGTAGAATAAGTCAAGTTCATTCCTACAATTAGCATCATGTCTCTTCCTTTTCGAATTTGAAAATCTTCTTCAATCTTTAGCATCTTCAAAAATTTAACTTGATCTTTATTCCCAAATAGCACTGATGATCAACTCTTATCTTTGAATAAATCTTCGTAGGAAAATCAATCAAAATTTAGCAATTTTTCAAGCAAGAGTTAAGAGGTTACTTCAACCTAAAACTAAGACCTTGAGTTTGTGTGTGTGTAAGATAGTCCATTTAACTCCAAACCCCATGCAAATTCAGATAAAAGTAGAACATTGAGACCAGAAGAATTCTCTCAAAAATTAACCCCATAAGTCCAATTTTTAGAAATCATCTCCACCAATGTAGTCAAACCAAAATCAGATATCAAAATGTCTTTATTCAAGTTGTAATGACAAGCCACAGGGTGAGGGCTAACAAAGAAATGAATATGGAAAATTAAGGCAAACTAGGAAAATACTTGGCGGAAAGAACAATGAAAGAGATATCCACAAGATTCAAACCATAACTTTTTCTCAACTATATGCTCATACTATGATATTATTATTTCTGTAATCATTGAAGCAATACCAACTACACCTTTAGCAAAAACTGAAGTGATCCGTACTCCATTTATTGAATTTTTACTATTTTATGCTTCCTACCTTGATGAATAAATCACCTCTGGGCAAAACACAAACCCAGCTTTTTTTTTCTCTCTTTTTTTTTGTTAGACTCCCAAATTTTTCATTCAGTCACCTCGACTCTCGTAACCTTTTCAAATTTTTAACCACTTCAACCTTTTTCAATTCTTGCCATTCACTTTCTTTTCTTTTCTTTTTTTCTTTTTTTTTTTCAAACGGAGCAAACATAATGTGGATAATTTCATTTAAACTAACTTTCTCTTTAAATGTAAATTTCCATCAAAATATTTTCTCAAACTATAAAAGGTAAATTCATGGTTTTTTCAGGCTTAGAATGGGAATGGTTGATATAGTTAAAAGAACAAATAAAAGCTTATGTAAAATAAGGCTCAACGAGGTTGACTATAGAAATACACCATGCAATGATGGCATGATAATTAGGACGGCTAGGAAAGCTTTTTGGTTATAACAAAAAATTCCCTAGATCATTTCTCTAATATTTGGCATTCTTGGATGTGGCATAGGTTGTTGCCTCTTAAAATTTCGGTTTTTATGTGGAGAGCATGGAATATGGCTTTGAGTGTTAATGATAGTTTTAGACCGATTGGGTTCCCGATAGTTTCTCGTTTTGATTGTTGTGAAGTAGGTAAGTATGAGTAGGCCTGTGCAAAAAACCCGTTGACTCGATCTGTCCGCTTGACCCGACCCGGCCCGCAATGAAAAATCGGTTTTAACTACATCTCGGGTTCGACCTGTACAACCCGCCTTATAAAACATGAAACCCTAGCCAGCGACCTCCCACTTCCCTTTGCATCACCTCCATTCCCCCCCTCCCCACTTCTCTTCATTGCGACGCTATTATCCACAACCCGAGAGTCTTCAATGGTTTACTTGGAGCGACGGCGAAAGCTACAAGTTTTACTACAAGTCTTAAACCTCCAGCAGAACTCATTGTTGCACTGAGAGTCACAGAGCATGGGGAAAGTGAGGAGGTCGACGCTTCAATCAACAAGAGCATCGCATTCAATCTCAAAACTCAATCCAAGTAACCATTGATTCAACTTTTTCAGCAATCAAACCAAATGCTTCGTTTAATTTCCGTTAAGCTGCCCCAACAATTAAGTCCCAGAGCTTCACCAATCTGCCATGGCCACTTGTACTCAACCTCCTCTCTCAAGCCCATCTCAAACCCCCCTAATTCCACGGACCCAAAATCTCTTACAGTTTCTTTCCTCCGAAACTCGTGTGGGTTGTCCTTAGATTTGGCCACTTCAGCTTCCAAGAAACTCAACATTGAGAACGTGGAGAATCCCAACTCTATTCTGAATCTGTTGAGGACTCACGGTTTGACCCAGAATACGTGATTTTGGGTACTTGATTTTGGGTGTAAGCTTTTCTTCGACACTAGTGGAAAGCAAATACGTGTGCTTGTTTGCCTCGGAGATGCCGATACTTATCGAGTCAGGACACACGCAAAGATCAAACCAACTGCCAAGAAGAAGAAGAAGAAGAAGAAAAAAAAAACAAAAAACAAAAAACAAAAACAAAAACGGGTCGAACCCGACTAGAAACCGTCAATATTCGGGTCGAGTCGGGTCGGGTCGGTCCAAAAACATGGACTTGTTGCTTGGGTTGCAGGCCTAAGTATGAGGATCAAAATCATGTTATGTTTGGAGGAGAGTTTGCATCTAACATATGGCGTTCTTGAGGTAATATTTTTGGTCTACCTCTTGGTCGTACTTGGATGGAGACGGTGGCGGCCTGGTTTAGACATGCGTCAACCGACTCTCAAGTGGGGATTTTTGTGGGGTTACTTCCGTTGATTATTAGTTGGCATCTTTGGTGTAGAAGATGCACTGCCCGTATGGAGGGGCACA